>NC_038242.2:1579509-1912098 GCF_000004515.6 Glycine max | reverse complement strand
ATGTACTCATATATTAATGATGAGTTATAAAATATAAAATGAATTAATGATAATATACGAATAATTTTATAAAATTATCATTTTTTTCATCTATTTTTTTTTATATAAAATAACTTAAGATAATAACTATTTTGAGATGAAGGAAATATCATTCTAATTTTTTAATGTAATATTAATAATAATGTTGATTTTAATTTTTTTTATCTAATTATTAATTTTTCTTACAAAATAACTTTGAGATAACACCTATTCTAAGATGAAGGAAGTAATATTTTAACAAAAACTAATAAACTAACTATTAACCTTTCCTGTTAAAAAAAGAAAAATAAACAAAAAAAATGTTATATAAATTTTATGTTTATTGTATCTGTATCATGTAGTCGCTGGAAGAAAAATAAATTTTTTCTAATTAAATTATTTATTATAAGAAAAATAACTCATTTAATTTTTATGCTTGCCCAAACTTTACATTATACATTTTAGTTCCTATGCTTAAAAATTATTCCTTTTAATTCATGTACTAGTAATTTTTGGTTTTTAAGCATATAAAATTACAAAATGATAAAGACTAAAAGGTAAAATTTGTATGACAATAAAGATCAAAAGAGATTTAAAAGTATTATACAAAAATTAAACTAAATAATTTTTAATAAAATATAAAAATTATAAAGATTGTCACTATAAGGATAAAATGAATAATTCTTTCTTTATTTTACAAGTCTTTGTACCATCAATATATATACTTAAAATATGACAAATATTTTTAGGACATTAATTAAGGATTTAAAAATAAAAACCACAAAAAATATTATTAACACATATCATCATATTTCTTTAATAAAACTTTTTATTTAATGATTTTTAAGTTGTGTGTCAAACAAGACATACGTAACCTAAGCAGATCCATATGCTTATTAATTAATTCAGCCTCTTTAATATGTGTAAACAGGACACAGCTGCAGAGCTGAAAGGGATAGAGCACATTTAGTGGAAGGTGTCGATCAACGGATGAAGTCAAAGCAGGGAAACGCATAATTTTACCCAAAAGAGAGAAAGAAAGAACCCAAAGAGTTCAACATATAATATATACTATCATTTAAATTAGTTCTCCAACAGGGCACATTTACTCGATCGTTCACCTCTGTGGGAAAAAATGCTGCTTAACTTCTAGTACATTTACAATCTAAACCATAATTCCGTGAGGTTAGAGTCTCTCTAAAATACAAACCTCATATATATAAAGAAAAAGAAATGGAGAAAATCAAGTAAGAGAAGCAGTGAAGCAGCTTCATCTTGAGCTATTAATTTTCTCCTCTCCTTCAAAAAAAAAAAGAAAAGAAAACGAAAAATGATCGATACGTGGTAAGGCAAGTTTCTCATCTGAGCATGGAGGTGAGAGACTCAAAAACGTCCTCTTCACATGGAATCGTGAGACCCTTTTCGTGATCAAAGCCAAACTCTTCTTCAGCCTGGTGGAGAAGTGTTTGGAACTCAGGGCGACTTAGGAAGGAAATAGGAACAATATATCTGCTTCTGTTTTCTCCAACATATACAACAAAGTGACCCTTTGGCACGTCCAAGAGGCCTTGATCATCTTTCCTCCCTAAACTCGAACACCTCTTGAGGATTTGCTTGATGAGTGCTGTTTGAGGAAGTTTACTTGATTTTCTCAAAGCCATTATTATTGTGGATTGTGGCTGGCGTGTGGAAGAGGCGTGGGAGAGAAGAGAAAGTTTCAAAGAGTTTGCTGTGAAAGGGAAAAGAGAATGTGGTGGTTATTTATCGATAGCATTGGGCAGTAAGCGGTAGATTGAGAAACAGAGTCATGTGGGGTTGTGGGGACAACCTAGGGCCGTTTTGGGGGCCTATGGCTGGTCGAGGGAGCTAAAAACTTGCCTTTGTTGCCCTTTTTTAAGACACCTTGGCCCCTCTTTACAGTTTTATTATTCCAACCAATTCAGATTATTATGTGTGAACTTATACATTATTTCTTTTTAATTACTAATATTTTATTCTTTTATATATACATATATACATGACTTAAAAATACATTTCAAAGTTAGAGAAAATATTGTTTTATTGTCTCACTTTAATGTTCATAAAACATTTTTTTTCCCAAACATATCTCAATCTAAATTTATATTTTCTAATTTTTCTTTGATAACTTAGTAATGTGATGTATCCATTTTTTTAGGAGAAATATAAAAAATGAAAAAGAAAAAAATGTCTATAGAATTACTTTCATTATATTTATTTATTTATTTTATTTTAAAAAAATACTTTGATTTCCTAAGTGTATTTTTTTAACCAATAAGAGTTTGATTTTTTGGCTCTGCATATGAGAATACCTTGTTTAATTTCTAGAAAAATATTAATTTTTTAGATCATCATATTATTGATGTTAAATATTTTTTTGATTTTGTTAATGATTAATTTTTTGACAAACTAAAATTTAAAATTTTACTTAACTAAATTGAGTCTAATTTGACTCCCTTGGACAATTGATTTATATATATTTGAAACAACGGGAAACAAAATTAAACTTTAAAATATATTCTCCCTATATTTTGTCTCTTCATTCAAACAAGTGAACAACACATTAGTAAATGCAAAACTAATTATTACCTACATTACATAGAATTTTTTTTTTCTTTCTCTTGACATCTCTTGTGATTTTCTTGACATACATTGAAAGTATATATAAATTCTCGTCAGTCGTCCCATTGCCTTGCCATTCTTCAACTTTCAACATGATATTTATCCATTCGTGAATTTACTCGTTACGTATGGTTCTCACAAGAAGCATCCCAGCAATTTCCATTTTCCAATGTTTCCTTTTAACACCATATAGAAAGAAAAAAAATCCTTAGGAAAAATATTTTTGACACCTGATGAAGACACCTAGAGAAAGAAAAAAAAACATTAATAATTAATATGATTATTACCAATTTTACGTGATAAAGAAAGAAAAAAAGAAATATGAAAGATTTTGGTTGTGTTAAGATTCTCTGTTGATTAGTCATAAGGTGAAAATTGTATATATAAGTGAAAGTATCCTTCTCTTGTGAGTTACATTTTGAGGTCGATTTAAATTTAAATTTAAATTTTAATATAATAATAATTTTTTCACGCTCTTACACGTTATAATTTTAATTTCTTTTTTAATATGATATTAGAGTTTATGGTATTAGTTGTTATTGTACATATTAATTCACTTATTGACATGCTATCATCAATTGTTATTGGATAGTTTATCATTCTACCTGTAAACTAACCTTACAAACCTTATGCTCAAATCCAGTACTCAATATGATAGGAATGTGTTAGAAATATCATATTGACGAGTGTGATATGACCAAAATATCATATGTAAGTATCGGCCAATTTTACTTTGTAAGCTAGTTTAAGTTACACAGAAATCAAAATTCTAAAAGATTGAGTATTTTGTATTATTTGGGTGTTCACGATTCTTTTCTCTTAACATATATTGGCATGTTCTTAATATATTGAAAGCATGCAAATTCAGAAATTCCCTATCTCAATAGTGATTTTACATGAAATATCCTTCTTCTTTTAATTTGTCCTACATGATTTTTATCAATTAATATAACCGTATTTCTTTTTTCTATTAACACACCTTTCTTAATTTAGAACCCATGCTTGTCTTAATTTGCAATAATTCAAAAAAATAATATTAGATTAAAAATAGAAAGACATATCGAGTACAATTTGAATAAAATTGAGAAAGAATAAATGTATTTTGTCCTTTATATTTCCAGTTGTCAATGTCAATGGGTAAAAGTCTTACACGAAGAAGCATCCCCGCAATTTCCTATGTTTCTATTTAACTAGTTTACCACCAGCTATTCTTTACGAAGAAGTCCATATTTTGCATTAAAATTAAGATGAAATGAAAAGGTGAATCATTGATTGTATACCAAACCAACGGCAAGAATTGAAGTACCCGTGTAACACGACCCCTTTCTCCAGTGCAGTAATTCAAAGGCCGTAATGTAATAGTAGTCCGTATCCGTACATGCTTCCTTGCCTTTTTTGTTTCATATTTTGAATATGAAAGATGCAGAGCCTAAATTGCAGAGTTTTTGCCTTGTCCCCTGCTCTCGAGCCATTTCACACTTTTCCATTTTCTTGCTCAAAGCTGAGATTCTCACTACACACTCGACCACTGATTAGGATTTTCGTAGATTCATTAATCATTCTTGTTTTATAAGTTATCTTCATTTTTTTTCAGTTTTGGTCATTATCACCAACAATACGTCGCCACATGTGTATACTTTTTAAGAGACATTCATGAATGTGTGTCAATATAGATAAGAATCAAAACCTAAATAACATGAAATTATGTAGATGGAAACTAAAAAAGGAGCTTAATTATTAACAATAGAAAAAATAAAGACTGAAATTGAACAAAAAATATTGATATATAAAAAATGTACAATAATTATAATAAAAGGAATATTATTGAAAAAAATGTCAAAATTCCAAAACATAAACCGGAGTGGGAGACTTCAAAATATTGTAAATTGTCGGAATTTAACGTTTGGCTCCTTGGAAGTCATATTTAATTTTTTCGGAAGAATCGGAGATTGAGAATTTTAAAAGTGTTAGAAATGTGAAAGACATTAATTAACACATTCATTATGAATTAAGTCACACCATCAGTCTAAGAAAGGAGAACAAGTGCATGTGTGAGATCAGTCGTAGATTTCAGGAGCATGTATTAATCATTTTTTGTAATTATTGAGGGAAGTATTCGAATCTGTAGTGTATAAGGTTTACCAAATTTGTAAACTTGTTCAAGATTGGAAACACTTTTTTTTGGAACTTTTATGTGAACGTATGGATCGGAGACAAGAAAACTTGCAGAGAGTTTGGCTAAGGTTGGGTTAAACAGTAATAGTCCGTTTTGTATTTTTGATGTAGCTCCTGCTTTTATCGTCAATGTCTTATTGGTAGATATGACTAGTATTAATTTTCCTAGGAGTTTTTAGTTCCCCTTTATCAATATATTTCAGTAAGAAAAACCTAAATTTTCACGTGTTATATTTGTGTTAGGGTCAACCCGAGAGGATAAAACTATTAAACCTCAACTCTTATGCTCATCAATAAATAAAAAAAGCTAACTCCTGTTTTCTTAACAGTTAACTGGTGCTAATTTTCACTGTTTTTACTCTGATCAGATTGGTAATAAACTTGAGTGATGATCAGTTACAGTACATTTATAAATACTACACCTACTAGACACCTACTAGGCTACTACTATTAGGTTTACGGCTAAATGACTCCATTTTTCATTAACTAGTTATCATTCCACTAAATGAAATTTTATAACTTTTTGGCATTGTAAAATTTAACGGATGAAAAAGAAATTTCCAAAATTAAACTGTCAGAAGCCATTTCATCGTCCACAAAATTAAGCCGCAGTGTTATTAATTAAAGTTTAATTTCAATAATTTATACCAATTTTAGTGCCGACATTAATAGTATAAATTATTAAAATAAAACTGTTTTAATAAAAAAAAGACTAAAACACTTAATTATTACGCTAAGAATTGAGCTGAGAGGAGTACAATTATCCCTAATTGGACCATAAAATCGATCCACCAGCGTGCAAGGTGAAGAATTAATGAGTTGAGAGTACAAACAGATGCAGCTTGTTGGGTTTATGAGTTGACAGATGAATGCAGGATTTCACATGCTTGCATTGAACTTTCCTGCTAGCATTTTTTTTTTACGGTACGGTCTTTTCCTCTATCTTCTTTTAAACATGCACCGAAACAGGGGAGAAAATTTCTTAAAGGGGACAACGGTCATATATTAATGTCCCTTCTATTTCATTTTTTCTTTTGCATTATTATTACAATTGATATGTTTTTTAATGACCACCACTACCCAAATGATCGTAGCATCGATCAATATATACATACATACGACTATCCTTCGAAGGTAACATTTTTGTCGATACAAAAAGCAATATGTATGGAGATCTATTGAGGCACTTCTTGGTTTTCTTTGATGATAAGTTTAATACCATGCTTCATACAAATAAAATAGTAAATATTCGCGTACGATTCTTGTACTTTCTTTCTTCTTAGGTCGCTACTACGGTTGAAACTATAAAACCTGTGTTGAGTTCTGTTTTTAACATGTATAGTTGTTTTTTTGTTAGTTTTTTGTTTTTTGTATAGCTGGCTTAATATTTTATTAGTTTTTTGTCTTTTTTTCCGTTACTTGTACAACTGACTTAATAGTTTGTTAGCTTAGCCAGTTAGCTTTCTATTTTTAATCCCTTTATATTTTTGTTAGAGTTGAATAATGAGAATTTATGAACACAATGCTCTTTCTCTTCTAAATTTATTCTTTTCACATGGTATCAATTGAAATCTTCTCTTTCATTGTGATCTTTGATTGATCATTCTTACAACCATTGTTGTTGTTGCACTTTCTTGATCTTGAATTGCAATTCTTCAAGCTTCTTCCTTGGTTAATCATGGCTGAAAATGCTAACCCAATTGCGAACAATGTTGTTGTCAATAATGCAGCTCTTACAAACTTGTTGAGTCCCTATTATACTCATCCAAATGAGAATCCTGGTGTGGGGATTGTTGCTCAGGTTCTCAATGGTGGAAATTACCACTCATGGTCGCGTGCAATGCTCCTTGCTTTAAAGACCAAGAAAAAGGTCAAATTTGTGGATGGTTCTTTGTCTCGTCGTGCTCTTAATGATCCCAATTTCACTCTATGGGATCATTGTAATACCTTAGTGGTTTCATGACTTCATCATTCTCTTGATCCAGAAATCTTGCAAACTATCATGTGGATGGAGAATGCATCGAATATCTGGAATATTCTCAAGATTTAGACAAAGTTTTTTTTTATCCTCATTCAACAAGAAAGACATTTGGTTCTTCAATTTGATGATTCTAGAGTTTTTGCTCAATTGGATACCAATAATGGTACTTATGGCAGAGGCAGAGGTCGTGGAGGCCATACATATGGTGGAAGAGGTAGAGGCAGAAGCACAAAAATGTGCACTTATTGTAACAGATCAGGTCATATGATAGACACTTGCTACAAGAAACATGGTTACCCTCCTCACTTGCATAGAGGAGGTGCTATCAACCAGTATTCTATGGATGATCAAGAAATTGAAGATGATCTACAATCTCTAGGACATAAAGAGGTATATGCAAATGCTTCATCTGTAGATTCCACACCAGAGCAACGTAAGTCTCTTCTTTCCTTGTTGCGACAAACCTCTCAAGCCTTTCCCTTTCACACCACTAATCAGTTAGTTAGTTCTCATAAGAATGATAATTCAGGTATAATCTGTGCTACTCTTCATGTTTATAGTTCCAATATAAACTCTTGGGTTCTTGATAGTGGAGCTACAAATCATGTGTGTTTTTCCAAAACTAATTTTCAATGTCTCAAACAAATAAGACCTATACTTGTTAAACTACCTGATGGATCTCAAATTCAAACCAACTTGGTAGGAACCATACATTTTAGTGATTAATTTTACCTTACTGATGTTTTGTATATTCCCTCTGTCACATTTAATTTGATTTCAGTTTCAAAACTAATTGCCAACCTTCATTGTCTAAACTTTCACCCTACTGGTTGTTCCATACAGGACAACTCCTCCTTGAGGACGATTGGAGCAGCTGAATTGAGAGCTAGCTTATACATCCTATCTTCACCAACAACTCAGTTCTCCTATAATTGTAACATCAATACCATTCCTTCTAATAAATGCAATGTTTGGCATAATAGGTTAGGACATCTCTCTCTCATGATAAACTTGTCAAAATGAATAAATTGTACTCTTCCATTGATTGTACAAACTCTTGTAACCCTTGTGACACTTGTCATTTTGCAAAACAAAAAAGGCTTCCTTTTCCTGACAGCATCACTATTTCCTCACAATGTTTTGATTTGTTGCACATGGATATATGGGGTCCTTATGCTCACCCTTCATTGCTTGGTCATAAATATTTTCTTACCATTGTTGATAACAAAAGCATATACATATGGATTATTTTTCTGAAATTAAAATCAGAAGTTTCAAACCATATTAAATAGTTTATATCTATGGTTGAAACTCAGTTTTCTGTCAAAGTTAAAGGCATTAGATCAGACAATGGCCCTGAATTTGCCTTGCAAAATTTCTATGGTTCCCAAGGTATTCTCCATCAAACTTCTTATGTGGAGACACCCCAACAAAATGGGGTTGTAGAGAGAAAACACTAACACCTTATTGTTGTGGCTAAAGCATTACTTTTTCATGCTAATTTGCCTAAATTTTTTTTGGACACAGGCTATCTCACAGGGTGTTCATATAATAAACAAATTGTCAACTAAATTTCTAAGTCAGAAATCTCCACATGAGATTCTATTCAATTACGCACCATCCATTAACACTTTAAGAGTATTTGGATGTTTATGTTATGCCTCAACACTAAAGGCTAACAAAAAAGAAGTTTGATGCCAGAGCAAGAAAATGTGTCTATCTAGGTGTAAGATCAGGTGTCAAAGGTCATTTACTTTTTTATCTCAAAACAAGAGAACTTCTTGTCTCCAGGGATGTTATTTTTTATGAAAATATATTTCCTTACCTGAATAGTCACTCACTACCATCTGCTGACTCCACATAGCTTGTTAAGCATGTTCCTCCATCATCTCCATATGATTTCTGCTTGATATGCCTCATCCACCAGACCCTTCCTCACCTAAGATACCAATATCAAACCCTACACTTGATCCACACCATCAATCAGCCTTACCTTAACCCTCTCCCCGCAGATCACAAAGACAGAAACAACATCCTTCATACCTTAAAGACTGCCACTGTTCTCTAACTTCTTCAACAACTCACAATTCAGTCTCTCCAGTGTCTTCTACCATCAGGTATCCTATTTCTAACTACATTTCTTACCATAGACTTTCATACCATCACAAACATTTCACATTTAATGTATCTTCACAATCTGAACCTACTAGTTTTAAGGAAGCTATATGTCATGAAAGTTGGAAACAGGCTATCCAATCTGAATTATCTTCTCTTATTAAGACTAACACTTGGCAGCTTACTCCTTTACCTCCCAATAAAAAGCCAATTGGCTGCAAATAGGTTTTCAAAGTCAAGTTCAAAGCTGATGGATCCATTTACAAGCACAAGGCTTGATTAGTAGCCAAGGGTTTTACACAAACTGCTGATTTGGACTACATTGAAACCTTCAGTCCTGTTGTGAAAATGACCACAATAAGACTTATGTTATCACTAGCTGCTTCACAGGGTTGGCATCTCCATCAACTTGATATCAACACTGCCTTTTTGCATGGTGATTTGAATGAGGAGGTATATATGAAGGTTCTACCAGGCTTGATAGTTGACAATCTAGCTCTAGTTTGCAAGTTGCTGAGATCTTTGTATGGCTTAAAGCAAGCCAGCACAATGGAATGCCAAGCTTACTTCCACCTTACTTGATTTAGGATTCCAACAATCTAAGGCAAATTATTCTCTTTTCACTAAAAGGTCTCCCACTGGCCTCACTATTATCCTTGTTTATGTTGATGATTTGGTGCTTACTGGCACTGATCTTGCTGAAATCCAACAATTGAAGCATTCCCTGGATGCAAAATTCAGCATTAAAGACCTTGGAATGCTTAAGTACTTCCTTGGTTTTGAATTAGCCCAATCCAACTCAGGTATTGTTTTGTTTCAAAGAAAATATTGCCTTAATCTCCTATAAGACACTGGTCTACTTGTTGCCAAACCCTGTTCCACGCCTATGGATCCCACACTGAAACTTCACAAATCCTCTAGTGTGCCTCTCTCTGATCCAACTATTTATAGAAAACTTGTGGGGCGATTATTGTATCTTACTCACACAAGGCATGATATTTACTATGTTGTTGGAAGATTGAGCCAATGTTTACAATCTCCAACAGATATCCATATGCAAGCTGCAACACATACTTTCAAATATCTCAAAGGAAATGTTGGAAAATGCCTGTTTTTCTCCTCTTCATCTTCCACTTCTTTAACTGGCTTCAGTGACTCAAATTGGGGAGCTTGTCCTGACACCCAAAGATCCATAAACAGGTTTATGCTTCTTCTTAGGTACCTCCCTAATATCTTGGAAGAGTAAAAAACAATCCATTGTGTCCAGATCATAATGAGAAGCTGAATATGGAGCTCTAGCTCAAGCATCTTGTGAAGCACAATGGTTACTTTCTTATTAAAGGATCTTCATATTGAGCATCCTAAACCAATTGTTATATATTGTGATAATCAAGTTTCCCTGCACATAGCAGCAAACCCTGTATTCCATGAACGCACAAAACATATAGAAATGGATTGTCATGTGGTGAGAGATAAAGTTCAATTCGGTATGATTCACCTTCTTCCCATCTCAACTCATGAGCAATTGGTAGATATACTCATCAAGTCTTTACATGTTGGTCCCTTCAACCATATTCATTCTAAGCTAGGAATGCTTGACATTTACATTCGAGCTTGAGGGGGGGTGTTGAGTTCTGTTTTAACAGCAAGCTATTAGCTAGCATAGCTTTCTGTTTTATGTTAGTTTTCTATTTTTTGTACAGTTGGCTTAGTAATTTGTTAGTTTTCTGTTTTTATTTTCTATTACTTGTATAACTGGCTTAGTAATTTGTTAGCTTAACCAGTTAGCTCTATATTTCTAGTCCCTATGTATTTTTGTTAGAGTTGAATAATGAGAATTTATAAACAGAATGCTCTTTCTCTTCCAAATTTATTCTTTTCTCAACCTGCTCTCTAAGATATTGCAGCAGCCACTCCCTCTCCAATTGGACCACCTTTAATTTGTGAATATAAAATTATTCCAGCATTTCCCCACTCTTTTGTTCTATCAAAGGGGTTAATTAGATCGAGCTAGGAAGGTGAATTTAACCCATTCTAAGCTTATAATATACTGTATCAAATTCAAAATACCAATAAGAACTAATATAGAAACGCTTACGTGCCATATGACAAAAGATCACACAAATTTGTGATTTAATAACATTAAAATTTATAAACTAGTAATTAAAGGAAAATACAAATGTAAAAATATAATTATGGAAACCGTTGCTTTTAAGTCATTGGTTAAGAATATTAAAAATGATTTTTTTTAAAGACATTATATTTGAAAAGTTACCACTGCACCATTATTGTATTTTTTAATGAATATTTTTATTTAAATTAATCAATACTCATGTAACATTCGTTAGAAGAATTCGCAAGTATTTTATATTACAATTTTTTTCTTGGAATTTTTACTTTTAGGAGAAAGACAGATAACAATTTACATTCCATATTTTTTAAAATTTTCTTTTCAAGAGATGTAAATATCAAAGAAAATGTATGAAAATATGATGCACGAATTCGAATAACACTAATAAAAGACAAATAGGCATATGCTAGCTACTTAATGTTTACACGTCTAATAAATAACAGACGGCTGAATTGCAGTCAAAGTCATGCAAATTATTAAAATATGTATAACTATTAATAAAGATAATTATTTCATTTCATATTCATATTTGATTTTTTAGTTTATTCTTCAACTACTTTAAAAATTAATCACAAGTAATTATTATTTAATAATTTTTTAACATGATGGTTAATTACTACAATTGCATCTAATTAAAAAAAAGACACTTAAAAGCACCGGCCACGAATTACCTGTTTTTCAACTAATTGAATAAAATAAAGTAATCTGACAATTTTTCCTTTAAGAAAATTTCTTCCCTGTTTCGGTGTGTGTTTAAAAGAAAATTTCTAAGTTATTTCTAAGATGTACACTTACACCTAGTATTTTTCAATTAATATTTCTTGTTTTATTTTTAGAACTATTTTATTAATATCAAAAATAATATAATGAGTCGGGTTACAAAATTCTAAAAAATCATCATTTCGATAAAACTTATCACTGTCCAGCGTAACATCACCATTTTACTTGTAAAGATATTTCTTCAAGGGTTTGTTTAAAAAAATTCTCAATACGGATATTTTGGTTAAAGTATATTATTTTCTTAATAACAATTACTGTAATTATTATTTTAAAATCTATATATTACCTCAAGTGATAGATGATTGTAATGAATGGGAAATCAACTTATTAGAGTATATCTCGACTAAAATAGTTTTTAATAGAAAGGAGCATTTAATCCTTCAAATGCTAACAGGTAAGTCAACTTTCGTCTCTTTGCAAAGTTGTCAAGAAAAACGAAGAGAGCAAATGCATCTGGCCTCACCAAGTGATAGAGCCTAGAGGTAATTATGAATTCAATCCAATTCATTTGGATTAATCTAATCCAATCTGAATTATAATTACGGGATAATTGGAACTTTTTCATTAAATAGGGACAAAGTTAGTACTATCTGATCATTCAGAGTTCAATAATTAAAATATGGTTGAACTGTGGCCAAACCAATAATAATAATAATAATATAAAACACTGTAAAACTAAAAATAAAACATCATTTATAGGTTCCTAATATTCATTATACACATAAAATTCTAAATCAAATATATCATAATATTTAGATTTAAATTTTAATAAAATATAACAACATTCATTAATAATAACAAGTTTATGTATAAAATGAAAATTAATTAATTAATTAATATAAAATTATAAGAAACGAAGATATAATATATTTTAAATGACTATAGATGATTAAATTATATGCTTTATAAGATTTTTTTAATAATAATTGATAAAATTATTTGTACCTATTTATAATTCTTATTAAATATGCTTTTTATTTTTGTATAAATATTTAAATTAAATTTAAAAACAGAATTAAAATCACATGTTCAAAATATTTGTTGGTTTTTACTCTAATTACGAAACTCTTCTACCTGATTTTTTAGAAGAGTCTTACTAATTAGTACTCTTATAGAAAAAATATTTATTGCATAAATCATAAGAGAACATAAAAAGATCACAATAAATATAATTTTTCATCTTCCAATAAAAAAATTATTTATAGTTTAAGTTTCTTAAAGCACTCAGTAAACATTTACGTTTTTAAAATTAACCTATTAGTATTCATTGTTGAACCTTAAAAGCTATGATATAGTGGGTGCATGTTTATTTTATTGTTGCAAACAAATTTTCAGGACAAAATGAGGTTTGTGAAAATATCTAAACCCTTCTTTTTGCAAAATTAAGTTTATAGACCATTGATTTATCTTAAAATTTATACAAATTATTTTGACCGAAAGACACGGTGATAATTAAGCATCAGTCCATTCTATTTTCTATTACACGTTATATCGGATTAGTCAATACAACCAATAATTGTTTTTCTGCTTTTCCAGTTCTTTTATCTTGTTCGAAATTGATTCAGATTTTATATTTTTATCAAATGCGATCCAACTAACCTGTAGTCACTCTTAACTAGAAATAAAAAGGTTGGTTGAGTGCCCATACTTGTCATGGCAATGGGTTAGTTGAAAAACGGAATCAGTAGCGTTTATTCGCTATTTATTTTATATTTTTTACTATTTAACCCTAAAAAACCCATTAAAATAGTTACTTATGATATTCCATGTGAAAAATTATTTAATTTTAATACTTCATATACCTTAAATGAACGACCACCGAGTAGGTAAAAGTCTTCATTTCCTCTAGCCATATTTTTATTTTATTTGAAAAGAATAAGGAATGAATATTTATAAGAATGAAAATATCTTACATGACTATCTTATTTTTTTCCTTATATTTTTAAAAATCCTCAAGTAAATGACTTTATGTTATAGTAAAATTGAAGAAGTTTATCTTCACTTATCTGTCACTCTAATATACTCTGTATCCAAACATATTTATGTGAAAGGATAATCAAATCGAGAGTGTATATAGTTGGATGAATTCATCCATAATAAACCCCTTAATTAATTATGTCCAATGGGCTGAATACAAATTCCAAGCATTAAGTTTGGAAAATGATTTTGAGAGTCTTGTGGCGTAGAAACTCTGAGATATATAAGAAGAGACAAGAGATAATTAACTCATAAAATTAATGATATGATGTGATAGGAAGATAAAAATAAATAAAAAAATATTAATGAAATGTTTATAAATTTAGGATGTTCAAATAACATCTCCCATTAAGTTTTAATTTGTAGCAACTAGCAAGGTTGTTAAAAAGTATATTGTCATTTACTCAAAGGATTTTATGAAGGAAAACAAACTAGATTGAAAAAAAAATATTTAAATTTTTCTCAAAGAAATAGCTGTAATCTAATTGAAAGATAATTGTACTTTACTCGTTAAAAGTAAAATGATTATGAAGTTAAACTAACGGGTTGCTGTAATCTTATGACAGTCTGTAACGACATGGTTCAGTTGGTTGGATTGCTTCGGTTCTATTCTACATAACCCGACTTTGTTCGATTCGGGTGTTCATTATTTTGGTGCAGCCAGGAGCTACCCCCTAAAAGTTGCTGTTTTTGTTTTCGTGCAGTTAGGAGCTAGCTAGCCATTTTTGTTTTCTTAACGTTAAGGGCAATATATAACATAATCGTGATAGAGAGTCGTGCGTTTTCCTGATTAATTCTTGCATTGAGGTCGTGAGCATATATACTATTACATTAATAGCATATTATATCATGTATTGAGACTACAAATTCAGCAATACATTGTTTTTATATATATAACTGACCCTGATGACTAAGCCTTTAGATGATAAAAAAGAAAGAAATTAGTGTAAGGTGGAAGACTCACATCGTCACATCCCTCCCTAATCTCTAGCTTGCAAAAAGGAGTGGTTGGGGTGTGGTCCTGTATTTCTACAAATACAATGTACGTTGCGGCAGAGCACTAGCAATGGAAAGCAGCAGGGTCGCAATCAGATATAATAAATTGGTCGAGAAAAAAAAGAAAAGAAAACATTAAATGAGAAGGAGTACTGGGCTCTGGAGTTGGCTCTTTCTGCAGAATAACCATCATTCATTCATGCCCATGTTCTAAGGCCAACACTTACAAGTCAGTGGTACTGACGATATCTCTAATGCACACACCCTCAACCAGTGTCCAGTACCTTCATTGTACGTACGTGTGTATCTCTATGAACAGGCATAGCATGTGATCATCATATATTGCTTTACCCATTAATTCTAACTCGCATTGCTCTACATAACTCGGTCCCCACCACCCCCTACCCCCACTTTCTTTTTATTTTTTTGTCTAAATCATGACGTCTTCTTTTTCATGTGTGTGGAGCCAGGTTCATGACATTTTCAATTCTCACTTAAAAATAAGTGGACCGAGAAAGCATCAAAATTTCTTACTAATCTTATACTTATGGTCTCTCATAATTTAATTTCCAAACACGTAAACTAGTATTTATGGGGAGGGAAGACGTCCACTGCATGCATTGGATAATTTTATGTTACATTTTTTTTTTATCTCTCTCTCTCTTCATCACATAATTGTTTTTTGTGAATTTAGAATATTCTCCATCATTGCTTAAAAAAAAATATTCTCCATCAAAATATTTATTTAAGAAATTAATCTCTTGTAACATATATTTTTTCATACTATTGACTTGATGATATATATAGTCACTCATCACATATTTAAAAACAAAATGCATAACATCATTTATTATACATCATATTTCTCTTTCTTTCTCTTTATGTAAAATTTGTTGTCCAATTGCATCTAAGTTGCAATTTGCATAATATGATATGAATACTCAATTTCCGTATCCATGGCCATGACTAGCTCGTAATTAAGATAGTGGGGGAAAACCTTATGGCCATCCTTTCTGAACGGTGAAGTTATGAGATAGATAGCTAAAACGAGTCTTAAATGTGAAGTGTGAATCTTGGGCCATTGTGTTCATGTTATCACAGGTTCAGTCTTCAAAAGAGGCTACCCATGTTCTGCGATTCAGATTGGTTGGTATTTGTTAAGAGCAATGAAAAAAACAGATGGGAATATGTTACCCTACCACGTACCACCGAAGAGGCAAAGTATATATATATATATACAGTTAGTTTGCTTTTCTTATTAACCATTTAACCGTGGTAGAAAATACAACAACCTTCCCCTGCCACTACCACCTTCTGTTATGCTCATGCAAGCGCGTTACTTTTGCACTCAAAGCTGATGAAGAGACATTACGGGTATAGTAAGGACATGCAAAAATGCCGGTACCAACAACTTTTCTCCAAATTTACCAAACACCATTCAAAGTCACGGTTATAGTGATAATAAGCTAGAGAGAGTGGAGCTGATCGATGGTAGACTTGTTTTGGTTTTACTAGAAATTAGAAAAAGCTACGTAGTAAACATGCAGCAAGTTGAATTATGGAGATGGAGCATTTTTCAATGCATGGTATATCTATATCCTTGCTAAATTCTAAGAATATGGGCCCTAATATATGATCTACTAAAAGATAGCATTCACCTGTTTACCTATTAAATGCTAGACAACGATTAATCAAATCCATCTGGGATAGAAAGAGATCAAACGGTGAAATTGGAAAAGACAGAAGAAAAAACATGTTTAGATTGGTATGAGATAAAGGTCTACACCGACAATACCATCTATTTTCATGACTCAATACTTCAACAACCAATCCCCTTAATCTAGCTACATGGCTAGCTAGCTAATCTGTTGTGCAGCCTAATATTCAGTAATACTAATAGTGAGATACAATACAATATCGCAAAACCCTTCCACTAATAATATTCAGCCTAATATTCAGTAATATACAGTAGGTATATGCATGGCTTTATCTTATGGGGGGAAATAGAATCGGCCCCATCACAGCTCAGCTTGGGATCACGAGCACCAAAGGACTACAATGTACCTCTAACATGCTCAAGCACATGTGTTGTATGACATCAAGAGAAGCATATGATCAGAATCAAATTCGTTAGTTTGCAACAAAGAGTGACCGGTGTATAATAGCAAAAAAAAGTACTAGTATATGCTAATTAAGAGGGGTCCAAGCCAGGGTGGAAATTTTGTTTTCGTAATCTTGATTGACATGAAGCTTAAATATTTTGATTGAATGCTCTGCTGAGTTGCTCTTGATTTAGTTAAAATGTAAGTTCAATGACAAACCGGCTCAACAACTAACTGTATTGAAATTCATTCCCACCCAATTCAAACTTATTTAAGAAAAGTGGGGGAATGAATGGTTTCAGAAATTGTAAATATCACCTGATTTCTCTAAATCTTCTCTAATGGAGGTCATTGAAGGATTAATTACAATTGCAAAGTGTGACCCTGCATAATTGAAAAGGTCTCTTGTTGAAAATAATCAGTATTTTCAAACACAACAAAAAGAAAGGGGGGCTCGTTGAGAGAGACCTGCAGAGACATCACTAGACACTAGTTATTTTAGTGTGGACCCGATTAAGCACGATTGTTTACCACGTGAAAGGTTGCATGTTCACCCAAAATTACATTCTGAGATTGGGAGTTGTCATCAAACCTCGTAGGGATCTGATTAAAAATTAAAATCAAGCATGGTGATTGGTGGTAGCTAGTTAACTAAAGGTTATCCCGTTTTCTTATCTGAAACAATTATATATAGTATATCGACGTAGTACTTTTAATACGTCAAAGATCAATTATTACACTTTTTTTGTTTTAAAATAAGTAATCTGGTTATCGTAAGTGTTAAAGTTATATTTTTTTTTAAAGACAAAAAGGAACTTTCATTAATGAAGAACAATTTACATCATAGACATGTACAGTAAGTAACTATACCAATCCCCAAGAAAAAAAAAACAAGAACATCAGCCTATGTGTTCTTAAACCTTCCCAAAAAAGGTGCCACCAGCCCAAGATCTATTCCTGAATCTATAGGCATAGAAGAGAATTCAATAATTTGTTATGATCCTTCAGAGTAATTAACGTTTAAATGATCAGAGTAAAATAACGTTTAAATGATCATACTTCTAATTAAATTGAATAGAGTAAGGTTCCCGAAGCCACACATTGAGGCTTCTCACTGATGCTCCCAAATTAATAACCCTAATCTCTCATTCAACACCCTTCCCCCAACAAAATAATAATAGTTTGTCTCAAAAAAAATTAATAATAGTAAATTGAGCAGCTACACCTTGAAAATAGTAAGTATGACCACTGGGTTATAGATCGAATACAACTATTAGAAAACTTCTTTATGGGGTTTCCACTACCAGCTTCTTTATCCAAATATATCGTCCCTTGCTGTACTCCTTTCAAATCTCAACCATCCATTCCTTTCCCTAAACTATATGGATCACTTTTAAAAGAGTCTAATTCTTTTTCATTTTGTTTCTCTGCCTTTTTCTCTCTTTTATTTCATCACAAGTTGCAAATCTTGCGTTTTGGCCCATAGTACGTAGCTAGTAGATCAAACATTATACAACATGGGCTGTGTTTTTCTGGGATACCCGTGAATCACAACTCATGGGCCATCATTTGTATTAGCCACTACATATCTCCCTTGCCATGGATAAAAAGAGTGTTGCTAGGTGCCCCCAGCATTATTGCTGGTGTACCCAGCATTTAATTAAAATGCTAAAACTGTTCCTGCATTTTTTTTATATTTGTGATGGGTGTGTGTGAGGGTGATCCGTAAAAAACTTACAGATCATGTTGATCCGTATTGTTCCGTAAAAGGCTTACGGATCAAATTGATCCGTAAAATTTCTACAAATCAAGTTGATCCGTAAGACTTTTACGGATCAACTTAAATGGCTTACGGATAAAGGGTATTTTTGTCATTTTACCTTAAGTGCTGGGTGCACCAGCATTAGCAACACCCGGACAAAAATTAGGAAGTCAGATATTACTTTGACTATAAATAAATAAATAAAAAAATCAGATCATACTGATAAAAAAAAAAAAAATTGGATCACGGGAACGCAGAGTGAGTGTCGCATTCTTGATTGATTATCGATGGCTGATCATCTTTTGCATCTCCAAACAAGGTTATGTTGGTTTTCGACTCCGAGTTGGTCCTTGCTTTCAGTTCTCTCTCTCTCGGCTTTGGTCCTTCAAATCGTCCTCATGTTTGAAGGCATAAAAATGAAATCAACGAAAATAATATTCTATTCTTTCCTATATATAAGATTTAATCACATAGTTTATTAAAATTTTAAAAAAATATATTAATTTAGTTGATAGTAATAAATTTATTTTAAATTTATAATTTTTTTAGAATTATCATTGTCATTAATATTTTTCTCTCTTTTAATAATTTATCAATATATTTTCTTCTTCTTTTAATTATGAGTATTTCTAAAATAAAAATAATTAATAAAAAAATATTATAGATTAAATATTATAAAAATGAATGACCATCCTTTTAGACTTATATAGATACAAGAACGGAAGGAGTATAAGAGCAACGGAGAGAGGGTGTGCTTGAGAATCTCCATCAAATCCTTTTAAACTTATATAGATGCAAGGTGTACGTTAAATTGCATGATGGGCTGGGCCCGGGCCCAACCTGCGAACAACGTGAAGTACAACCAACGGCCATCATCAGCAATTTCTCACTATTAGAGAGAGAGAGAAAAAGAAATAGTGAGAGGAAAATATAGAAAATCTTGGAGAGACTATTTCTAAGAATAAAAAATAGTGAGTCAATTTGTGAAAAATTAATTTATCTTTGAATTAAAAATATATTTTGAGTGTATTATTTGGAGAGGGCCACCTAAGGGTAAAGTTTGTATTTTCATTATTGTTATAAGTTTAAAGGGGAGTGGAATAATTCTTTTGGGATGTTTGTTTCACGGATAATTTTTTTATAAGAATATAACATAGAAATATTATTCCAGGGCATTATTAAAAAATGTATTTGATTAACTATTAAAATTGATTGAGATGGTTTTTTTATTCCTAGTAATGATTAACACATGTTTAGAGAGCATTTGATTCACAGGTAAGATTTTTTAGTCTCGAAAACATAAGAAAATAAAAAATAATCCTGCATTTATTGTTACGTAATAAAATAATTAACCCCAACCAATACTTAATCTCGGCGGAGGGGTAAAAGATATTTATTATCATGGGTAAAAATCTCCTTTGAGTAAAAATATCCATATAACATCTTGCATTGAGTATCACACTCCTCTCTTAATAATTCCTTAGTTATGTTATCTAATTTTTGTTATTTTCAAAATTTTCTTTCATGTGTCAAATTTTCTTTACCTCCAACCTCATGAATTTTACCCATAATAATTTTTCATTTATGGCCAATTATTTTTTTCATGTTCGATGTAGTTTAAATAAGTATATTTATATTTTGGGTCATACTCTAATGAATAATAAATGAGTAGTTAGAGGAGTTTTGTCATGAGAACATATGATATATAACCGTTCAAGTATAGTTTGTTTATTATTTATTGGTATTATGATAAAGTTATTTGTTTATGGAAAAAATATTTAACATAATAAGAATATTTTAGTAATTATAATATATATTTCATGAAAAAATAAGTTAACCAAACATATGTCTTAATTATTCTCAGGAATATAAAAATATATTCTTAACTAATTTTATAGTCAACCAAATATATTTTTTATTAAATATTCAGAATAACATTTTCATGTTTTATTTATAGGAATAATAATCTTGGAACTAAAAAAGTTATATGGGAAACAAATGCTCTCTTAGTTGAGTTATTTTTTACCTAAAAATACATATTATAATTACTTAGATATCTTTATTACAAAAACTTTGTTATGCTCCTTGTTTCCTCCCCATGTGTTCAACGATTAGGATCAACAAAATATAAAGATTAATAATCTATTATGAACCATTGATAGTCTATTATTTATGGAAAATAAAATATTTTACATTAAATTTTTTGACCATTGATTATGAAGGATTGATAATTAATTGTGTTTGACATAATGCGGTAAAATTTCTGCACTGGTATATGAAAAAAAAAAGTATGGGACACACGTCTTTTTTTTTTTTAAAGAGAAGCCCTTTTTATTTCTAAACACACAATATTTCTTATATCATCTCAATTTTCATTCCTTTTTCTCTATTTTCCCTTCATTTATCACATACCAACGTCAGTGAAATACTACGGTTAGAAAACAACAAAATGTTAGCCCTTAGATCCTACCTACTAGTGGACTTTGATTATGGGTTTTGGGTTGCAAGGCATATTAGGGTTGTTGCTTCCTGCATTCTTTCTGGAATATTTTTTTTACCTTTTAGATTGGTCACTCCAGAAACCAACAAAAGGGTGTATTTTGGAAAGTAATTTTACATTTTGGTATGACCATTCTGAAAGCCCAAAACCGCATATTAGAGGGGTAACAAAACAAATGCACTAGCCCATCTCCACCAAACCTATGAGCAGATTGGGTTATAAGAGGCTACTCAATTCCTATGCTGTTCAGCCAAAAAAAGAAGGAAAAGGAACAAAGAAAAATGAACACACAATCTTACACTTATTTAAGCTTAAATAAAATATAACCCAACTCATTAATCTAATACTAGCTTAATTATTTTATTATTTTTAATTCAACCCTCACTTAATTAATAAATTTAATATCACATTCCTCTAGTTTTTTAAAATTTAATTTCAATTAATTATTTTCATACACTTGATACAATTATTCATTGCATTTAATTAATAAATTTAATATCACATTCCTCTAGTTTTTTAAAATTTAATTTCAATTAATTATTTTCATACACTTGATACAATTATTCATGCAATTTTATTAAACAAATTTTCTAATATTTAGGCTTAGTAAATTTCATTTTAAATTCCACACGCAAACACATATTATTTAGATCCACATTATTATTTTTTTCTAAAACTAATCGATAAAAGTTTCTTTTAGAAATAACATGAGACCAATGTTGAAATTTAAAGCACAAATTTATCTACAATTTTTTTTAAAATAGTACTTTTATTTTATTGATATTATTTTGTATAAAATATATTTATATTAATAACTATTTTAAAATATATATTAATTCTTGATTTTATATTTTTAAAAGTTTTATAATTTAATTATACATATTACTAAAATCTGTATATTATTGAGTTTTGAGTGGATTTAGATTCACATTCAAACAAATGTCTTTATCAAGATGTTGGATCAAATCATGCCAGCAACACTAGTACCTTTTCTTTCTGACTAACTTAGTAGACCATATTTGCCGAACCAACAGCACGTTAGCAGTCTCGTTTTCGATTTCACTTTTACCTTCTCAAATCTCAAATCTCTTCATACTAGGTATTACCACTTTTCATATGGCCGTTCATGTCATGTCATATTAATGTGTTGGTAGTTAGAATAATTGGCCCTCGTAGCTTATGCAGAAGTTCTAGCTAGTTAATAAACAATGACAGCATTGCTTATGTTTTTCATATGGGTATTACATTATTATTTTTCAACACACTTGTTCTGTTGGTATATAAGAAAAGATACTGCAAACAAATCATCATTAGGATTGAACTAATAATAATAATTAAAAAGTGTAATTAAGTTTAACTTTCAATATATATAGTAATTACCGTCGTACTAAAAATCTAGCTGCATGCAAGTGCAATGAGTGATCGGTCACCACCGACACATTGTTTTCGAATCCAATCATCTCAATGCCATGCAGTACTGAGATAGGATTATTCAAAGTGAATGATGAATATGTGTTATTCAAACTTCCAAGTTTCAAACATGTGCTAGACAAGTGAACGCGTAATTAAACAGTCGGTGATGGGGATTGGGAAGTGAAAGTGAGCAACAAGTGTAAACCAATCAAGCACACGAATGTATCGCAGTCAGAGGTCACAGGTTGCATGTGTCGGGTGTTGGCAGAATTAGAGGCCCATTGTCTTAAAATTCAGATATATAGTTTATATATGTACGTTGTCCGGAGTATGCCTTTCATATACGTACGTATATAGTTCCTCGTATTTTGTGTTTATTACTAGTATCACGATACTTCTTTATAGAAAACCGTGGTACGTACGTTATACGGTAAGTTTGATACGCCACAAGCAATTCTTGTTGAAAGAATCCTGGTAACTATTTTGAGTCCTCTCGCAGTGCCTAAAGCTTAGAGCATTGCATGTGTTTGTATTTTGTTCAAAAATTAAAACCAAAATTGGTGGAATATGATTTTGATGGATAAAGTACAAGAATTTATACTTGCATTTAATGATGCATTATCATAGTGTTTAATGAGTTTGACGACTTATATAATTTCTGGCATATTTAAATTCATTGAGTAATGTATAATTAATAGTAGTAGTAGAAAACTTTTCAAATTAATTCCAGACATTTTCAATATTGGTATAATTTGTAATATGTCATACATCCACTAATTAATCCCTTTCTACCTATTTTTTTTAACGTATCTATAAAGATTAAAGTAAAATATATTTTTTAAGGTCAAAGACTAAATAACTAAAAATTAGAAAAAAAAAACTAAAGTCATTATAACACTTGTTTTAGTATGCACCACAAATGTTGTTAAAGAAAAGATTAAGAAAAATTCTTAAAAGTATTCTTGTTGAAGAAAAATTTCCAAAAACATTTTTGTTGAGGAATAATTTCTAAAAAATACTCTCATTCAATACATTTATTATAATTTATATAAGGAGAAAGGATTAAAAGGTTGTCTTACATTTGTGTTTTATCATCAGCCTCGTAGTAATAAAGATAAATAATAAATTAATTGTAATCAATTTTATTTTTTTATTTTTAAGCGGAAAACGGTTTTGACTACTTATTTTTATACATAACTATAACTCATTTTAACTTATAGTTTAATATTGAATTTGTTAAGTACTTAATTTTATCTTAATATATAAAGAGTAAAATTTTAAAATGAAATTAAGAAAAAATATTAGCTTTGAATTAATATAATATAAATAAACAGTGAAAGTGAAGTTAGGAAAATAAAACTAATTTATTAATTACAAATTGATCTAACTTAATAAAAATATTTTAAATTATTTTTGTAGCGTTCAAATAAAATTTTTACAAAAGACAAGTTATTACCAAATTTAGATTGAGGTGTATGTATAATTTGAAATTAAAAAAAATGTAAAGAAAATTTCATATAAAAATTTAGAAAATTTATTATTAGTAAATAGTAAAGAAATATCTTTCCCCTTGAAAAAAAGTAAAGAAATATATATAATGAGTTTCAAGAAGTGAATCTAAACTTTTTCTGTTGTACTCATAAATATTCTTATGTGTATTTGACATTTTTCTTCTGTTCGGATGAAGACTGTTATGGATGATGACTTTCTTAAAAAATATTTAATGTAATATATCTAAAACTCAAACCGCTTAAGCTAAAATAATTTTATGTAGGTGATTCACATAAATGAATAGTCCATGGACTTACATTTGTATGCAATCAAACAAATTGGAGTTCTCTTCTGAAAGCAACTCTATTGGGTCAACTCTAATGGGTCAGAAGAAAAAATCTCCAACCTTTTGTATTGTTTATAACTCAGAAGTGTCACGGAGATAAATGTGTTCGTAATAGATCTTTAAAATATATATTTTTCTTTTCAAAAGAGAACATCATTCTTAACGCTATGCGTGCCAAGTGGCTCTTTCCTCACCCACATTGCACTGCTCTGTTTTTCAACCATCGGTGAATTTCTACCCAGAGCCACAAAACCACAAGATAATGGCCCATGAAAAGCCACCAAAGATATTAATTAATACATAAAATTTGAAATTTCATGGCCTCCCTTGCCCAGTAGACATTAATTGAATAAGCTCCATTAATGTGTTAGGAAAATATCATTAACTTGGCTTTTCTTTAGAATCAAATTAAACATGGAAATGTCTCTTCCTAATTATATAATCTCTTTCGCAATCCACGTTTTCAGGATTGTAAGTATATAAATATAAACAAGCCATAGTGAAAGGACCACACACAGCGCGATTCTCATTGTGAAACGAACAGCATTAAACAATTCCAAGTTCAAACATTCAATTATTATTATTATTTATATAATAATATCCCCGAATTGAATAAACATACCCACGAGTTGTGATTTTGTGAAGAGCCAAAGAAATTAATTAAGATGGCACGTTCCTGTTCAATTTTGCGAAGCATAGATGTGCATGCCTTTTAGAGGCAGCAGGCTCACACTATAATTAAGGGGGGAAATTCTTATTCATTATAGAACTTAATAAAAAAATACATAGCATTATATATTGAAGAGTTAGAAGCGTTTGCCATAATTTAGGCTCATTAAACACGCCATTAACAGCTTCAAATCATCTTTGAATTTGTTGGAGGCATTTTTTTAAAAATAAATGTATAAAGAAACACAAGTTGAGTTTACATTATGCAGCAAAGACACCAACCACGTCATATAAGATTTTTGGAAAGCACTGGATTGGAAAGGATGTTTGAATTGAAGATTCATTTCTATTCCTATTTAAATTATTCTAGAAAAAGAAAAAGGAAAAGGATGAATAATATTTTATGATGTGATTCATTCAAAAGAGACAAATTGGTGCCTTTGATCGTGTAACTCGGAGAGACGGGTTCACATATGGCGTGAAGGATTCTGGGAACCAAAGATTCAAGAAAGGAAGACAAGTAGAAGACAAAGGCTTGTGTTGTGCGTGGAATTGCTATTCCAAACCCAGAATATTTGGAAACCACCAGTTATGTCCCACGCTCCTCTGGGGTAGCCATTATAATAATAAAAAAAAGTATTTTTCTTTTGTATTTAATTTTATTTTTTTTGTCACAAAAAAAATGTTAACACTTTAATTTTTATTATAAACTACTTCGTTGTCATATTTATAAAGAATTTAAGTCAGTTCGTTAAACTGATAAAAAAAACTATTTCATGATTCTATTTTCACTATAGTTAGTTATATTGATTAAAAAAAAAAGAAAAAGAAAACTAAAAACTACACCAATTACATATTCAACAAATTTAATTCCAAAAAATAAAAAATGTTATTAGACATACATGTCTATCTTTCTGCCAACGACAACAATAAAAAAAAATAATTAATAAATAATTAGTTTGAATAGTATTACATTTTAATTTCTCAGGCATGTAATGTTTTTTTTTCTCTTTTACACGCCAAAAAGTATATGATGATATAGCGAAGTTGATGATAGCGTCAATTTGTACACTGGATATTTGCATCACATCATTTAACTACCACTTAATTCCTTCCTTAGCAATCTAGAGACTAAAAAGTCGATATGAGTTTTTGTTCTGGCTATTCTTTATTAATCATCAATGTTGATCTTTTGAGAATGATCTTAACGGTAAAAGGTTTACTATAATTAGGGTAATTATATTTTTATATACCTATGATATCATTGATTAAGCTGAAATCATTCCTTACCAATTTATCAACATACTTGCTGTTCACACTCTTCTTGTGTGTCTATATATATAAAAGAAGAAATCAAATTATATTTAAAAATGATTATTTTTTATTTTTATTATTTATTTTTTAAAATTTATTTGTTAAAATTAGTTACTCATTATAATAATTAATTTTTTTTAAAAATTGATGGTAAGAATAAAAAAAATCTTTAAAATTACTATTGGAGTAATTTAGCGAGATAAAAGAATAAAAAAGTTACTACTAAATAGTTTTGTTACTTTCCATAATTTTTCTTTAACTGTGTATGATTTTTCGTTTAAACTAAACATATAAATAATTTACCTTACAAAAAATTTAAAAGGAAATTTTGCATAAAAACAAAAGTACATCAAACAATCAATATGGGGCCACAAACCTCTAGTCCTATTACACATCATAGGACGAAAAACTAAATATCTATATATACTATATATGAAAAATGCCTTTCAAGTAATTATTTTTAGCAATTTTGAGAACACTGAAATAAATAACTCTCTTCGGAAAAAAAAAGAAGTTCAAAATACAAATATATACTATATAAACTCGCACACAATCTCTTATATGTTTGTGAACAGTACCGCCAGTATACGTGATTCGTTTTAAATTTTTTTATATTGGTATATGTTATACAAATATATATAATTGAAAAAGTTTATATTTTCAATTTAACCATAACTATGATAAGAAAAAAAATCTTTAGGAAAGAATCCTGCCTTTGAAGTCTATCACACACAAATTTATAAATTTAATTTGTAAATGCTAACTAAAAATTATGACACTGAAAAAAGTATAACACTAATAAATTATGACACTGAAGTCTATGTATGAAAACATTCATAATAATTCACATATTTTATTTAATTAATTAAGTTAGATTGCTTTGGTAAATAAAACATGCGTTAAAATTGTGATATAAAATTGTAGAATGTATGCTTGATTTTTTAAAACTTGAGCTTCACTCATTTAGTATAGTGCTTGGTTGTGTTAAAAAATGAATGAAAAGAAGTAAAATAGAATAGAAAGAGAATAAATATTTAAATAAAAGTGATTTTATAGGTATGAAAAGAAAAAAAATATTAAATAAAAAATATTTATTATTATTATTATTATTTATTCATTACTATTTTATTTTTGTTATAAATATTATTTATTATTATTAAGCTTAAATACAATTTTAGTCTCACTGTGTTCAATTCATAATTTTGATCCTGTTTTTAGAAAATTTATAATTTTAATTAAATTCTTAATTTTATCTATTTTTATTTATTTTATTTTAGTTCAATTGAACTTTAAACCATCATGAAATGATTTTATTGATTAAAATATAATGAATATAAGAAATAAATTAATATAGGCAAAATTAAAAAATTGATTAAAGATTATAATTTTTTTAATACAAGGAAGAAAAATTAAAATATATGTATTTTTAAAATAGAAAAATCAAAATTTTATATTTGACAAAATTGGAAGATTTGTAAATAAGTCACACGTACGCGCATATACTTATGTTGACACACACATAACCGTGTTATATACGAATCATGACTTTGTCTCGTGCAATGTGCCATTTCCATTAATTTTGATAACATTTGAAAGTAAAAATACTATTTAGTGGGTGTCATACTTATTTTAATTTTAAAAAATTTCGTCAGAATCAAATACACCCAATTTTATTATTCATCTTATTTCCATTCATTTTCTTTTCGTTCTTACCTCTTTCATTTGTATCAAATGCATAGTAGAAAATAAGACTAATCTCAAATTAAAACTTATTTATTTAATTAAAATAATAAACTTAATTAACATTTAACAGGTCTATCTCGAATATTTCACGAGTTGGTTAACTTACTTAAGACACGAAAGAGCCATGTTCAATATAATGCAATTATAAATTCTTCCCACAGCCTTTCAAAAGAATAAAATATTTTTTCCCACAACTAACTTATTATTATTGGTATTACTCTTTCTTGCATATTAATAAGGTACGGTATTATTAGCATCCTCTCCGCCTTAGCTCGTTAAAAATTCTTGAGTTGGTATTGGACTTTAGAAATTTTCGGCAAATGTATTCTCTAATATGAACATAAATAATTTGAAATTACGGCTCATTTTATTTCAGAAGAAGAATCTTTTCAAAAGGGTTATATATATATATTATAGAAGGCTAAAAGTAAAAAAGGTTTTGTGACCTTTTTTTCACGGAAATTGAAAAACCAAGGTTCTGGTCTCTAACTCATTCAGACTAAATCATAAAAACCAGCTTAGAGGAAGGTAATAAAATATGAAACCAGTTTTGAGGAAAAGCAAATGGGAATGAGAGTGCCTATTGTGTTGTAATAGTGGCATGCTTATTCTCATTTGATCCACAAACCACGGTGAAAAGCTATTTATGTGTAAAGTCTGTAGGCTGCTAATGACCAAAAAGGAAAGAAAAAAAAATGTAAAATGGTATGGAATATTACTAAAACATTCTTTCCCGTTGGAAAATGACAGGTACATAAATAGGTTGAATTAGCAAAGTATCTGATTTGAGCAGTGGAGAGTGTTCGACAAAGACGATACATGCCACTGTTTAGTTGTTCTTGAAACTTCAAAGTACTGCCACCTTTTGTTTCCGTGATTGACAAAATTAAGTACAAGAGGCTCATTAATGAAATTCGATATGTAAACTGCAAGATTATCATCTAAAAATGTTTTAACATGCCTATATTTTCAAAATTCTGAGACGAGATAGGATTTCGATTTTTCAATAAATTACACACACACACAAAATTTAGGGAAAAAAATGCACTCCTTCTATCTCTTTCATTAAAAATTATATTTTTTGTCAAAAAATTATATACTCCTTCTCTCTCATAATTTATCTTTTAAAGTAATAAACACTTTTTAAAAAATATTAAACACAAATTATGATTATAAAATAATTATCTCTGATAAAATATCTTTACTAAATAGAATAAGTTATAAATTATTTAAATATTTATATGATATAGCAATAACAATTAATACTTATTATTTTTAAAATAATAAATGCTTTGAGATAAATAAAAAACTCTCAAATTAATAACCGATAATGTGAAATAGAAAAAGGGTATATACCTTTTAGACCATTTTGAGTACACATAAGACCATGTGAATTTGATTTAATTTTTTTTTATTTTTTACGAAATGTCCCTTTTATGCATTATTATTATTATAGTGGTGATTATTGATAGGCAATCGAGCATGCCCAGTAGCTTGGTCCTGTATTACATGTAACAACCGCTACAGCTGTTATTATCATTCTGACAAAAAAAAAAATTATCAGATATCTTTTCAGTAGGTCCATAAAAAAAATCCACTCGTCAATAAAGAATTTAAGAGAATGTTTACTATTAATATGATATATTTATTTTCACTTTTATTTAATTTAATATATAATTTCGCCCTAATTTTTAATTTAATTGATAAATAAGAATAAATATTTTGAATAAAAGGTAATAAGTGTGATAAAAACTCGTAAGAGTGAAATTAAATATTTTATTAGTTTAGATAAGCATAAAACTATTATTTTTTTCAGTAATATGAAACTACAGTTGTTAATAAAAAATAAATAATCTATTTGGTTAACCGATAAATTATTGTAAATACAATAAAAAAATCATTTTAAATGATTGCAATTTGCAAATACAGTACATTTTTTGTTGTTGCAATAAAATTACACTAAAAATACAAAAATAATTCGGTTATTTTTTTGTTTGACAACAATAAATTTTTGTTTTCTTAAAAATCGTTGTAAGTGTTTAAAATTATCGTTGTAAAAGTTAGTGAAATATATTAATGCATACCGTCGGATTTCCTATGCAAGTTTTTCTTCACACGAGTAAAAGCAATTCACGAATCACGGGCCGGACAGACAATATCGAAGATTTCACGTGTGCCTATATAACTCCCATGTACTGGGACTTTTATATTTATATTTTTAACATGTGATGAAGGTTTTGAAAGTCGAAACAATTGACAAGGTGCTGTACCAGTAAATAAAAAATTACCCGCATATTTAATAGTCTCGTGTCTCTAAAATTAAACTAATAGTCATTTTTTTTTCAATTTTCATTTCTCCTATTATTTTATATATGAGTTTTTTTAGAATAAAAATAAATATCAAATCTATGTGTTAAGCCTGAACCGTGATATTTTTTTTAGTAAAATTGTTAACCTGGTTAAGATCATGTTCGTTGTTCCCGTTACTTTTTTTTGAAAAATGGCGGAGAAGGACAATTATTTAGGGCCTCTGAACTGCATAGCGGTTTAATGGTACGAATACATGAGAACCGCAAAGAAACTGCAATAGCATGATATATTGATATGAAGCTTTTTTTTAGGTACAGTGCATCCGTGCATGATATGAACTTATGAAGTTTGAAACCATTATAACAAAAAAAAAAAGTTGGAAACGATTACAGGCTTACCATGATTTTATTTGAGAAGAGACATTATAACATGAACTGCTAAGTCCAGGTATACCAAGTGAGGTATGGATAGCGCATATTCGTATATTATCACAGACAAAAAATTAAATCTATAATTAATAGGATCTAAAATTTAAATATAAAAATGTGAAGTCTTGTATATGTGTCATTAACTAATTAAGCTAGCTAGCGTACATGTGACGTACTGATATTGTACATATAAGCGCGAAAGGTCAGTTGTTTATATAATATATATTTTTATCATGAAAGCGTGGAATTCTTTTTTTGTTTTTAATTTTGTTAAAAAATTTAAGAAAAATATCTATTAGACGCTTTCATTATACAATTTGATAACTCTAGCTAGCTAGAATGAATTTACACCACATCTCTAATCTAATCACTAAATATATACATGTGAAAGAGGAATATACGGAGAACTAGAAAAGGAAAAAAGAAAACAAAAAAGGATAGGGAAGTGTCAATCAGATTCAAGGAAGAATATGTCACGAGACGAGAGAAGAGATAAGAGAGATGTGAGATGTGAGATGTGATGGGGAAATTGATATGATATGCGAAATATTATCATGTCATGTGTGGGTGGCATGGCACTCTCATTCTCATCTTAATTTATTTAAGAGACACACTCACTATATATAAAGAGAACCAATGCACACCAATTCTCATAATTCCCCCTCACTTTTGCCTTTGCACAACATACACGTTCTCCTATCCTAGCTACTTACTCTCTCTTCCTTCAATTCCTCAACTCTCTAGCTCTTATGGAAACTCAACACCAACAACCCACCATCAAGTCTAGGTTCAGACGCATCTGTGTCTACTGTGGTAGCAGCCCTGGCAAAAACCCCAGCTACCAGCTCGCTGCTATTCAACTCGGAAAACAACTGGCAAGTATATACATATTATCAAACACTTTCCTGTTTTTTCTCTCTCTTCATATTATTAGGTTACATAATCACAATTTAATCTCTTAAATAGATTTTAATACTCAGTTGAATATGATATTAAATTGCGGTTTGTATTTAATTGTGATCGCACCTTAAAGGTTTTTTAACTTATGACAAAAATAATTAATTGTGATTTTATTATTTTTATTTTTATTATAATATTAAAAATTATGACGAAACTGCAACCACAACTACGATAGTCATTTAAACTCATGATACCAAAAACAAATGGTTGATGGAAGGCTATAGTTTATTCTGACATTGTTAAGTGAAAAATATATATATAGTTTTTAAAAATAAATAATGTATGATATATTTATGTAGGTGGAGAGGAACATTGACTTGGTTTATGGAGGAGGAAGCATAGGGTTGATGGGTCTAATCTCACAAGTTGTGTATGATGGTGGACGCCACGTGTTAGGGTAACTCACCGTTCCCTTCTTCTGTCTCGTTCTTCCTGTATTTATGCTCATGAATCTTCTTGCTGGTACAGGGTGATTCCAGAGACACTTAATGCAAGAGAGGTACAGCAGTACTTACTGTAATTGGTTTTGACAATTAGGACCATAAGTTGAATTAATTAAAAGCAATAGTACTGGTGGAATTGACAATAGTTAATTAATTTATGTGTTTAGATAACTGGAGAGAGTGTTGGAGAAGTGAGAGCTGTATCGGGCATGCACCAACGCAAAGCCGAAATGGCCCGACAAGCCGATGCATTTATTGCACTGCCAGGTTTCTGTTTCTTATTCTTTCCCCCATCAATATCATATCATATTCTCTCCTCTTTCTCTTTTTTATAAATTCTCTCTTCTCCAACTTGTATTTGTATGCGTCCGTATGTGGATAACCAGATATTATTGCTTTCCAAACAGTAACATTCTTAACTAACGTCACCTCTCAAATTATTTCACTCACCCCCTTTCAATTATTTCTATTCCCATGTAAATTTTGTATACCAATAATTTAACAAATACTACATCAATTATACAATGAAAACCTTTCAAACAATTTTTTTTGGCATTGTGCTTGTGAAAAAACAAAAACAAAAAAAAAAGTCGTGCGTATATAAATATATGCGCCCATCTTCAATTTTCATCCTTTTCCGACATTCTTTTACAAATCAAAAGCGTTTCCCTAGATATCTGTTTCTGTAACTGTCAACCGTATGTTGTATGGAGTAATTCTCTGATTCTTCGGGCGGTGACTCCGATGAAAATTCCTATTTAAGTTTTTTTTTTTTTAATGTGCCACTATATTGTATTGTCATGGCAGTAACAATAACTCGTTGCTAATTTATATTCCAAATAGGTGGATATGGCACCCTTGAAGAACTACTGGAAATTATCACCTGGGCTCAACTAGGCATCCATGATAAACCGGTAAGATCTAGAAAACCAAAAAACTACTTTTCTTTTTAATTAAGTGTTTTGTCTAAGATTGTACACCAGAAGCCTATTTCTCGTGATAGGGTTTTTCAATAAATAAAAAATGGTCCCGTCACATGATAAATCAACTAATATTCTAAAAGAGCATATTCGTTTATTAATTACTGTTAAATAGACATTATTAGCGAAAATTCTTTTGTTTAAGAAAGTCAAAGAAAAAGACATAATGATGGTGTTTACGGTTCAAAAGAGAGAAGAAGTTGATTGATGATTATTTTTAGAAGATGAATGCTGACTAATGATCAAACAATATTGGTTAAAGAGTAATTAAAGTGAAAAATTATTAGAAATTATTAGTTATATTTTTAAGGCACACGATGATAATGAAAAAAAAAAAAAAAAGAGTGATGGGACGCAATGGGTTGCAGGTGGGGTTGTTGAACGTGGATGGGTACTACAACTCGCTGCTGGCATTCATGGACAAAGCTGTGGACGAAGGTTTCGTAACACCAGCTGCCCGTCACATTATTGTTTCTGCCCACACTGCCCAAGAACTCATGTGCAAACTTGAGGTACATAACAATAACAATAATAATCATCTTATGATACATTCCAATCACTTATATGTGCACACGTGGGACAACGTGGTGGGTCCAATTATCTGAACCGTTGATTTTCCACTTTGAACAGGAATATGTCCCCGAGCACTGTGGCGTGGCCCCCAAGCTAAGTTGGGAGATGGAGCAACAGTTAGTTAACACTGCAAAGTCAGATATTTCCCGTTGACTAATAACTAAATAATTAATCTTCTACAAGCTCACTAATGCACCATCAAAGACCCTAGATTTAGTGTATAAGTATAAAGTATAATATAACCTCAACCCCATGATGTAGTTGTAAGCTCCACAGAATAGGGCGACCACAGTCGTTTTTAGTTTAGCTGTGGATCTAATCATTTGTAATTTCTATGGTTCAAGTTCAAGATATTCACCATGTAATTTCTTTAATTTTCTTTCTTGATTGGCTTTCATGGCTGAGACTATGTATTTTAATTATTTCTTAGTTACCAACTAATTGTGCATTAGAATTTGACCTGGATGATCATCGAAGATATATTTATAGTAATATATATACTATGCATTAATTTTCTATGGTGTCGGTGATTTGTGATGCTATAAGTTTCAAATAAAAAATAATCAGTTGTTGAATACAGCTCTTAATGGAAAGAATTGATGTGGATGGACAACAATGATGACACGTTGAAATTTGACAGAAATAGAACTAAAAAAAAAATTGGTTGGAATGTTGACATGAATCACATGATGAGGTTTCCATCGGCATCTATCTATTATGACTGTTATCGTCCCAGTTATATTTCATACGTGGGTTCGGGGACGGGACCCTATTCTTTTTTTTTTTTCTTTGCTAACTACTCGATGAGAAAAAGAGAGACACCTTCTGAGTCTTATTCTAACCAACCTTATTATGGTCCCCGATCGATGGAACCCACAGAACCACATTTACCATATATTGCTTCATTCCAATGGTTTCTATGAACTTTTTCTTCCTCTTTTTAAAGGGGGATCCTATTAGCTATAAGGGAAATGGGAAAATAGGCAACGAAGGATGGTTCAAGGGGGCCAAAGGTGGGTCTGCTGGCCCCTACCCCAAAGATCTTTATTAACAGTTTATTAATTATATATATATATATATATATGATTTAATTATGTATTATTACATAAACATCATACATCAATGATATTAATTAAGTATTAGGTTTTTGCTTATCATGTGTTATAAGTATATCTGCATTAACATATAATTATATTGATAAAAGAAGTCAATATATTATGAATATATCGCATTGTTCAAATATTGTAGTTTAATTGATAATACATATTGAATTTGAATTTGTAAGAGAAAATTTAGTTTAATTTGTTTTAAAATATTCACGTAATACATCTTTGAAAAGAAAAAAAAAACCTTAAATATAATTAAATCTCCAATAAAAAATTAATCTTGAAACATTTTCTCGTTTTACCAAATTATCAATTCTTAATCTTTTGAACAAAAAGTAGTCCTATTTGAAAATTGGTACCTCGTGTCCATTTTAGTTTGAATTTGTTTTAAACTGCATGGATGCAGTCAAAATCAAACTATAGATAGGTTTGAAAAGAATATTCAAACTCTAAAACAAAAGTATAGAGATGAATTGATCTTCTCCAGTGTCAAAAAATTAAAACCATGGGTAATTCATGGTTGCTTGCATCATTATTTATGTCGACACAGTATCATGGGACATTTGGAGACTTTGGGAACATAATTGGAGCAGCAATTTAGCAGCATGGTAGAAGTTATTGGTTGATCTTGAATAATTGAAGGGCTGAAAGGACACCTGTCCTTGACCGTACCCAGTGGACAACATACACGGTGCCTCGTGTACAAAACAAAAGCAAAAGGGAAGGATAAATAAAGTGGTGATGACGGAGTCAGACTGTCCCCACAGGCCACAGCTTAGTAGCTTGGCTGGTGACTCTTCAATAGACCTAGCTATAAGCTATTGACTTTAATTAGCAGATAAATAACCAAGGGTCCACAGGAAAAAAAAAAAAAACATTACATGATTTTATACTATCACATATATAGTTATATTTTCACATGGTATATAACTGAATTTTTTAGTTTATAAAAAGAAATTTTAATAAGACTCAATTATGTAATACGAATAAGCAATAATTTCTTGGCGGCAAGGAACCAAAACGAGTGCATGCCCACATGGACATGGTGTTTCGCTACTAGAATGAATGGGAAACTGGTCACGTTGTGATTCTTTCTTTATTCGACAAAGGGTGGTATGGCAATGGTATGAATTCGGAACTAGGAAGGAAGGGAACGTGTATGGAAAGGAAATAATAATAAATAAATAAAAACCCTTTTTTGGTTTAGCTTTTGATTACTTTTTATTTTCCCATTTATCTCCTTTTGCTCTTTTTGAGTATTGGATAAGCATTAGCCTGGTCGATAAAATGTCCAGTGCCGGTGGGAATCATGTCTTCATAGTCTTTAATTGTGTGCATTGATCTTTCCCTCTTTCCTTTTTTATGTTATATATGTTGGTCAAAAAGATTAAAGAGAAACCAAAAGAGAGTACGTAATTATAACATTTATGGATTAATTAATTCTTGCTTAAGTTGTGTTAATAGCCAGCTTATAGCTAGTGACATAATGAATTTAATTGATGTCCCACCAAAAGCGGGTTTGCAATTGAATCATTATTTAGCTTTTCCTTACTTTTCAATAATTAATGTGTATTTTGGACTTGGACTTTGGCTTCCGTTTTGGCATGTTCCTTTGTTAGTTTCACTTTCACACAAGTTTCACCGTCAAACAGAGTCGACATGCGATCGGGTATATATTAGTACAAAGCATGTGTGTATGTACGTAGCCTCTGAATTATGTGAAAGGAAACAAAATCATTGGCGTTTTGAAAGTTTGGCGACCTTCACGAACTTAAACTTGGACTTCTTTGCTGAAATTCTAAATTTTGGGTTCTCGACATGAAACTTTCTGCCACAACAATTCCTGTTGAACCCAAAAGTAAACATTCCCGTCTGCTTCTCCCTTTATGCATTCAAATGACTACTGGCTTAATTTTTTCTTTACATCAACCTCAAGCCCCTCTGACTTTTTCTTCATCATGTTAACGTCGGCTTCTACTTCATCTTACGCCATCTATGATTTTTTAAACCTCCGCCATTGTCTGATTCATTATTTAATTGGTTTGAAAAACCTTCCAATACAGTTTTTTCCCCATGGTATAAGATTGACCATTGATTGTTGACTATACTATATTGTTATTGAGTATATATTTACTCCTCCCTTTTTTTTTACAAATGCTATAATGAGAATTAAATCGAAGTTCTCCTGTATTTACTTCAACTTTTACCACTAAATTGACTCTATATCTTATCTAATCCAATATTAATTTTACTCTTTTGTTAGATTTTGTAGTCCAACACCCAATTTCATGTAACATCACGTCTTATGTTTGGTGTAGCATTTTGAACACACATAAATTAATATTTTCACGTCAAGTTATTAAATAGACACAAAAAGTAGCTTTCTAATGCTTTGGAAGAGCACGCGTACACCAGTAAAAAAAAAAAAGTGCATCCAAACATGCGTATAGTTATTTGTAAATCAAATTGGTCTATAAAATGAGTATTGATCAATTCAGTCTCAAACTATAAAAAAAATATCATTTTAATCCTTATAATTACCAAATATCAATCATTTTAATTAATCTTTATTTTTTGTAATTTTAGGAACTAAAATAACTGTTATTTAGTTAACCAAGGTTAATAATTTCAATGACTAAATCTATATACTCGATTTTTCTTAAACTTTAGCGAGCGGTACCTTTTTATCACGATTAATATTTGAAATTCTTATTTCTTTCATATCCACCCCAATATAGTGCTACATCCTAGTCTCAGATAATGCGCTAAAACTTACACAGGTACACGTAAATCATTCAACAATTGTACAAATTTTATCATCAAGTTACAGCTTATCCAACTTCAGTTTTACACATTAATTTTTACTACCTCGCTCTTAACATGAGGTGATGTATACCAAGGTATTATGAAGCATGCAAGCCAAGCAGTATTATTTGCTTCTTATGTTGCTACTTTTCATCCAATGAAGGAAAAGAATAAGATTATATCATTTCCTCGTAAATTCATCTCGGCAGAAGAAAGGAACACTGCATGTAGGCAAGTGATCATGTGCAGCGTTAGTACTAGGTAGACGTAGATGCCAACAAAATGTACATGTCGAGGGTTGGTTTGTGTCAAACAAAATGCTCGTACAACAGAATGAAACCAAAGATCAATAATGTGACCAAAGTCTAATGATAATAATCATAGCAGTGGTAATAATAATAATGATACATTTTAAAGATGTGCTCTACATACAACTACAACAAAATAGCTCCACACCTGCTGAGCTAATAATGCCAAAGCAAACTACACCCGTACATATTCACGATAAACCTATCCAAACCTCAGGGTTTACACTCATACAATCAAGCATATCGTTACAATATTATGTTTCATGCTTTTGACAACACTTCATTTGTCAGGATTGGGAAGTGAATAAAGCAACAAAAAACATAAATCTATGTCAACAAGTGCAATTGAGGACGGATGGGAAGCTACAGCTTAGGTAAAGGATTGAACGGCAGAAGACGTGGTGACTAAACTTGATAAGAGACCGACTATGACAGCACTGTTGTACGTGCTTGGTTCTGTTTGCATGGAATTGTTCCTGGAATCAATGAAAGTCTCATTTAAGAAGGGTCCACCAACAAGTGCTCCAGTAGCTACATTGGGATTAGGATCAGATGATTCAAGCCACTGGAAGCCATCCTTGCAGCCAGTTTTTGCATCAGCAGGAATTGAAGCACCCCTATGATGCACAAATTGTGGGTATTTATCTCCATAGCCCACCAGAAAACTCATATGCATAGGATTCTTGCCCAATACGTAATCAGCCTGAAAGTATTACATAGATTTTCAATTTAAACACGGATCACTCCAAGTAGATATTGTGAGCAAAATAATAATGAATGCACACCTGAGATTTGGCAAAGTCTCGAAGATCTGATGGGGTAAAGGAATCTGAATCACATTTTAGTTTTGGTGTCTGCGATGTTAGCATATAGTCACTGTAAACAGCAGCTAAGAATGCAGATGCAACAGGATGTTGCAAAGAGTTCCATTGACTCACCCATATAAGACCATCTGTATCAGAGAAAAGAATAAAAAATTAATTAGAGAACATATATCAGTAGAAATATAATTCTGAAATGAATTTCCAACATTTAAATTTGAAAAAAAAACATTTTTATCCAGGAGTAATGATTATCACCTGATAGGCCAAAATCTAATTCAAGCAGTTATAATTCTGTACTAAAAGTTACTAGGTAGTTATTTTTATATTAATTTCATATTAGGTAGTTATAGGTTATGGTGTGACAAGTATAGTTATATATAAGTTGTTACAGACTTGTAAAAGGGAATTAAGGTGTCAGATTGTTAGTTCCTATGTTTTGAAAAGGAAACTCCTTATTAGAGGGAAACTTGGTATGTTTATATCTTGAGTCCAACAATTGGTCCAACCTGCCTGTCGGATGTCATGGAGGAGGATGGACTTTAGAGTGGAAGCATCAGAAAAGCATGTGGAGGAGATGAATGCTGAAGAGATACTAAGATCCAATTCTCAGTTTCTCACCACAAGGAATATATGGAAAAAGTGGGAGATGCAATCCAAGATGTTTGCAGAGATTTTGGAGAAATGAGAGAAAGGCTTGACAGTTTGTATACAATCCTATCATTGTTGAAGGAGTTGGTTAAGCAAAAAGAGTCATGTAGAATACCCTGCTGGAAGTTCTGACCTAGTTAGAAGTAGTCAACCACATAATCAAGGGCATTTCAACACTCATTCATCCAGCCTTGAAGGTGGGGATTCAGATGTGTTTAATTAAAAAGGCAGTGCAGAAAGTGGAATTACCCACTTTTGATAGGCAAGATTCAACTGGATGGCTGGTCCACGCCGAAAAGAGTTTTGAAATTCAAAAGACTACAACACACTGGTTTAGATATTTGAGGAAGAGACTAGCAAAGATGGCATGGGAGGTTTTAGAAGTAGAATTATTGAAAAGGTTTTTTAGAAGTGGAACTGAAAATCCTTGTGAACAATTAGCAGCCATGCATCAAACAAAATTTATGATGTCAACACAAGGGAGCAGTTACATATCAACACAAGGGAGGCAATTTTGCACATGAGAACACTAGGTCTAATCACTTGGCTGTTCAACATTCTGTTTCTTCTCTTAGTGTGAAAGCAGGTGGAAATACATTGGGAACAGGTGCAAATTTTGCTTGTAGTAATTTTGAAATTCGTTGTTAAAATCTGGCACTAGGCATTTACCTTATTAAGAATATGTTAAAAGGAGGGAAAAAGGTTATTTTCCATGTGGCGAACCATTTGCCTCACTTCATTGGTGTCTTAAAAGGAAGTTAACAGTGCTTATTTGGGGGAAGATGATGATGAGGGAGAACAAAAAGAATTCAAAGAAGTTGAATTGATGAAACCAAATTCAAATGTTAATCTGCAAAGAACAGTTTCCTTATTTCAGCCTTGAAGACAAGGCTGCTACTGTAGTAGGAGGCATTGATAGATCAAAATCTAACTTGGGCAGTTACAATTCTGTATTGGGAAGTTATTAGGCAGATATTTTTATAATAATTTTGGATCAGGCAATTATAGATTATGGGGCAACAGTTATAGTGATACAAAAGTTGTGTTGTAGACTTGCAAAAGGGAATTATGGTGTCAAATTGTAATTTCATGTGTTTTTTAAAAAGGAAACCCCTTGTAAGGAAGAAACCCTCGGTGTGTTAGGCGGAATCCCTATCTCTGAACTCAAATCGGGCCTAAAAAAAAAAATATTTCTATCTTTACTCAGAATTCAGTGTGTTTATTTCTTGAGTCCAACATCACAAGCAACAAAAAAAAAGTCGGCATGTCAATTATTTGATATCCGTCTGCAACTAAATTTAATTCTGAGACTTGGGGAAGCAGTACTATACTGCTGCACCCTCATAACCATAATGGGTTCTAATAATGCAGACAACTGGCTACTCGTGAGGGGTAAGGTTGCAAGCATTTGATCCATTTTAGACCCCCTTATGTTATAAGGACTCGTGCACTGGGCACTTGCCATTTACTAACAAGATGTAAAAATGTGAAAAATGGTATGTGGCAGGGAGAAAAGAAAAATAAGATTATAAGTGAGTATGGATTATCATATAGCATTTCAAGGAGAATATTACCATCTGTTCTGCTTTTTGTGGCTGTTGGAGAATCCGGAAGAAGACCACACATTACAGCCTCAGCAGTTTTCCTGTAACTATGGAGCCCAGAGCTATACGAATTTGAAATGTCCTTTGCCTTAAAAAAGCTTAATCTAGATAACAAAACCTGCACCAAGAAGGCAGAATTATTAAAGGAAATATATGTGAATAACAAAAGTCAGCTTTGTATTGTAATATAAATATAACTAGTATAGCTAGAAGCATGATCCTGAACACAAGAATGCCACAAGACTCTTGATTTGGCTCAACTCTGTTCATAGGGCAGAAATTTAAACCAATCTGTCATTTTGTCTTATCTATGTGATGTGTAGGTAAGTAGGTTGCGATAAAATTTAAAAAGCCATTCTCTATAGCAACACTCGGAACACTAATGATTGTCCTCAGTTAATAAAATCTCAAATTGGAAACTGGAAAAAAGATTGAGCTTTTTCGAATGTGTTATACACTGCAGTATGAACACTCATGTGAAATTTGGCATGTTCAAACAATATTATTGGTTGAATATCAAAGTAAAAGAAAAAACAAAAAACAGAGTGGGCCTGATGGAAATCACTCAAGAAGTGTGTTATTCCGTTTTTGTGCTAACAAATTTTGTACTATATCATTATCCTTTCTTAATACCTGAGTTCCAGCAAGCTTGTTATCCCAACTGAACCAGGTTGGGCTTCCCCATTGAGCATAGTCTTCCCCATCTTGGCCAGTCACAAACTGAAGGTAAGAATCATCACCCGTAGCATGATAGAGCCAGCTAGCAGCCCATAAAAGCTCATCACCATATCCAGTTGAGTTATAATATGTCGCAACTTCGGGTATATTCTCACTATAAGATCCTCTATTCTTGTCAGCAAAAGTAAACAACTGTTTTGCATGCTTGAGGAGAGTGCTTGAATATGTAGGATCAGTCTTTTTAAAGACCAAAGAAGCTGAGGCCATGGCTGCTGCAGTTTCAGCTGCAATGTCTGATCCTGGACAAGATGCATTCACTTGTAAGAGTGGACGTTCCTCAGTCATGGCTTCTGGTTTTTCCCAACACTTGTGATCTGCAACAGGATCACCCACCTGCCACAATGATTTGAATACATGGAAGAACTTAGAAAAGGAAAAGGTTGAACTAAAAATAGGTTGTTAAACTTAAAGGCTCGATAGTCCTAATACACCAAAAGAAAAAAGCTGAAGTGGCTGAACATAAAAAGGAAAAAGAGTAATCAGAGTTATTCAATCATCATATGCACATACAACAAAGAGTTTAAAAAAAATGCAGTCTAGAAAATCTCAAATCAATAGCCTGCCCTGAACAAAATCCCTTATCTAACTTCATGGCCTGGCATGGGATTAACACCACAAACATACCAATAACCTTACAAATAGGAAGAACAACAATATAGATCTGATTTTAAATTTGATTAACTGTCAATGTAACAGATTTTCACTGTAAGGAAACAACAATACGCTGCATAATTGTCCTAACTAATAAATACTTTACACTGCTTGCTAAAGCATTTAATTGTTTTTCAAACAGGTGGCATCATATAATTCACTGATTGTGTAAAATCTCTTGCACTATAGATGGATCAAAGTCAAATCCTACAGTTTAACCATAAAGAACATTCCAATAATCATTAAGTACCAAGAGTGTCCATGTCCTTGTAAGAAGACAAAAGATAATAAACTTATGCATGCACAGATGCACACTGGCCAACTTGCACAGAAATGAGGCATGAAACAAAAGCTGAAAAACACAGTAACCTGAATATAAAGAACATTCTCAGAAGGGTGAGCATTGATGAGAAAATCAGTGATCCACTTGAGCGAATCCTGAGCGGCGTCTAACTGGCCAACGTGATCCATTTGATCTCCATATTCCAGAATGGACCAAGACAGCACCGTGGCCGTAAAAGCCATCGGAAAACCAAACTTCATGTTATCCCCAGCATCATACATCCCTTTTGATAGATCCAACTTCGCTTGGCTCCCATCCTTAAGAGCCGAATTCCCTCTCCAAGATATTTTATTGTCAACTAACCTCCCAGCTGAATGAAATTAATCAATTAACCATTAAAGCATTAGCATACCATATTTCAGGGGAAATAACATAAATGCCTTGATAAATATATATTGAGCCACATAGTGAAATATTGAAATAAAAAGAACGGAAAAGGACGTAAAAGAAGAGAAGGTTAAAGAATTAATACATTTCTGAACATCGAAGAATTGCATTGCGGTTTTGAGTGCAGTGGAGTATTTTTGGTCAACGGCGCCAGGGGGACCGGGAACAGGAGCAGGCTTATCGGAACCGGAGTGACTAAATTTCTTCTTAACGGTAAAAACAATGGCACCGACGACGAGAGCCAGAATGACGAACGCGATGAACCAACCGCAGCACCCTCCTTTGGACCTCGATTTTTCTCCCATTTATTTATTTATTGAAATTGCAAAATGCGCTTCAACACACCGTTGGGGGGAGTTTCGATCTGTGTAATATAATCAAACCCTAGCGCGATGCATTGTTGTCTCTCACGGTATCGCTTTCTAAAACGCAATGCCTTCTCCTTCTGACAATGACAACGGCTATCTTTGGAATGTGGTTCGGTTTCAGACAGAACAACTCCAACAACCTAGTTTACTGCCTCTCTGTGGAGGAGTCTCGTTAATACCCGACCCGACCCGGTTCGATGGCGGTTAACAAAAATGGAGCTTAAAGAAAATGGTGGCGACGGCGAAGGATGTTGTTCTCGCGGGAGAATATCTTTGGCAGTGGATTGGGGGGCAGGTACTGGTGGTTTGTGACTTTTGTCTTTTTTTGTTAGGGAAATGACGAGGATGTCCGTGTGAATAGAAGATTGTGTCGGTGATAGCGAGGGTATAATGGTAAAAAGAGGGAGTCAACATGTGAGTGATGTCGGTGGGCTTTTGTTATTGAATTGTTGAGTGAGAGGGACCCTCTATCTTAAGCAACCACCCTAAAACCATTCATTTTACTTCAACCTCAATCAAACATTCATGTGTTGCTAACTAACGGTCAGGATTTTGGCCTTTCTCATTTAAATGTATATATAAGCAAGGTATTCCATTAAATTAAAGAAAGCTAGCTTAATCACAAGGTGTGCATAGCAAGCAGCATTACAATAATAATATCAATACAAAGACTGTCAAATTACCTAATTATAAAGGACAAATCCTCCAAAAGTAAAATGGTACTACATCTGATAAATAAACAAATTGTTTATTTCATTTCCGAGTGCATATCCTCTAAAATAGAATGATAGAGTGTTTCTTCTAAAAAAAAAATAATGTTAGAGTATTTGATAAAATAACATAATTATTAACTCATGTAATATTTAAACTATACAACTTGCCACACCTAATCTTTTATTTGTGTACACCCGTATTATTTATATTTCATTTAATTAAAACTTAACACTAATTTCATCTTAATTCTTATATATAAATTTTAATTTTAAAAGTGAAATAAAAATATTTTGAACACATATTTTCTCATTATAAACGTGCACAAATTTATTATCCTTAGAAAAATGTGGTTTTATATATATTTTGTTAAGCACTTTTATTCGTTTTATTTGTAAATACTAATATTTTGGGGAAATTAATATACTATCATTAAAATATGTAATTTTGATATATTTTTATTTGATAAAAATGATAGGTTAAAAACTATTCTTAAAATATTTGAAAATTTTATTAGTGTATTAAAAGAATAGTATTAAAAATGTGTTATTAACATTCTTTAGTAGAAAATATTTCCAAATATTCAAGTAAAATAAAGAAAAATAACTAAAAAAAATTATTTCAAGTAATATATACTAGTAGTAGTTTACTTTCTTTGGGAGATTTTTTGAGTTTTAGTTTTGTGTATTGAGAAAAAAAATTACTAGAAAAATTGCCATCTTAAATTTAAAATGTTTTGAGTTTGAATAAAACTGATTCATAAAAAAAAAAAAAAAAACTCCAAAGTCATACCAGTATGATGGTTTTTTATTACTAGTAGTTGATAATATATATATAATTTTTTTAACAAACAACAAACATAAATGACCAATGTTGGTATATACGTAGCAATCTATGTTCTAGAGGGTGGAGACTTTATCTTAGTATAATAGCAACTTCTCCACGTGTAGGTGCAACATGAAACCGCAGAACTTTGGTTTCCCACCAAGGCATATGGCAGTCCCTACATTAAAGTTAGTGGCTGCATCTTAAGGAAATTGCAGACATTAATACCATCCCTCATGAACATAACATAAAAGTAAAGCTATGCTTCATGGAATAAGCGATTTTGTGACTATGCGATTACTACTAGGTTTAAGGGGCATTCCTAAACTTGTAGAATTTAAAATAAATTAAGATTTAATTTGAATTTAAAGATAATATATTCAAAATAAAAGTAATTAAAATCTTTGACTCCCTAATTAGATTTTGATGTATTCTTACAAATTTTGCTCCCTGAAACTAATTATTAGTCTAGAATTTAATTTAAAAATTTAAAATAGAATATTTTTATATTTAAATTTAATGATAATAAAATATTCACAATAACAATAAAGTAAATAGGAGTAACATCTCAGCATTATTTGATCGTTTTCATGTTCGGTCTGCAAAGGCCGAAGTTTTGGAGTCTACCAGGACAAGACACTTGAAGGAGCTTCCTAACCCAGTCAAGTAAAAAATACCACTGAACTTGTATTTTTTATTTTTATTTTTTTGTTCCTTAAATACTTAAGGGACAAGGTATCTACCGCTAATACCACATCATATCATATCTTTTTGATATTGCAACATTGGCATCATGACCTACAATTTATCTTTTTGATATTGGGCTTTTGCGTGTCCCATTAGATCATGAAACGGAATACATTATGGATCACTTTCTTTAGAGGAAGATTATGGATCACTTATACTTTCAAAAGGCTTTCTTTTGTTTTTCTCTCACTCTTTTTAAGAGGAACTAACCACTTCTTTAGCATCCAACTGCAATCTACACATTTTTCCTTTATGATTTCCTTTACTTTCACGCTTAATTAATTAATATAATATAATATAGAACAAATTAACGGATAAAAAAAAATTTATATTTTCCTTTTTAGGTTTATTTTTTTATTTAAAAATCTTACTTTAAAACATATTTTTCCTGAAAAATAAATATAGATTATATTTTAGTATGTTTTTAATATAAATGAATCCCTTAATAGTTAATAGTAATGAATAATTATGAACTTGTTTATCAGTGATATTTTGTTTTTTTACAACTTTTCATATAATAACTAAATTTGAACAGCTTATTATTAATTTTAATTTTTAAAAAACTAGAATGAAGTTTAAAATATTGTTATTATTATTATCAATTTGAAAGCTTTATCTAAAATCTTTATTTCATTTTTGAAGGTTAAAATTGACAATTTGCATTTAAAAATAGTTGTTAATTATATCAAGAATCACCATGAGAGACAAAATATTAAAAATTTAGTTACATTAAAATAAATTATATATATAACATGTATGTCCTCTTCCTCTCTTTTTTTTATTCTACCATGTATGTCTTCGTACCTTTCTTGTGGTTGACAAAAAGAAGCAGCCCTAATGGGACTGTGAGTGGATGCTCCATTAAGGACATATGGATCACTACGATGGATAATTAGACAATTCAATTCATTATCTATATGACTATATGCCATATTGGAGTAATGTAATAATTTACTCGCGCAAAAGTCAGCACTCAGAAGCTTCCGTTATGATGACACTGTAATAGTCATTCATCGTTCCACTTTAACGTATCAAGAATTTAATTTCTTTATATATTATTATTAATCCAAAAATCCCTATTAGATTAACCAGTATAAATTTAAAGCTAATTATTGTAAAAAATAGTAAACTCATTATATATGAAAATTTATCATTGAATGATAATGTAATTTTTTTTACACTATTTGTGTATATATTATTTACTCATGTACAAATTACTAGAATGATTTAAGACTAATATTAACTTTGTATTATGCTATTAATTAATATTTTATTTTATTCATTTCTATATTATTATTTCAAGTTTTAGATTTGGAAAAAGGGTAAATTAGTTAATAGAGGAAGATGGATAGTATAATTGATCAAAGACTGATAGTATAATTTAATTGAGTTTCGTCTCAAGAGTTTTCTCCGAACTCGAATACAAAAAATCTTTAATTTATATTAAGTATTCCTTCAAATACGGGGTTTTGAGTTCAATCTCACCATCTATGTAACAGAAAATAAATTATTGACATGAATTATCGCTTCAATGTCTGACTATATTTTAGGAAATTAGTTTCTCAAAATTAAATGGGAGGATATTTTGTCATTTTGAATAACAAAAGAGTAACAGAATTGAATATTTATCATAAATTTTAGATAAATAATATTTCATTAGGTAAATCGCTGTTTACAATTTTTAAAAATTTAAAATTTCTATGCTTAATATTTATTATTATTATTATTAAACATTCTCATCTTTCTTTCTTCCCTCTGAAAAAAATTCTTTCTTCCCTCGATAATTGGAAGGTGCATTTCACTGTTCCTGTAACTGACAAAAAAAAACATTTTTTACTTATCTAATACTATTTTTCTTTTATTTTTAAAAAACATTTATTCATTTCAATTTAAAAATAAATTTATATTATAACTAAAATTTTCATTATAAATATGAAAAAAATCATTTATTATAAATTTTTAATATAAAATAATAAATATTCATGCTTTACTATGCACTAACTAAAACACTATTTTTGTACATACACAAAACCCAAGTCCATGGTTGGATATGATTGGGTTAAACTAGGGGTGTTGGGTTTTTACTGAAAATAAAAGATGGTGATGAAAATGTGGTTGGTTAAATTTTTTAAAACATCTTGAGTGAAAATGGAAACAAAAAACAACACAGTAAATAAAAACAAAACAATAAAATATCGTTTCCAGTGTTTCCAGTTGGAAACAAAAATCTCATTTTAGGTAAAATGAAAATGCAATGTCAAATAATGAAATTTAAACAAATCTAAAAATACAAAAAGACAAAAAATCAATATATCATAAATTTTTAGTATTTTTATTTCTTGGAAACAAAAAACAAAAAGTCAAACCAAACATGTTTTCAGAATTCCAATATTTTAAAAATGAAATCAGTTTTCAAAAAATAAAAATAAAAAATGAAAATATAAATCAAACACACCCTTAGAGTGTAGGGTTGCTATCCTCATTCCAAAGAGTGATAAGCTACTTTTCCTATCTCTAACTTTTTCTTTAAAGAAGAAATACAAAATGACACTCTTATCCTTACTCTATTTTCTTACAACTAAGATTTTTTTATTTTATTTTTTTTTCAAAGTAATCGTGTTTTCGTTATTTATCTAAACTCATACATAATTTTATATCATACTTACTCTGATTATTATTAAAAAGAATAATTGTATTTAATGAATTTAATTAAAAAATACTAATTTATGCTATCATTAATTTCATTACTTTAAAAATATATTAATTATAAAGTATTTAGAAAAATTTAACATAACAAAAACACGTTTTTTTGGAGTAAAATACATTACAAAAATACCTTTTTACATTGTTAACAGCGATATACAACAAAACACATTTTAGTAGAGCAAAATACACAAAGGAAATATGCTTTTTGTTGTGCATTGAGTTTACACCCTTTTAACAAAAATACATTTCTAATGTATGTATTTTGGTCGACGAAAATATGTTTCCACTAGGAAGGAGTAATTTGGGAATGTAAAATAATAAAACAATGAATGAGGGGTGAAAAGAGCAGAAAAGAAGGTGTGAATATGAAAGCCCTAGAGTGTAGAGTAGATAAGCGTATCCAGCAAAACAGAAATGGAAGCAACGAACATAGAATTACAAATTAAACGGCTCCAATTCCTTTCTCTCTGCCTCTGAACAAATTTCATTTTTCATTTCTCTTACTTACACTACACAGAGACAGGTATTTTCACTTCTCTCACTTCCTTTCATTTTGCGATGCGTCAATTAAAAACTGAACAACCTTCACTGTATCGTTGGGTTATTGACTTTGATGTTCCAAACTGATCGTTCTATTACTTCGCCCTAATTCGAGTTGTGTGCTGTTTAGAGACAACTCCTCTCAACTTCAACGTCTTTGCTATTTAAATTTAAATTACTATATAACCTATTTATTGTATACCTCATATGGTTTCGGTTTCAATTTGCGCTGCACAAGGTGATGTTTCCTCGTAAGTAGCATAACGTTGTGTGAATATGCCTTAAATTGGTCTCCACCCTAATTTTCTGCATAATCCTCTTTTAATCAAAATTTCTGCGTGATCTCTAATATTAAAGCATGCTTAAGTTATGATTGGTGTATTTTGAGACCCATGACTCTTCTTCAGTTTCAGTTTCTTGGAAGTTGGACGTTATCTTGTTTGGTTTAACTGATTATCTCTTCTTTCTTTTTTTCCCAATGGCAGGGATACGCAATGATAGGATCTTTTATTACCAGGGCACTTGTGTATGTATATGCTATACTAATTCTCTGATCATTTTTTGTATGATGATGGGGTTTTGCTGTAATTTTCAAGATCCACGGAATTTATTTATATTTTCATCTATTTGTTGGCATGGCAGGATGGTTTTTGGTTATGCCTTCCCAGCCTATGAATGCTATAAAGCAGTTGAAAAGAATAGGCCAGAAATTGAACAACTTCGCTTTTGGTGCCAGTACTGGTAGTTTGCAATTGCACATCCATCATCTATATAAAACTTACACTTCTGCATAACTGTTGGTAAAAACTTCTTTTTGTACCCCTTTGTGTTGCAGGATTTTGGTAGCTGTTTTGTCAGTATGTGAGCGGATTGCTGATGCTTTCATATCATGGTAATAGATACTATCTTGGAATGGATTTTCTGTAATTAAAAGGAAAAAAGTTTATTGTGCTTTTTTTCTTATTAAAATAAGCAACTTATTCTTCTTGAAGGGTCCCAATGTATAGTGAAGCTAAGTTGGCATTTGTCATATACTTGTGGTACCCAAAAACAAAGGTATGAAATCCATTTCTGTGGTAGAATCTAATATCTGATATTGCTTTAGTATCTGCTTCTCTTCAGCTTGATGGTTGAATTTAATATCATTACCTGTGTTAGGGAACAACATATGTGTATGATTCCTTCTTTAGACCATATGTTGCAAAACATGAGACAGAAATTGATCGCAACTTGTTGGAACTAAGGACAAGAGCAGGAGATATTGCAGTTTTGTATTGGCAAAAAGCTGCTAGTTATGGCCAGACTAGAATATTTGAAATTTTGCAGTACGTTGCTGCACAATCAACACCTTCACCACGCCCTGCTCAGGTAGTCATTGAGCTTGTCTTTGTTTCTCTACTATTACATTTGAGGTGTGGCTTAACTATACTGGAATTCCTATGCAGAAAAACTTTCAGCTTTCCTATGTTTATCAGACTTGGTGTGTTCATGATTTAGCATTTGGAGAAACAATTGTTTTTGTATTTTTGTCAACTTAAGAGAATATCTGGAAGAAAAAAAAACAGAAATAAGCTTTTCAAATCATGTGCTTGGTTTGTGCTGCATACCATTCATTCTTTTGTTTATATACATATTCAACATGTGTTAATAATTATAGGCGTGCATGTCAGCTCAGAATTCAACGAATGATAGTTAAATGATTAATCTAGGAAGGAGATTTATTTTGCACATGTAAAGAAACTTATGCCTAGAATGACTTTTTTTTAAAGAGGTGGGGAAAATCTAGATATCAAATATTTATTTCCAATGGTGTTGCTGCTATTGCATTCCATGTTGTAGGGATTGTTTTTCAAATAAACTCTCAATTTCATCCTCAAAGTATTATTCTCTCTCCTAAATGGTCACTAAAGTAAGAATATTATCTAAGTAATCTCTCAAGTATTAGAAATCATAATAAATAGTCCTTCAAGTATTGAAATCCATCTAATTGATCCCCAAATCGCTGCTAGTAAAATACATCAATTTAAGGTCTAAACTGATAGATATTCAATACTTGAGAGATTAAATATATAGTTTTATTACTTTAGGGACTACATATGAGAGATGGTAATATTTCACAGATTAATTGATGGTTTATTCTTATTTTCCCAAAATAAGTTGTTTTGTGGATCTTTGCTGCATCAAATTTCATTTTCTTTGTCTTTATCCCATTTCCTTGCTGACTTACTCAGACATAAAAAAAACATTCTCTTTAATTCACAGCAACAACCAGCTGTGAGGGTGCGTCAACCCGCATCTAGTAATAGCCAACCAGCAGCTGCAACAGAACCACAAGCTGAGAATCCATCTTCTCCTACTTCTAGCTCATCCAGTCAGCACCAGAAGGAAGTAGCAGAGAAGTTGGGTTCTTCACAGGTGCCTAAAGCACCCTACACTGTTGCAGGTTTAAGTAGCCAGAAGTCTAATCCTATACCTGCAGAGGATGAGCCAATGCAGATTGAAGCAGCACCACCTTCATCCTCTTCTGCAAATGAAAATGAGAATCCTCCCTTGGAAGATACAATAATGGAAGAAAGCATTAGAGTTACGCGAGGTAGACTAAGAAAAAATCGATCAGCTGGAATCCGTTAGACATCAATGTTTTCAAGTTTTAGCCTGGAAAACATGGGTAGGTGGACAATAGTGGGTGTGGAATAGTAAAATTGTGTATATTTTTGCCTATGTTTCATTCCATTTATTTTTTTTTTTTCATATGAATAATTGTTTTTTTTACAACACCTTATCAATCCCCTTATTAAATGAAAATGTATGAAATGCTTATTTTATGCTTCTAAGATATTTAATACATTTATTTGCATTTTTATTTTAATATTCTATTTATAAATATTAAAAAAAATATTATTGTATTAATTTTTCATAATGTAGCAAAAATATATACTTATCTTTTTAAATATTAAACATGTTGATAGGGGAGCAACAGAATCTTTCAGGAGGAGAAATGGCATATTCATTATGTTATTTCCAACATCTCCTGGTTCAGAACTGACCTTTTCCAGCCCCTTAGGAGAACGATTCTCATGATCCCGGCTGATATAGGATCAGGGGGTGTCATCAGAGATAGTGTTGGTAATTGGCTGGCAGGTTTCTATGCGTATGATGGAACTGAGATTATGGGTTTCCGTCAAGGCCTGCAGTCATGGGTCTTGGGCTTAAGGAATATCATCTGTGAATATGATAACCTTCCTCTTGTGAATCCAATTTATTGGTAGAGAATCCAATTCAGTGGCCCATTCTTTGGCGGTGTTACGGGTTCACCTGGGTCCCCCTTTGTATTTTGACCTCTCTTGCTGACCTTCTTCGGAAGGATAGCCCCATGTAGCTTCTTTTAGTTTTTCCCCAGAAGCAAAAAAAGAAAAAAAGAAAAGAATTAAGCCTATAAATTTATTTAAAGATAAATTTATGTTTTATTACAAGATATACTTTTAAATAAATTATTATAAACATTAGTTTATACTTTAACGTCATATAGCCAAGTAGACATGGCAAGAAAATTCGTACCCGTGGGTACCCGCCCGAATCCGTCTCGACTTTGACGGGTAATACCCGAATTGACCGGATATGGGTACGGGTTCGGATTTTCCCCGATAATCAAAAGTCGGGTATGAGTACGGGTATGAGATTACTAGACCCGTCCCGACCCCGAACCCAAACCCGCCCCGCCACTTAAAATCTTTAGAATTTTTGCATAATTTAATCAAAATGCATATAATTTTTATTACTAGTTAATTTTATTTTAAAATTTTTACATAATTTAATATTATTTTCTTAACTATTTATGTAGACACACGCGTTATAATAAATTTATTGATATATAAGTAGTTAAAAATAAATGTTTAACAATCAATTTATTTTTTTCTAAAATCAAATTTTTAATATTTTTTTACAAAAAAAAATATTTTTCTAAATGGTGTGTGGAACGGGGTTGGGGATACCCGATACCCAACGGGTACCCGACGGGTACGGGGATGGGACAATAAACTCAAACCCGTCGAGTATCGGGTATGGGGATATGTTGAGAAGTCGGGGTAAAGGATTGGGGAGACAATATCCGTACCCGACCCGCCCCATTGCCATGTCTATAGCCAAGTAAGGCTTGATTTTTATATACAAAAAATAGCCTACTTATTTTCACCCTTGCTTCATGTCTACAGTGGTAATGATTTTTTAATTTTTATAATTTATATTTTTTATTCACTTGTTAGTCAATTAACTTATCTAGGGATAAGTCAGGATTATCTAAAAGTTTTGATATAAATTAGACATAATAAGCTAAGTTTTCGAGGTCATGTCAAACCTAAAAAAACATTTAGGATAGGTTTGAGTCTTGAATCTTTAAACAGGTCAAATTAATTTGTAAAATTATTTTTACTCCTATGAGTAATAAGGGGGTTTGAGATTGAGGATGAAGCGTGAAAAGATTTCATAAGGGTGAGTTACAATTTTTATGTCACAATTTGTGTCCAATAACTTGTTTATTGTAAAGTAAATCTTACGAACTCATGGTGTAATTGATAATGAAATAAATCTCTTGTTGCTAACTTGACATGCATTAACCGAACATTTTGGTGTTGATTGAGCGGTAGGAGCGGTAGAAAAACAAGTTGTAATTGTTAAGTAAAGACTCCAATATGGGAAAAAGAGAAGGAGAAAAATAGCATTGACTTAAAATAACTTATTTGAAAACATATTAGTGTCTTCACTAGGACAATTTTCACTCCCCTTTATTTCATCTCGTTCTTCCCCAACTATGAACAATCATACCACTTTACTGGGACATTTGGTCTCTGGCAAACAAAGGGAAAGGTGCCTATGATTGACTTAGTAAAGGCTTAAGAGAAGAAAATGTCAAGTGAAAATAGTGTCTAATGGTAATAGTTGAACAAGTTGTAACTATTGAGAAGCGTAATAAAATTTATCAAAAGAAACTGACCAATATCTGCACAAAATAAACCTTATGTGTATATTGAAAGAGATGGGTGGGATACATTGACTAGGTTGCATGTGATCCATCCATATTGCACTCAGTGATATGAATTTCTAATCAAGAATGAACAAAAGAAATATCATTTTTTTTTGCGTGTCCCAATGAGTGTCTAGAATGGCTCTTTCAAATGATGAATGCTCTAGTAAGGACGTTTAATACCTTTTAAATTTATTTATATTAATGTATATGTGATCCTTTTTTTGGTGTGTATGTACTTAAGACTTCATGTGATGCTTGTGCCTAAATTAATTATCTGGTTCTTAAATTATTTTAAATAGTTTAAGTTGGTTCTCAAGTTCTTAAAAATTTGAATCAAATTAAATTTTTTTAAAAATTTGGATACCAAATTAATTCATTATTAAAAATTTGGAGATCAAATTGAATCTTTTAAAAATTTGACAACAAATTAAACCATTTAAAATAATTTAGACATCAAATGATAATTAAGCCTTAAATGTATATAATCCTTTTGTTAGGGTGTGAGTATATTGGGTCTTTTGTGTTGGTGCGTGTATCAGACATTATTGAGTGATTCACCTATTTCGTATATCAATGACAAAAAAAAAAAACTTTCATATTACAATAATTAGTTAAGGTGAAGCTTATAGGTAAGAGTTTACTTATCTCAGTTTAATAATTGTGTTAAATTAATGATGCATGCTATTATTACTGCTATGAATATCAAATTCTTTCTCTGGTAATGGCCACAAAATAATTATTAGTAACAAGGAATTTTAATTTTAAATTGATTGAATAAAACGCATGAGTATTATAAATTTTTTATATTTAATTGGAATTGTTTAATGAATCAGTTTGTTTTATAAAAAAAATAATAAATTAAGCAAATTTTTACTTTTTTGATATGTTTATTTAAAAAGTTTTTTCTTTAGAAAAAAACAATTAAAATCTATATGATTTTTTGAAGTTTAAGATTTATTGTTCACGTTGGACCACTTCATACAAAAGGGTCAACATTATGAAAGTGCTTTAGTTAAGTTGTACAATCCATGGCCTATTTCATATTTATTGTACCACTAGTACCATTTTTTTTGTTACATTTATTACCACGCGGTTAAATCAATTGAAAGTGCTTTAGTTAAGTTGTACAATCCATGGCCTATTTCATATTTATTGTACCACTAGTACCATTTTTTTTGTTACATTTATTACTACGCGGTTAAATCAATTGGTGTTTCGTTTGTAGGTGCAAATTAGTATGCAATTCATAAAATAGTAGTATCGCTGTGAAGAAACACAAATGGATTTGTATTGTGGACAGGACATATAATGGTTTTCGATTAGAACTTTTCCAAGATCACGTCAAAAGGATCGATAGGATGTAAGCAACTAAACAAATACTTGCAATGAAAAAATTGCAATATGAATATGAAAATAAAGGAAAAAAATTTTAGTGTTGTGGGAAAAAAAGTGCAATTATCCTAGATAGTTTGAAACTTTATTGGGAGAGGATTTATGGCTTTGTCCATGTAAAGCTATAATAGGTTTGAAACAATTCTATTTTAGAAGTTATATCTCAATCTTATTCATTCATAAGTTACATTGTAGAACTAGGACACAATTATCCTAGTTAAGGCAACTGCTGATAGAAAAGAGCCAAAAAAAAGAGCTAAAATTTACAGTTTGAAATGTACCCTGTGTGCCGTCTGGAACAATTAAAAGTCTATCTCTTATTAATCGTATCTGTTAGTGAAGCTTGTGTTCAAGCAAATCCCACACTTCTTATTGGATTAATCGTCTTGAAGCACATCTATCTGAACCAACTACTCATTTCCTGAACAGAAAAGAAAGAGACAAAAAAGATCATTCATTATTATGAGCTTTAAATTGGTCACCTTGTATTCTTGTGTAGTGGTGAAATCCAAGAATCAAATTCATATAATAAAGATTGGTTAGAAGATATTGCTACCCCACAATTCTGTTTGGCTCACTCCAGGATCTGATTGAAACCAATAGTCATCTTCCATCTGCAAATAAACACAATGACTAAACATTGTCTTCCCAGTTTATGGTTTTATCATTTAGAGCTTCAAGTAATACATACTTCAAAATCCGTGGGAGTAATTTCTTGAATTCCAAATGCTTGTGAACCCTGCAAACTGAAATGCTCAGAAGGATTTTTTTCATCATGTTGGCTTTCTAATAATCCCACACCCCTCTTTCTGATGGGATCACTATTCCATGATGGATCCATTAATTTCATCCGTTTGGCACTATCATCCTCAAACTTGCTGTCGTCCTTGCTTCAAAGATTAAAAATTATCAGTTATTGAAGACCCAAGAGAAAGAAGGAAAAAAATGACCTTAAGTCAACAAAGAGCAAAGATTTTAACAAAAGCAAACACAGATAACATAGTAATAAGAAAACTTTTGGCTTCAATGTTACAGCAAATAAGTACCTCAAGAGATACAAATTTATTGGTCCAATGGCACTTCGAACAATCATTTTGTACTGCCTTTGCCGAAAACCTAATTCCTGCTTATTTGAGTGAGAAATCGATTAAAAGCTTGTTATACCAAACAAGTTGCAACATTCATATTAGCAGAAGGTAGATCCCACCTCATCAGGATCAGGGACCTCGATGCAACTAGCTTTTGGAGCCTTGATTGCAATAATTTCTTGATTCTGTGAAAATAGTAGATAAAGGTAAGAAGTCATAATTGATAAACAGACTATAGCCTTATAAAATTTTAAATATTTACACAAAAAATCACCTGGAAGCAGGGAAGGCTAAGAATATCTTCCTTGGTTAAAAAAAGGTACCTAATGATCAAGCAAGCTTACTATCAGGAAAAGAAACCAAGAAATTGCAACTTATAAGACAAGTTGTCAGAAGTTCATACTTTTGAGAGCTTTCGCTTTCCTCCAGGTTTCTTAGAAGCTCCTGCTTTTTCCTGAAAAATTAAAATGATAATTGTTTTAAAAAAACTGATAGGTCAACCATCATGAAACTTTTCACACACGATATTAGTAGCAAACCTTATACAATCATCCAGTTCGGATTCCTCGGCATATAGACTATCAACTTCTGCCTGTATAGAACCAAACTGTCAGATTTGGACCAAATCACTAGCATACTGCAGTATACAAAGATGGAGCTAAAATCCTACGACCAACAAGCATTTTAAACTAAAAATGATAATCAGTTACATCAGTCAAAAGCTCACGAAAGAAGCTTGCTATAATATCTGCATAAGTATATAAAATACAAGGCAGAAGTGGCGAGACCTATATTCCTTGATTCCTTCCATAATATACAGTTTATACCTGGTCTATATTTAAATAGTACCATAAGTCATGGAATCATGTCACATTTAGATTTTGCCTCGTCCAAGAAGCTAAATTAAAAGGCATCATAACATATATTATGTAAGATACACTTGAGCTATTCGAAAACATGTCAAGCTTAAGTTTCTACAAAACACAGATATCCACGCAAACAAGTGATCCTTTTAGATGCCTATGTGCCCAGAATTTTTCTTTTGGCTTCTAGAACAATGCCTTGAGTAGTTCAAGTTGCACTTTACTGCCAGCAACTTGAATTTTATTTCGATCAATTTCTTCATCCTAAGCAGCCTTAAGTGTACAATTACCTACAAATAATTTATACATGGGTATGACCATACATAAATATTGAAACCAAAGATTCCTTGGAGCAATGTCTAATCGGATGAGTAGGAATGTGCCCAAGAAGAAGTCCAAGATTCCTATAACCCATGGTTTCAAAAGAAGCAAAGTATGTTTTCATTTTTCACATATATGTCATATGTAAAAAACTAAGTGATGCTTACAATTCAAAGCAACCATGTAAAGCAGTCTAAAAGCATGAATTATGTAATACATCTGCACCAACTGACAAGTAAACAAGATCAAAACCTTTAGACTATTAACTTGGTCTTCCAGTTCTTGAGGCCCAAGTCCATCACATCCCCTGCTCGTAAGGCACACAGCGTGTATCATCATATCAAATATATGATGATGAAAAGCCACAAAGTAACAAACAAAAGAATAGATATTTACTTCCACTGTATATGATTCTTTGATGTTTTCTCTATCAATCCTACCCCTTCAAGAACATTTGTAATGTCATAAATTCTCCTTTTCTGAACCTGCCAAAATTAATTTTAGACATGTTATAAACCAAAAGTAAAACAGAAGTACACTATACTAATAGCACGTGTAAGAAAATTGAAATTAATAGGACTAGAGGAACAGCTCAAAAGGAGCCATGAGTCAAGAAAACCATGAAAGACATATTCTTTACCTCCAAGATCTCGGCGGTTCTATTTAGATCCAGCGTTCCATCCTTAGCATCCTGGATTAAGCTCACAAATTTCTTGGTTAACAGTCCTGCCCAAGTAGTGCATTATAAAGAGAGTCACATTAACGAAGGAACTTGCTTAAAAAGGCATCATGGAGGAAAACTCAAGTGTGGTCATACACATACCTAAGGAACTGTCATAGCGACAATTGTTAACTGCAGTCGAATTAGGGGAATCTGATAGGGAAAATCCACCCAGCATAAATTCAAGCAAAAATAAATAAATAACGAGAGATATTGATAATGAAGAGTTTGACAGAATCATCATAGTCTAAAAGACTGTTACCGGCATTCGCAGATTTTGCATTTCTTGGACCTTTTGATTTACCATTTTGCTTTCCTCTTATGGTAGGCTCGGTTTGAAGTGGGGGAGGAAGATGAAGTGTTTCGGTGATACCAGGAGCAAGTTGGATATTATTTATGTGAGATTTGAAAACATTGTTGTCATATCTTTGACTCATCTGCAGGGATAGTTGAGTGCAAAGCATTAGGAAGTGCCTTAATAGCAAGAACCGAGATTTGCTTGATATTTAACCTAGGAATGCTAATGCTAGAGCCAGAATAAAATTCTAAAAATAGAACTCGGCGCGTGTAATTAAATTAAATTTTGATACAATAAAATAATAGATAATTGGAGAAGATGTGGTGAAGAAAAATCAATACGAAACGGAGCAGAGTGTGTAGATGATACGATAAGATGAGATTTGATAAGTGGAATGGGGGACATGATCGGATGAAATAAGAAAAGAAGAAAAGAGAGAACTCACATTAGGAAAGGGAGAATGAATTTGAAGTGAGATGGAAGATACGAGAGAGAGGGTTTGTGTGTGAAACAGTAAGACTGTTATATATAGCAATAGGAAAGAGAAAAGAGAAGTGAAAGTGAAAGTTTGATACGGTGTGGCCGCCAACACCAACGCAAAAAAAGCGGTCAGTTCAGTTCGAATGCACACGCCACCCCGCCCTTTTCTTTTCCTTTTGGGCCTCACTTTCTGGGCTCCTTTTTGGGCTTCTCTCACGTAAACCATTTCTTCAGAAATTATAAATTGTTAACCAGACTTACAATGCATCAGTATCAAATTATGCATTTTTGCTTGACAACCGACGTAAGAAAATGAATATCGCATCTGAGAGAAAATGATGGGGAAAAAACAATAAGAAATAACAAATTCTGATAAAGAAGAAATATCAAACCAAACAAGTTAACAAACAACACCAAAACATCGATTAAAACCTATGGTGGATATTTACAATCCAAACCTCTTATAACTTTGCATTTTCTTTCGAACTTTTATATCAAAGATTTCAATTGATTTAACTGTAGTGATCAATTAGGCTGAGCCTCAAAGGTAGACTCATACTTGGATGACAAGAGTGTTAATCATAAAAAATAATATTTATTTAACAAATATATTATTATTTTGTATACAAAATATTCATAAATTAATCGATGTTTTGAAATGTCAATTACATCAATATTTAAATTAATTATTTTGGTATTTTTTAATGATAATATTGATGCGAAATAATCATCATCAAAAATTAATAATTAATTTTATTCAAGAACATGAATCCAAAGGAGATGGATATTTCATATTTAATAACAAACTAAATTATTTTAGAATAACATCAACCAAATTCAACTACAAGAAAAAAAAACAATCAATATATAAAAATTTATATTTTACATAATGTGTACATATATATTATTAACATAATTATACTTTTTTTAATATAAGTGTATTAGTAAGCTACATTACTTATGTATTTTAAGAGAATCTCTTATTGTAATTTACACCGTTAAAGATAATATGTAGTTATAGTTGGCTAATGTTTATACTAAAAAAACAAATGCGTGTACATTAATAAATTTTATATTTATAATTAGTCGCTTATATTTATAATATATATAAATGTAAAATACTAAATGTCAGATATGAAAAATGGAAAATTAGAAATACTTTTCTTTTATGTGATATGATGTCTTTCAACCTTTATCTTTTGTTGATGTTGTGACTCATGACTATAGTGTCTCATGCTAATGTGCTCTTCTAGAATTTTGAAACCATAAAAAAAAAAATTATCAGTCTAATAAAACTTTGAGAAGCAAAAATTATTTTACTGCAAGAAAAATAAAGTTTAACAATTTAAGTTAATAAATCTTGAGAAAAATAAAAAAATTATCATATAATAACTAGAATTAATAAACTATGACATTTAGATAAGATTCCTGTTAAAAGAAATATTAAATTAATGTTGATTTTAGAATTTTAAACTCATGAAATAAATAATAATTATATAATAACTAAAATTTGATAAAAATATAATATTTAATAAAAATGATTTTTATCGTTTAGAGAAAAAGAAAAATCATGAGATAAAAATGATTACATAATAGTTAAAATTAATAAAATATAATCTTCATATAAGATTTCTTTTTAAAATATACTATTGATTTTATAAAAGTAAGGCGATAAAAAATTGATTTTATAATTATTACATTTTGATAAAATGTAATATTTAAATAAGATTTCCTTTAAAAAATTAAGATTGCTGTTGATTTTATAGTATATATCTTAATATATATTAAATATATTTTTTGATTGATTGATAGTATACTTTTGCAGGCTATTATTATATGCTTAGTAATTATTTTAATCTATAATTCTTAAAAAAACTCATATTTACTTTAAAATGGCCATTTTGCATAGGTAGTTGTAGTTTCATGCGATGCAATTGCGTAGTTAATTGTGATCGTGGGCTTATTTGCCAAGAGTATAATAATAAGGCAGACAACATAGAAGGTGACTAAAAGTATAAAATGTATAGGGGAAGAAAAGAAAAGAATATATATAAAAAAATGGTGAACATTGAAGTTAAAATTTAGAAGAAAAAAAAGTCAGTGAAGGTCAAGGCCCCTCAGCGGCACACCCTTAAGCGTTAGTCCACATACTCTGTGCCTGTGGACTAGGGTCAACCATGGGCCTTTAATAAAATTAAGATAAACCAACTTACAATAATTTTTCAAGAAAATACATGATTCTGAGTTTTTTATATTCGAAAGTATATGTATTTCTTTAGGACTCAAATATAAGACGAAAAAAAATAATGTTTAGTTGAAAAAAATATAAATAAATTTTAATTAGTTTCATTTTATTCAGTGATATCATTCTCAAACTACTATTTATTCAATTTAGATTTTATTTTCAATGACTAATTTTTTTTAAAAGTACGACTCATTTTATTTTTTATATTAAATTTTAATGAAGGAAAATTTAATAAAAATATTATTTTTTAAATCAGGTTAGTTAAATTAAATTTTGTTAACTAACTTTTTTAACTGACATAAATCAGTCTTTCTTTCTTATATTTGAGTTTGGAAGAGCATAAGAAAAAAAATAAAACTTTAAGTCAAAATTAATGTTTAGAATTTTCGGTTTTTTTAGAGTTTAAAGTTATTTTTTAATTTGCACATTGAAATTCAGATAATCGTTTCAACCTTGTAGATTGAAAATTTTATTTATAATATTCAATCCATAATGTCTTTTGCATTAATTTTTTTTTTGAAATAATCAAATTGATTAAAACAAAAAACAATGAGAACAAGGCGATCGCGCGGATCCAGTCCAACAACACAAAACACTAAGAAATCAGAAGCCTAGCAATATATTCTCTCATCTTTTTATGAGTCCAACTTCTATAAACTATACTATCCATAATCTTTTTTCCTATGTGTGTATTATTGACTATACCCCCAAAACTCACTTCATTCCTATATTTCCAAAGCTCATACACAGTCTCGGTTAATGCGGTTTTGAGTAAAGTTGCTCTATGCCCCTTTCCTTTACCCTGCGCCATTGCCCAGCTAAGCTCCTCAATCCACTTCTTTGGCTGGTGGTTAATCTTTTGCCATTCCAAGATTTGAATCCAAACATCCTTCATTTCAGCATATTCAAACAGGAGGTGGTCAATTGTTTCAAGATGATCACAGAAGTTACATTTGGTATCACTAAGTAACCCAAATTTCATCATTCTAACCTTAGTGGCAAGTCTGTCATGACAGACAGTCCAGAAAACAAACTTTGCACAGGGTCTAGCTAGGTTGGAGAAAAATAATTTCCTCCAAGGAACTCTACTGGAAACATCCTGCAATTCATTGTACATTATCTTCAACACAAATCTATCCTTTTGCAACAAAGTACTCCAGTTAGTAAGAGATTGAATCTTTTGTATCTGCTTCAGAATACCTTTTAAAATCCAAGAGCAAGAATCTTTTATTCCCATTGACATCACGTTGCCATTTTTCATATAATAACAATTTATCCACTTAATCCACAGACTGTCCTTCTTACTACACACATTCCAAAGAAGCTTCATCATGGTTACTGCATTCCAGATTTCCAGATTAATCAAGTTAAGACCTCCTTGATTCTTTGGGGTACAAACCTGCTTCCAAGAGATGGGGAATTTCCTAGAGATAGTAGTTCCACCAGTCCAGAGAAATGATCGACAGATGGCATTGATTTTTTGAATCACTGTCTTTTGCATTAATTATTTTTAGACAAAAAGTATTCTTAGTTAAATAGAGATTGTAATAAAAAAAATCAATTAGAAGAAGATAAAGATAAATACTAATGACAACGAGAGTTTTGAAAAAAAAAATATAAATTTGAAACATATTTATTGTTTTCAATTAAATTAAACATTTTCTTTAATTCTAATAAATTAAATAATTAGATCGTATAAATAGAATCAAAATAGATATCATTTTCCAACACTTAGTCAAAATATTCTCAAAAGGACATTTCTTGTACTTTGTCGAGATGTGATGACATTAAACAAAGTCTATGATTTTCATGAAGGGATGGAGAGTGTTTTTGTAATAAAAATACAATCATCTCTTCAATTTCAAAAATATTTTAAACATATCAAACATATTCATGACATTTTCAACAAATATGATTCATAAACATTTTTTTATAATCCTTGAGCCTTTTCTTGGTGTCTTTTTTGTTTCCTTTTTCATTTATCACTCCTAATTTATATTTCATTTTTTTATTCCAAAAATTAGTTTTCATTTTCCTTAAATTTCTATTAAATACTGTAAATCTACCTTTAAAAAAATGTTGTCAAGAGAATTTGATTTATATTTCTAAAAATTATCAATAGGTCTAAATATATGGTTTGAATCTCTTAAACAAAATATTTTAAGTTTAAGTGTTATAGTATATCTTGAGTTTATAGAAGATTTATTGTAAAAATTATTAATAAATTATTGGTTTAAGTAGTATTTATCGATGTTTGATTCTGTTAATATTTTGATTTTATTTTTTAAAATATGTATATAAAATTGAAGGGGAAAATTGTTCTGTTTTTGGATCTAATCATTGATCGAACTAGTTTGTTAAAATTGAATGTATTTTTTTAATGCAGAAATGACCTCATTCTATCCTAGGGTTATTTTTAGACGAAACAAGTACAAGACACAATGATAATGTCTTACGAATCAATCATGATTACCCCAAACCTTCAGCCTAATGATAAAATTCGTCAGACAGAATGCTGAACGATTCTCATTCATTATCATCACCACGTTTTACATTCTCTACCCCCGAGATTGTTATATTCATATGATCCTTACTTAGTTTTTATGTGATATTGATTTGATGCTGTGCGCAAATTTATGCTTTGATGCTGTGAGAAGATATAACAAATCACAAAGCCAAAAAAGTAATTGGCTAATTTTCATGTGATACGTAGCAATTTTTGTAATGTAGGAAAAAAAAGTTAATAAAATTCAACAACTAATTACGCGATTAACCAAAACCATAGACAAAAAAATAATCCCTCAACATTCAATAATTTCTTCCCCCAAATGCTGGTTGTACTGAAGCCATTACTTTAATTAAACTTTTATAACCCACGGGTTAATTTGCCTCTACAGAGAGAATTTAAGCAAGTTTGTTTGGACCACTATTCGTGTAATCCTGCTGGTTTTAACTTCAAATGAAAATATCCATTGTTTCCCTTAAAACTTGCCAAAAGAATGTCAATCATTATATTCTTAGCTTCTAATTTACTGCCAATTGGTAAGTAATCATATGCTCTTACAATATCATATATTAGTGGATTAATTACTTCAACATAAACGTATAGCAATTATTATTATGATTGGTTGAAGGGAAATCTTAAAGGAAAGAGAAAGATATTTTTTTTTCATTTTCATTTTGTATAGTTTAAAAATTTAGAGGAAAGAAAAGACACAATATCAAAGTCAATAATTTTTTTTCTTCTTATTGTTATCTCTTCTTCAATAAATAATATTAAGTTCATATTTGCATATAAACTTAATAATGGAACAATTTTTTTTCAATCATAATACATATATATATATATATATATATATATATATATATATATATATATATATATATATATATATTTGATAACTTGAATAAAAAAATTGGAAATAAAAAAATAGATAGCTAAACGTTTACTAAGAATGGTAATAATATATTTTCTTAACATATCATCTTAGATTTCTGGATTTAAGTATCAAATGAAAGATATAAAATTATTTAATGTCTTAAATTTTAAAAATATTTTATAATATCTTATTTAAATAATTCAAATTTTATTTAAAAAATCAATTATGACAATATAGAAGTACTTGTAAGGTCATTTAATTTGTTAAAGATATGATACTCGACAAGTTAAGAAAAATAATACAAGACAAATATGTAAGTAATAGGATAGTTATTTTAAATTGTATATCGTTTGACAAATAACGGATAACACAAATAAAATAATATAAAATTTACTAAAATACATAATATTAATTATTTTAATATAATTTAATGTTAAATTAAATGTGTTTACTTGAATTAAAAAAAGAGAGAGATTAGAATTAAAAAAATAATGTTTCCTTTTTAAAACGATTACGTTGATTAGTTACTATTTTTTGTTATTAAAGAGATGGAAATGTAAATATATGTGTCATTTTAATATTTTGTATATAGGACAAAAAAATTTCTCATGATTTTTAAATTAGAGATTTTGTCCAATTTTTATTTGCTTGATTTGTGTTGTTTCATAATTTTTTTAAAATCAAATGTGAAACAAAAATAATTGTTTTATTCAGTACCATATTTTTTTACGAATCAAACATAAAATTTAATTTTAACATACTGTTAATCTAAGATTTTTATACTATTATCTAATTAAAAATTATTCTATATGTGATTTTAAAAATTATCATCATAAAAATTATTATTCTTAGTTATATAACAATTCAAGATTGAATGAAAACATGAAGAAGAAAATCTATAAATCTTTGAGTATTCAAACTAATTTTACATTTGATGGACATGCGTCGTTTTTTTTTCTTTTGGAGAAATGTTGACGACACTATTTCTAATATTTTTAAATATTTTTCATGTAATTGATTAAAATTTATTAAAAATTATTAATTTTGATAGGATTTATTTCTCATTTAATTTAAATCAGAAGAAAAAAAAAATCAACGAACGAGAAGCAAAACCTACCGATAAATAATAATTTCCTATAAATTCTAATTAATTATAAGTAGAGTCTTAAAAAACAAGTGTTAGAGAGATGATCACTGGCTTTTCTCTTTCGTTTTATTCTCTCGTAAGTTTAACAAAAAAAATATCTTATAAAACTACTTGAATAAAAGAAATGAATATGACTATTACCTTGCGTCGCCGACTTTCATATATGTGTGAGGATGTGTGTCTCCCTATTTACGGTTATAATTATGAAATCCCCTGTAGATTTCGGGTACAAAATGATTTGGATTAATTGTGATGACAAATATAATACATAATCACACACACGAATATTGGTGAGCTTATTCCTGCATTATTCACGTTATCTTTTCTATGATTTCCTAGTGAAAGCTGAAACTTTTGCAGGATTGGTGACTGTACATAAAAGAAAAATCGAGAAAGAGAGAATGAATTAGGTCAAAATCACTTGCTTTAACGTTGGACATGTTGGATGGGTTCCACAAATTGTTAGAAATGATTGTTGTTGGAGATCCGTCAAGGTTTTATATTTGAGGCAGTGTGGACCGATCATCATTCTTTTCCTTTTAATAATAAACTTGAAATGATCAAGTTTTAGCTCTATCCAAAGCGCCTAATTCTGCCACAATTTTAATCAAAAAGAGTACTAATCCCGCTACTGATCATGAATTAGCTTAAGATGTTAATTGAACGTAATCAACAAACCTAAGCAAAGAGACCAAAATTGTGAGGACAGGAAGGCCATGCAAATGATTTAGGCACATGGCACTTCTTACTTGTCCAATATCTTTTTGGCCTTCCAATATGGAATATAAATCTCAAGCTTAATTTATATAAATGCTCAATTTCTCACCCTTTTATTTATATACCCTCCAGAAAGGGGAAACCAAACCATACATGTCCAAGTTAACTATATATTTCAAGATCGGTGTGCTTGTGCCAAAGGGAGAAAAAAATGTACAACAAGCACAACAACCCACATAAATCAAGAACAGAGGGTTTTGTTGTTATACAAATAAGAACTGAAGAAGAAGCATCCTTTGAACAAATCCCTCAACCTTGTCCAAAGTTGAACCTCTCTGCCATGAAGCTCTTTCAACGCTTTCGCAAGATCTTCATGCGCCTAGTGTTCTCGGTACCTAATTCTCGTCGCTCAAAGGATTCGAAGCACAAAGTAAACGACCGGTTTGAACCGCCCAAGACTTCATGCAGTTCGTACTATTCCTCTTACTCGCATTACAATGAGGCCATTGCGGATTGCATCGAGTTTTTCAATAAGTCAGCACAAGATGGCGTTTTGGATGGTCGAAAATCTGATGTTGTCTGAGAGTCTGACATTAATTATCCTTTGATTAATGTCTTGTGTTCTTTGATTCGGTTGCCACCATATGTGGTTCATTATACTTATTACATTATTTTCCTTATGCTATAATGATCATGTATATGCATATGTATATAGGAGCATTGAATTTTGCATATATAATGGAATTACTTCAATTCGATTGCTTCTTTTTTATGTTAATTAATTTTTCAATTATGCTTCAATCGTGTGTATACAACAAGGGAGAATAATGTTGTCTGTGTAGTGGCTCTTGGATGGGGTTGAAATGTTGAATTGGATGAGTTTTCAGGTTCTATTATAACGCGAAACAGCAAAAAGCAAAGCTTGTGTGCAAAATCATGAAAGAATAAAAGATTCATGACCAGACTGATTTGAAGTTGGATCTACCCACCCTAAATTTGAGGCTGATAGTGATAGGTGGTATTTCCCTCACTTAACATGTCAGAGCCAGAATCTGAATATCCCATAATTGTTAACAAGAATGATCAATATAGAATTCTTATTTGTAATCCTCCTATTCATGAAAATTTTAATATTGAACTAATTCAGAATTCGATATGGAACAAATAAAATCTAATAAAAAATTACTTCTATAAAAAGCGAATTCAAATGATATCTAAATAATTTAATTTTAATTCTAATATATTAATTAGTTGTGTCTAGAAGGACAATTTTTCCGCTGTACATGTTATGTTTCTAACTCTAATTTAGAGCTCACAATGACATGCTGAATATTTTTCATTAACTTATATTATGTTTGAATTAGATTTATGATGAAAAATAAAATCAATTGTTTTTTTTCTAAGGGGAAAACAAACTAATAAATAAGTTTTTTTACTTTTTATGGCATCATCAATATTTTACGGAGTATAATTAATTCTTTAATGTTATTCAAACATATTATGAAGATGACTAAAGTGATTGATTAAATTATTTTTGTGAATCTTAGAATGTTTGAAAATATATTATTTATAATATAATAGTTTAAAGTTAAGTAATTTATGTAAGCATACTATTGGAGATACTCTTAGATTATAGTTATGTTTAATAAGATATTTCAGTTAATTTTTAATTTTTTGACCAACTAAAAAATTCATTTGGTTGTTTAATAAACGAGTTATTTTTAGTAGTTTTTCAGTAATTTTTAGTATTTTTTTAAAATTTTACTTCAAGTAATATTTTTTAAAATGTTAATTTTTAACTTTTAGCTTTTATATTTTTTTTCTTTTTTATCCTTAATATATTCATCAAATTTATTGCTTACCCTTTTCAAATATGTCATTTTATTATTTTTCAATCATTTTACACTTTTCAGTTACTTCAATAACCAATTTTATCAAATATTTATATTTTATAAGTCAGTTTTTAGCCAATTTTTTTTCAGCTAATCTTGCTGAACTATGTATGTTTGGATTAAAGAATTTGAAAAATATTTACTAATTCTACTGCACAATAATAAATCTTATACACTAAAAAAGGAAGAAAAAAATGTTGCTTCTTGAATAAAAGTAATTTTAGGCTCTCACAACTTTAATTTAAACATATACTTAAGGTTGATCGGACATAAGTGATTGAATATAGATAATTAATGTGTTAAAGTTAAAGTTAAATTGTTCATAATTCTTGATTAAATTTTACTTACTTTTTATATGAATTTCAAATTAATTTTTGTCATGATAGATTAAAAATAACACTTAAACTCTATTAAAAATATAAGTTTTATTTTTTTACTGAAATTTAAGTATTTTTCTTAGGAATCTTAGCTACGTTTAGATTTTGCTAATTGACACGGGAGTATTGCAACCGTTGAAGTTATATGCCAACCATTCCCTAGAAGACACTAACACACTAAGAACGAAATCTACAGAAAAAAATATTTAAATTCATATGTAAATCAATTTAATGTCTAGACCACCTAACGGTCTACCAACGATAAATTCATTGTTTTTTTTATAAAAAAAATCCTTCACAATATTTAAATTATATATTTTTACTATATTTACTAAAATATAATTTACCACATCTAAAACTAAATCACACCTGATCAAATTGGAATATATTTGTAAATACATCCATCAGGCTTCAGCAAAAAAATAAAATTAAATACATACCACTTATAAGGTTTGAGAAATCAAATTTTGTTTCAAAGTCAAATCGGTTCACCATTCAAAGTCAAAGTCAAACAGCACTTATATGCAAAAAATTAAATAAAATAAAAAATAAAAAATGTCTTAATAAAAATTAAATTCATGATCTTTTATTTATAAATAAGATAATAAACTATTAACAGAGTTATTTTATTTGATTAACTATATTAACATATGTATCATTATTCATGAGTTATTAATCTTTTTTCAAATTATCAAAATTTATAAATTAAAAAATATTTAATAAATAAATTTTTTTAATTTTATTTTATGTTATTTTATATGTCTTTATTTTAAATAGTTTACATATTTTTTTTTATTTTACCAATTTATATTTAAATTTCATAAATTAATATGTAAATTATTTACATAAATTTTTGTAAATTAATTTTAATATACATATTATTTTCACTCTAATTAAATAATATTTATATGTTAAGTATATTTTAATTTATAAATTTTAATAATTTTAAAAATAATAATTCTTGACTAATGATACATAGAAAATAATTTTAATATACTTAACTAAACAAAGAAAGTATTTTATTGTCTTGTTTATGAATAAATTTAAATAAATTACAAGACTAAAAATAATTTTTATATTAATATAAATTTACAAAAAATTTATGTAAATAATTTGCATATTAATTTATGAAATTTAATTATAAATTGGTAAAATAAAAATTAAAAAATTAAATTATTAAAAAACATATACAATAAAATTAAAAATATTTATATATTAAATCTTTTTTTTAATTTATAAATTTTGATAAGTTGAAAAAAGAAATTAATAACTCTTGATTAATGATACATAAAAAATAATATTAATGTAGTTAACAAATGTCTTAATGATGTATTGTTTTCTTTATAAATAAAGAGTTATTAATTCAATTTCTATTAAGATATTTTTTTATTTCATTTAATCATTTTTCACATATGCTTAACTACCTTTCACAAAAGAATATGATAAGCATCACTGAATTCTTAAAATAATTACTTCAAAACATATTTATGACACTAGATAAAAAAAATATGAAAAATAATATTGAAAATTTGTTTCCATAAAAATAATTCATTGAGTAATCTCCCTGTTTCGAATTTTTACTCAAATATTTTTTTTAAATAATAACATCTTATTTTAAACTTATAAGTTAAAACATATTTTTTGTCCCTCTATTATTTATAATTTGTGATTTTAATTCCCCTATTATTTAATTGAAATATTCTATTTTTCACTCTTAAAAATTCATGATTTTAGTTTTTATGGTCAATTTTAGATTTGAATATGTTCTTTTTTTAATAAATTAAGTTTGTTAGTAAATAAATAATTTTTTTAAAAAATTTATTATGTGGATAGTAAATAAACATATGATAGTCAACGTTTAGATGGTATATTAATCACTTGGAGTAAACTTGTGTATTTTTTAAAAGTGAAAGACGAAATATTTTAATTAAAAAATTAGGAACTATAATTATAAAATTTTTAATAATGGGAAATGAAATATCTCAATTAAAAAATGAGGAAACTAAAACTGTGGATTTAAGAAAATAGGAGGATGAAAAATAAATTTTAGTCAAACTTATATTGATAAAAAGTTTTAAAAATAAATATCATGTAGAATTGATTTAATCAGCATAAATTTATTTTAATGATATAAAATATAAAATATATAATTTATAAACCAACATTTTAGTATGTGCATCTCTGTTTGGGTTTTTTTTTTTAATTTAAAAATTCTCTAAAATAAGAGGATTGAATCTTGCACATCGAAGAACATGTATATGTTGGGCAAGTTATGCTTTGTAAAAATCTTATGACTTATCCAATGATTCTCATCATGAAGAAGACTAAAATCTTCGAAGAAACATAATATTTTAAAAGATTCCTATATTCAATATCACCCTCGACAGATATTTGAGTCACACTGCTAAATTAATTTTGAGCATATAAATAAAACATGATTTAATTATTATGCGTTGTAAAAAAAATTTGCACTATGAACTAATTAAAAGATATTATTGGTATAATTTTAAGGTATTTATTATAAAAAAGAAACTTATCGTATATATAATAATTTATAATTCAATGATAATAGAAAAATATTTTATTTATACTGTAGGTGCAAAATCTATCTTCCCATAAAGCGTGTTGAGCTTGAGAATTCACGCGGAAACACAATGTAAACACTTCAATGATACATTTTATTTGATTTGTTTGTATCCATCTTTACACATGTTATTTCTCTTCTGAAAGAAACCAATACCTACACCATATTGATTTATTAACGTATTCCATAAATTCAGGCCACGACTTAAAATTTTGTCACTTGCTCATTACACGATTTTGATCTCAACTCTTGAATTGGAATAAATCGCTTTGATTCTTTGGATCTAATGTGTCTAAATAAAAACTGAGAATGTGAAATTGGAATAATGGTGCTTTATAACATGAACCACGCTCAACATGCATTCATATTCCGCTACTCTGTCTGCTACCGGCATCTCATGAGTTTAATTAACTACACTGTACGGACCATTTGCCATTGAAGTCTGTTAGATTACAGAGGACATGAAAATATACCTTCTGAGAAGAAACTCTAAACAAAATGCAGTTGCCAATTAACATATTAATTAGTAGTAAACAGAAAACATATATGGTACTTGGTGTGATTAAAAATTGGTTTCATGGAATTTCTTGGGTTCCCTTTTTCCTTGAAAAGATGGCTCCAATGAAAGGAATGAGCGACTTCTTGTTCTTCTTCCTGAGAGAAGGGTGCCTTTCCAACTTTTCAACCCCGTGTTGCGGGTTCGCGAACGTCACGCACCTTTTCTTTTGGAACTCCATCTTATCCTCGTCGAATCTCGAACTTTTCACTCCAAACGTCGTTAAGTTCTCCACAAACTTTACATCTTCGATTTCAGATTCCTCTGGGTGCTTCTGTGTTTCCCGTTGCTTCAATTGTCGGAGCTCTTGCTTCGTACGTTCTAGCTCTTCCTGCAGAGAAGACAGACAATGCGCCATTACCATGCTTTCTTCCTTTGCCCTCTGCAGGTTTTCCCGCGTCTCATCTAACTCGGCTTCAACGCTTTCAATTCTCGAAAATTCAACGCCGTTTTCATTTGCTCCACTCTGTATCTATAACAACCAATTAGATCTATGAAAAAGAAATGTAAGATAAATGAATTATGTAATAGAGAGGAATAGGAAGTGAAAGTAACGATATAAAAAGTTATTGAATAAGTTTAGTTAGTATTTCAATATTTCACACAATTACGAAGCTTGAGATATACAATGAATAGATTATAATTAAGGTATCCTACGTGCAAAAGCATAAATTAATAGTATAGTTTTTCACGGCCTTTATTCTATGACACAATAAAGAAAGCAAGACACGCAAATTACAAGAAAGCACACGACACAGTCTGCAGACTGCAGTTGAATAACCATCTGTTACAAGCAACCATAAGGTTGGACCAACTTATGCTTCGCTGTGCTCTCCTCAAATATATGTTTATTATTTAAACTTAAATATGTTTTTGTTTCATGATAAATCAATGAATTTTATTTTACATTTTTAATAATTTTTTATATATTGAGATTTTAATAAAATAAAATAATGTTTTTAATATTTGTTATTTTGTTTTAATCCTTTTAATATATCTATTTTTTATTATAATCCTTATAATATTTAATTAATTTTTTTTTAAAAATATTTGATAGAAACTAATAACAAATGACCTAAATATTCTAGTGACAAAAACAAAAATATATACAGTAAATTGTCTAAAATAAAAATAACAATGACCAAAGTCAATTTTCTTTTGTTTTATTTTGAAACTCGAAGCAAAGAAAAGAAATTATTAAAAATTTAAAACAAAATATGTTAATTCATTACAAATCAAAAGCATATTGAAATTTATTATTAAATATATTCTGAATTCCTCTTGTGTAAAATTTTGGAAGATATAGATGATTTGAACCATCTAAATGTTGGTAAAATGATTTGTAAATTGGGACTCAAAAGTAAAAATGTTACTATTAGTTCAGAAATCTAACGCCAGCACAATTGATGCCTAGGGCTACGGGCACGAGTCGCTGAAAAACTAAACAAATGAAAGCAGTTTTGTGTAAATGTTCTGAAATGGATTGTAGATGAGTGATGCTACACAGAACAAAAAAAATTGGTACTTTTGTCTAGAACTACGTAATCAAGAAAAAATTTAATGAATTAAAGAGTAAAAAAATAAAACAAGAGGGCTTTCAGAAGTAAGATATTTTTTAGGTGCCACCAAGTAAATTTCACTGTAGATCAATTGGTCATATCATATGTATGTGTGTGTATAAATGAGTAAGCAATAAAGTGAAGTGATTTGTAGAACCTTTTTGAGCTTGTTAGCACTTGCATAAACTTCCCCGGCCAAAACTTTCTCACCAAACAACGAGACAGCCTCTTTGACAGACCGGAATGGCGCCCTTGTGTCTATCTCGGCCTTTCTGACCAGCATGACACCATCTTCCATGTTCATGTTTGTGTTTCTTCCAAAGTGGAAACAGCGAACAAGGATAGCTGGCTGGTAGTGAATGTGAGAGAGAGGGAGAGAAGAATGAGATGGATTGGACAAAGGAGAGGGTTTAGATATAAGATTGGAAGCTTCGTTTCTTCGCGTCCACTTCACTAGAATTCTGTTATGTTTGAGGGCGAAGGCGGTGGGTGGATGCTCTTGGTACTGTTGGTGTTGGACCTAAATGGCCCAAAAGTTTTATATATTTTTAGCACAACTAAAGAGAAGGACTCTTCACCCACCAGAGAAGCCTATGGAAAGCTACAGGGTTCATATTATGGCAAATGTGACAGAAAAATAAAAATAAAATAAAATAAAATGATTCTTGGATACCATTATGTGTTTATACTTGGAGAAAAATAAAAGAGTAAGGGATTGATATGTGATAATGTGATGTAATTAAAAAAAACACAAAAAAATAAAAAGTATTGATAAAGTGTTTGTAGACTGTGCAAAAAATCATCCACATTGATTAAAAAACGCATGTATGATGTCATAGTAAAATTGATAGAACACAAAGTCAAAGATGCATATACAATGTTGTTATGCATATAAAAATGAATTAGAAAATTTAATAAGGAGAAAAAAAAAAGATAATTGTGTTGTAGCAAAAAAGGATCTTGATTGGACAGGAGCACCTAAGTTGATAATTGGTCAGACGATTCAAAGAAAAGGAAATGATCTTGGTTCATGTGGCCAAGAAAAGTTTTATAAGGGACCTATGATAGGTGTCAAATATTCTTACCAACATTTTGGGCAAGTCATCCGACTGCATTGGACAAAATCCAGGAGCAAAGACCATGTGGGGTACCTACAAGGATTCCAATGCTTAAGTTAGTTCAGACCCAAAGGAATAAGTAGGAAAACAAACATACCTAAGTACCCCTTGATGTGCACTTATATAGAGTGAGTGTGACTTCAACATCTTTTATGATGATTGGTGTGATTGGGGCATTGATTGAGGGAGCCACCCAGTCAAGGCAATTAGTCATTATGGTTAAGACTCTCATGCACCAGTGATGAGCAACACAATTTAAGGGATTGTCAGGTCTAACAATTATGATCGATCGAAAGCTTGTCCAAATATTTCTTGAAAAATGGTACTTTATTGCACTGCCTAGAATGAAGGGACGCAAGACTTCTAATAGTGTTGCTTACTTTGTCCTCAAGGATCCCAAAAATCTTTTACAGAGTGGAGTGCATATAGAGTAGAAGGGCCACTGATAGTAGATAAAGTCAACATCATTACAAACTGAGTTAGGAAAAAAAATGTGAAATGCAAAAACATTATACAAAAAAGCTTCGTAAATGTTCATCATTCATCGAATAAATAGGGTTTGAGATAATGGCAACAATGAATATGATGAGCAAATGGATAACAAATGGCTATGACCCTATATTTTCATATGATACTTTTGAGTTAATGTGCTAATGCTTGGGTGAACTTTACACCTAATCAACACCTTACCAATGTAAATGTAAATTGCATTTAGAAAGATCCACGATCACTCTAGTCAGCCAAATTTTATACATAAAGTTAAATGTCCCTCAAAATACAAAAGAGTGAATATTTTGGTTTCTCCTTTTATCAGTGTCTCGGACCAAATTATCCTCACAAGACTACACAAATAAGCATTTACTAATTGCTAACCAAGTTGTCACTTATTATTCACTCATATCTTCGTTGTAGTAACACTTTAAGCACAAAGGACTATAAGAATTATAGTTGTTAGATTACTCCTCTGAATGCATTATTATCATCATATCCATCTAAACCAACATGAATCTTAATCCTGATCAAGTGTTATAATTTGTTAGAATGAAAAGATTGGATATTAAGACACCAATTTAAACTTATGAGTTGTACCATGGTTTGCAATAAAAAAAAAAATAGGCCAAAGAAAAAGTAGAAGTAAACACTAATTTTAACAAAATTGTGATAAATATGAAATGTAGAAGCAAAATCAATGATAAAGACAAAAAAAAAAAAAAAAAGTTGTGCCAGGAAGGAAATTATTAGCAATTGTTAACCAAGATAAAGAAGAAAAAAAAGCTAACCTAAGTGCATGCAATTAAATTGCAAACATGTATGGAATATAACATCCCATAATGGTGTTGCCTCTATGTATTATCTACGAGACATCATAGTGTTTGCACAACCACTCCACTTTTAAAAGATTCTCAAAGTTCCTCGAGTAAAAGTAAGAACTACCATTGATTCACAAGTCCTGTGTCCCTTCACCTAGGTTGTGCAATTTGAAGCCAAAGCCCACCAACTGTCAACGCACAGAAGGAACTAATTAAATTAACGGCAAGCATACCTACCATTGTCAATCATGCAATTAAGTACCATGTAACATTATTAAACTAATAGATTTTTCTTATAATTCGTATAGACTTATTATTTTATAAATATTAAAAAAATAGAAAATTACATGGTATAAAGTTATAATATGAAAAAGGTTTCTTCACCTTCAAAGATGGAAAAAATATCAAATCAGGTTGTTTTCAATTGAAGAGTGAGAGAGGAAAAACATATTTGGACAAGGAGAAAAATTCACTTGCTTTCAAAACATAGATATAGGAAGAGAGATGCAAACACAATATGTGAAAGAGATACAAAGTATAGATCAAGAAAAAAAGGAGTCACACATCTCCGAAGAGTGAGAAAGAAAGCACAGATTAGGTTGCTTTCCATTGATGAGTGATAAAGGGATATTAGATTTGGGAAAGAGAAAGATCCACTCACTTTCAAAGCATGGATCTAAAAGAAAGAAAGATTAGGAGCTTAGGTCAAGGGAAGGAAAAAGGTTTGCTCACCTTCAAAGAGAAAGAAAGAAATAGCAAATAAGGTTGTTTTCCATTGAAGAGTGTTAGAGAAAAAATAAATCTGAACAATGAAAAAAATTCACTTACTTTGAGAGCATAGATTTGAGAGGAGAGATGAGGAGGGAGCGAGTGAGAGGAATAAAAAGTGTACATCAAGGGAAGAAAAATAAGTCATTCACATTCAGAGAGTGAGAAAGAAAGCAGAGATTGGATTACTTTCCATCAAAGAGTGATAGAGGAATATCAATTATGGAAAAAAGAAAGATTCATTCACTTTCAAAGCGTAGATTTAGAGGAGAGGGAGATATGAAACTTAGATCAAGGGAAGGAAAAACAATTTGCTCACCTTCAAAGATAAAAAAATAAATAGAAAATCAAGTCATTTTCCATTGAAGAGTGAGAGAGAGAAATAGATCTGGACAAGAAAAAAAGTCACTTACATTCGAAGAGGTGAAAAAAGTGCAAGTGAAAGAGATAAAAAAAGTATAGATCAAGGGAAGGAAAATGAGAGATTCACCTTTAGAGAGTGAGAACGAAAGCATAGATCAGATTGCTTTCCATCAAAGAGCGGTGGAGAAATATTAGATCTGGAAAAGAGAACCATTTGCTCACTTTCAAAGCATAGATCTAGGGAAAAGAAATAGAGAGAGAAAGGGACAAAGAGAGATAAGGAACTCAGATCAAGGGAATGAAAAAGGTTTACTCACTTTTGAAGAGTAAGAAACAAATAGCAAATTAGGTTGCTTTCAACCGAAAAGTGGGAGAGAAATAATAGATCTGGAGAAGGAGAAAAATTCACTTACTTTCAAAGTGTAGTAGATCTGGTGACAAAGATGTGTAGAGAGTGAGTGAGAAAGATAAAAAAAACATAGATCAAGGGAAGAAAAGATAATAACTCACCTTCAGAGAACGAGAAAGAAAATGCAAGGAAGGGGAAGAGAGAGGGGGAAAGAAAAAGAAGGAGGCGAGGGATAAAAAAACCTAGGTCAAGGAATAAAAAGAGAGAGTCACTCACTTTTAAATAATAGATTTTGGGGGAGAGAGATGATGTTCCAAAGCCACAAGAGAGAAAAAATACAAATAAGAGGAAGAACTTGATTTTTAAATAGAAATTAATATAATAAAAAAACAACTATTAAAGCTAATGTTATTTTAAAAAATAAAAGATTTTCAAGTAATGTATATTTCTCATATTGGAAATAAAATAAGTTATAAAAAAACAAAAAAAAAACATGTATAAGTTATTTAAATCCAATAACCCATTATACATGAACTTTGTCAATTTACAAGATATGATACTACATGAATTATATGCATCACGACTTACAGGATTATAAGATAAGTATTCACTACAATTAAAATTAGTTTCTAAGTTTGCTGGACCATGTCCATTTTTAAAATGGGCATCCTAATCCTAATCCCAAGTTTAATACAATTATTTGTTTTTCTTTTAATTTTTATTTCTTTTGATTTTTTTCATTTCTTAATTAGACCTATTGAGCCCAACAATTTTACCTTTTCTAACTGGGCTATACGAGCGTACAACATTATTTGTCGTGTAGTTTTGCTTCAGATTTTTGCTCTTTATGCTATTTTTTATTTTGTACAATCACTTAAATATTATCTCTCGTTTAAACATCCATCTTTGCTCGTTTAGACACAATCAAACCTTGTTTCGGACAAAAACTAATGCATTATAATTTTACGAAGACAGAACTTCTCACAAAGACAAAATCTGAAATATCAATTTGATAAGGAGTTAATGAAAGACAGACAAAACTTTTTACAAAAACAAAATCTGAACTATCAATTCCACAGGGACTTATGAGGATGAAAGACATACAATTTTTTTAGAAAGACAAAATCTGAAAGGTCAATTTTCCAATGACGAAAAAACATATTTTAGCTTTATTTTTATAACATTTACCGTGGAACATTAATACTTCCTGGTAAAAAATATTATAAACAAATGTTTCATTAAAGTATAAATAAAGTAGTTGAAAATAGTATAGAAAATAGTAAAACAACAAATAAAAATAATTTAGTCAAAATTTATATAAATATAGTATACAATATTTTTTTTAATTTGTGAAAAAACCTTAAAACAACCATTTGACATGTAACCCTGTTTAGACCTAAAGCAAGGTACTCCATTTACTTGATGCCAAGACAGCGCAGGCCTTGTCAGTCTCAGATTTAGCTAAATATTTACGTTGTGTTTCCCTTTCCCAACGTGTCAAAGAACGCTGGCTTATAGACATGGCAAGTTCCGTGCCACGTTGATTAACGTGACATGTGTAGCAGTAGCACAAAGACCAGCACATGCACAAATACAACAATGAAATAAGTATATTTCTATGCCTTATCTTTTGTGTTCAATTTCAAATACGCTCATCACATAACAATTGCAGTGATGGGGTACCACTATTATTACTACTACGGAACCTACCTTTACTTTCTTCACACACAGAAGAAGCAAGATGAATGTCTTGCCCATTTGCCCTGGATCTTGATGAAGCGAGGGTGAAGAGGTGCTGGTCAGAGATTGAAGTGATTTTGGATCCAAATGTTTCTAAGGATGCAGGGGAATGGGGAAGGATTACTTGGGGAACAGAAGAGTCATGTCTACCATTTTGCCAATTAGGATATTGGGCCCTCACAATACTGCAATTCACAGAAGAAGACCCACCTTGAGCTGCTAGCTGCACCGCCCAAAAACTTTGGTGCTGTTGCTTATAGGAAACTGTCGAACTATAATGACTTCCACGTAACGGGGTACCATAATAATGAGGCAGATGCTGCTGCTGCAACCGAACCTGCAGTCAATTAAAGCGTTATTACGAAACTAAGCTTAATATGATAATAAGACAAAGGGAGAGGGTGTTGTTATATTAAGGATATAAATTGCATGGCTTCTCTCTCAAGTCTTTTTTTTTTTTTTCTGAGGGTGGCCGGTCGGGGGCAGGTTATTCCAAGTCGACAATAAATTTTAGCCACATCATTATTATCATGTTGGACAATAAAGTTACTTTAAGCTATTTTTCTAAAACTTGACCCTAGATTTTGTAGTTCTTTAATATAAGATTGGTAGGGGTCTAGTAAGTTAAAAACCTGTGGTCCTGCAACTGGAAGCTGATCTAGGAAAGTTGAGGCATACGGAGAACTTTGAACGGGCATGAGGCCATGCTGCCTCTGCTGTTGTAGTTGTAGTGACTGAAAATAAGGCAGTTGCTGTTTTGAATATGGCTCCAACTTACTTTCACCTTTATTAAAAATTTCGTTGGCCTTTAACTGATCACTAACTCCAGTTGACAAGGACAAGAAGTTGAAACACTGCATAATATGAATAGTCATCAAATCAGGCACGAGGAAGAGGGGACACAGGGAAGGTACTATCACTATAATCAAAATTATTATCCATAGCTTACTTGCTTTTGAGGATCATACACCCCAGGTGTTGGGGGAGCCTCATGATAAAGGTCATGTTGAAGAATACCATTCTTAGTTTCACGTGAATTACTCGTTGTAGCAGAATAAACTGTTTGAGTAGCATGACTATTTCCACTTCTCATCCAATTCAAGTTGTGTGCTTTTGTTAGTACCCCACATTTTGACCCTTGGTGTACTATTGTTTGAGGAAAAAGCTCATGTTCTTTGCCCGCCTGTCGTTTTGACACTTCTAAACTACGGATGAGATGACTGATGTGAACATGAGCTGCACACCTCTTCCATGACTTTTTATGAGTAATAATTTCGGAAATCTGCATCGATACTGAACTTTTTGAGTGGAGTGCATTGACTGGGATGAAGAACTTTTGCCGTTATACAAAAGGTTAATCATGCAAAACAGCAGTACAAGTACAAATTTGTAATTCATTTACCTTTCCACCAGAAGAACAAGTTTCCATCAAATCTTGTTTCGAGACACCCATAGCAGTTTTCATCCAATCTTGAGCTTTGGCAGCAGAAGAAAACCTTCAGAAGGAAAATCCATCAAATCAGGACATGCTGAAGAGGAGAGAATAGGTCATAATGAAGTGGAAAAAAGAATTTTACTGCAAATAAGAAGCCCTAGTAATCCCAGCTGATGCAATCGGAGACAAGCCTGGCCACAATGCCGAACCTACTAATAAAACAAACAAAAATATCTTAGTCAGCCAACTGATGAAATGCTTTAGCCTATACTTATAGTCACCCAAATAAAAAAAAAATTCACTGCTTGTAACAGGCACACTTTGCCCTCGAGCATACCAGTTTCATTTTGGTACTTAATTAGATGTTCTTGCTTATAACCAACGGTTCCGACCTGAAACGTAAGCCAATAACACCAATAGTACTAGCACTAGCCTGTAAAACAAGAATTTTAGTGTAAATTGTAAAAGTTGAAATGACTACCGTCTGAAATCCCACGTCTGATTGCCTTCCAATATGTGAAATTTGTGGTTGTGTGGGCACATTTAATCTGCAAAATGATGAGAAAACAAGAAAAATTAAGTTTTTTTTTTTTTGAAAAGGATAGGCTAGAGAGATTTTCAGAATGCAACTGAAAAAAAAAACTAAAACTACCCACCCCATTTCCAGAGACAACAATTGAGAGTCATGCAATGCAACGTTGCCGCCATTTTCAGTCTTAACCATCATAGGCACGGCCTGCGGATTTGTTTTTGGAGCAGTGTTGTCAGTAGCCACCAAGAAGTTAGCACTCTCGGGAAAATCAGTCTGTTCTTGACCAATGGTTTCATTCAAAGAACTGGCTTTTTTACACCCCGTAGGTGACTTTTCTCCAGCATCCTGAGTAGCTCCCGAGGCTAGAATACATGACCCAAAAAATTAAAAACTTAGAATACATAAATTAATTACTACGTTAATTAATTGCTAGTAAAAGTGCCGTGAGGGAGAGAGCAACCTTCAAGAGTAACATTAGCACTCTGACTCTCCTCTTGGTCCTGTAAAACCGTGGAGTTTTCTGGTAATGATTCACTGTCAAGTTCACTCTTAACAACATTGGAGGCCTTATCTGAAGGGAACATTCCAGCCAAGGCATATAGAGTCTCCACAACCTCTTCCTCATCCTTTGTGATGGGCCCCGGTGAAACTTGCCTCGTGGACCAGCCCGGGGTTCTTTGTTTCTACCAAAAGCAAAAGTAAATAAAAGGTGAAATTGAAATAATGGCTAGAAAAACGAAGCAAAAGGTCAAGTTTTGAACCACAAAGATGTGTTGTTGCAGCACTCACTTTGGATTTCTTTATGCCATCTTTTTGGGGAGATTCCATTCCGTTCATCCTATGGTTCACCTTTTCTGAATCACCAAAGAAGGATTCGCGACCCCGTTTCTTCACAGCTGTAAGTTCAACATATATAAAATCCCCACCTTTTAACATAAATAAATAAATATATAATAAGGAAGATTTGATACTACAAAGAAAAAATCCTAACTACCTCAATGGAAAGAGTGCTGCTACAAATCAAATCCACCGTAGAAAATAGAAATATCTCCCAATAATAATAATAATTTATTTTAAAAAATATGATTATTCATTCTTTTCATAAAGTACCATACACTGTAGTACAGCCTTTTAATTTATAGTATTAGAGAGCAGAGGGGAAACGTGAGTCCCGTCATTGTTGCTTAGCTTCAACCCTTATCCAAAATTCCCTTATCCGAAATTCCGAACGATGAATAATAAAAGAATTTGGATAAAAAAAAAAAGAGAAGATAAATGTGACATCTTTTACTGTGAATCCGAAAATAGGGCACCTGAACGTATCTTCCGTGGAACAGAGGCATGATCAACGCCATTGCAGTCCTTCAGAAACTGCCAAATCATTAAATTATTAAATATTAAAAAAAAAAACATTTCGCAAACACAATCCAGGAATCGAAAATAGCGCATAACTAACAAGTACTAGTACTAGTGGTGGTACCTTTATGGGAAGCTTAAATTTCTTGGTTGGTTTTTGAGAGTGAGAAACACGGCAACCCATTGATAATGCTTTGGCAACAGCACTCAAGCTTCTCACCTTTTCCTTCTTCGATTTCTCCGAAAACTCAAGGTCCCCAAGACTCGCATTCAAACCTATCTCAAATAAAGAGAGGTAGAGATATTTTATTTATGCTATTTTTATTTGGAGTGAGAATGAGAAAAAGAAGAAAGAAGGGAGAGAGGCGTTATCGGAAAGCGACAAGAGGAAATAAAACAGAAAATGAGTGGCGGAATAGTTACCACACGCGGCAGGGATTAGGTTGCGTCCCCCAGAAGAAGCAGATTGAGATTGTTGTTGTTTATTAGTGTGTCGTTTCGTCATCGCTTCTCCTCCTTCACTTATGTCCATTTCTTCTGTCACTCACTCACCGTCTTTCATTTCGCTGATTCCGACACCACACGCAAACCAAAATCAGAGAGAATCACAACCACTGATGAGTGTTTAAGGTTGGGAGGAGGAAGGAGAAGACACATAAAAAAAAGAGATAGGCAGCAATGAGAATAAGACTGTAGCACTGAGAAAAAGAAAAAAGAAAACAAAAATAAAAAGGAGAGGAAGGGAGAAAAGTAATTGGTTCGTGCCTCGTGTTCAGAGAATCACGAGAAAAGTAAGAGAAAGAAAAAGAAAAAGGAAGGCTCGCAAATGTCCGTGCCGTGAGATGAGTATTTTTATTATTTTGTTTTGTAGCATTTAATTATTTGCTTATGGTGAAGAATGAAAGGAATTTAGTTAATCCCGAATTCCGCAGTGAATAAAAAGTAAATTACATAGAAGCTGGCCGCAGTGTGCACTTTCAGCCATGGAATTGAATGACTGGGTCCGCTCCTATCTATGTGGAGAAGAAAGGAAACCAGGACTCACAAAGTCAATCATAGCAAAATACTACTGCTATCAATTATCAATTCAATGCAACGCCACATCACGTCGCCCAATTAATTATCCCTTCTACTTGGAGTATTTTATTTTATTATCATTCAAATTAATGCCCCTCCAAAAAATTCCGTATTTGATATTAGGCTTAAATATGGATTTAAATATTTTTTAAATCTCTCTCATATATATATATATATATATACTTGATTTTTATTTTGATAATTTTTTTATCAGATATATTAAAAATTTTGTAATAGGTTTCTGATGTTAATTTATTTTGAGTTTTGATAATAAAAAAAAATTATCTGATATGTTAAGGGTTTTATAAATTTTTTAATATATCAAATATTTAAAATAACAAAAAAATTGTTAGATACTAAAAATAAAAATCATATATAGCTCATAGACCTAAAAGTTATTTAGTCCTTGATTTTGTAATTTTGTTTGAGGATGAAATCTTGCACAAGAGATGAAGAGAAAAGCATGCATGTCACATGGCATCTCTCCGTGCACTACGGCATGGGAAGCCTGTTTTTATTGCATGTTCTTCTCTAAGACTCAGACGATATATCTCAGTCTACTTTCTTCGCTTTTTTTTTTTTTTTGTTACCTACATTATGTTAATTAATTTATTTATTGTCACGCAACAAGCACCAGTGCGTAGTGTGTGAGAAGCACGTGGCAGTTCTGTTATGAATTGGTTTTGTGAACACGAGTTTGATACAGAGGCGTAATTGCGGAAGGCGGGGTTGGTGGTATTAGAGTTGCAATTGGAGCGAAGCAAAACAAACACTCCCAAGAAGTCCTAACCTAAGCTTCTTCACCTTTGAAATTCTAAGTTGAAACGCCATTTATGATTATTTCATTCTCAGCGGCAAGGATCATGTTTCCTGCGTGACTGCCACATCTCTTTCTTCTAATCCACCCTTCAATTACTTCGCTAATTTCTGCCTCCATTGTGTGTAGTTCACCTACTGAAGTAAGGGCTCATTTTGTTAAGACCGATGTAACAGTAAATAAGGTCTAAAAAAATTACTTTAAATGTGAGAGATGTACTTGAGGCCTTTTTGTCAAAATATGACATTTTTTTAATATATGAGACTTTTTTTGCTTTATATATTTTATAAAAAAATATATACTTACTGTTAATATAATTTATTGTTGCACCCCTTCAATTTTACATGTTCGTAGATGGAGAACCAATGTGTTGGAATTAGCATCTTCGTGCTTTCGCCCTCGAAGTTGTGGAACTTTGTATCCCTTGATCCTTTCAATTGGTTCTACTCTTCACAATGCCCTCGGTCGGACTTCACACGCTCAAGGGACTTAGAACCCGACCTTATGTGCTCACACTATCAATTAGACACCTTAACAGACACACTACCAAAACCTTGGCCCCCAACCAACCTTAACCACTTGGGAAACATGCCTAAGGATCTCGAAGCAACTGATAGATCAGATGTAATAAGATCCTTACGAGTATATCAGATCAGTCAATTAAAATGCACCTTATACAAACCCTAAAAATTGACCTAGATATGCACATTACACTTACACTTAAGTGCTCTTGAACTAGGTCCCCTCCCCTGAGACACAAGCTACAAGAATAATTACAACCAATAAATTTTTTAGTAGAACAAAACTCCGTCCTTTAAAATAATGTCTTATATCCAAACTTTGTAAATAGGAAAATGATGGTTAAAAAAGTTAATTCTACTAAAGATAATAGATAAGTTTTCTAACACAAATCAATCATTAACAAAACTTATAAATATTCTTTATCAATGACATAGTTTAAAAATTACATTTTATTATAGTTTTTGCTAAAGTGTAAAAATTACTCTTACTATGTCCTAAATGTTTATATTTTGTCTTGAAATCAAACATGATAAAAATATAGATATTTTTCTGCTTGGTAATAAGATGTTTTATTAGCAGTGATTGAGGAAGTGTTAACATGGTTTACTCATTTTCTCAAAACAGTTATTCCACACAGTTTTTACTGTTAAATTAATTGTAATGAAATGCAATCGAATACAACCAAATAATTTCACTTTCTTAATTTATTCCATTGTATTGGTTGTATTTGCTTGGTAATGACCTTTGCATTTCACCTTGTGGAGTCTTCCTTCGCAAGTAGAAGAGGCTAGGTACGTCAAAAGTGGAATATAAAAAATGTATAGTGCGAATGTTTTTTTAACCAGTTCGGTATTTCTCGTAGCAGTAGCCCAAAGACAATATAGGATCCAAATTAGATAATGAGAGACACACTTTGGGGCTCGAGCACGGATTTTGGTCCAAGAGTAGCGCTTTGTGTTATTCAACCCACTATGGATTGATTTGTTTAGGGCTAAAATTAAGTTTGAAATAATTATAAGAATTATTAATGTTTTATTTAAATTAATTAATATTTTATTTAATTAATATTGATAATTTTAGCTGTTAAATAATTTTTTATCAAACATTTTCATTTAATTTTTAACTTTTTTGCTAATTAAAAAGTTTGTTTGACATTATTAATGACATCCGATAAATAAGCTTATTTTAATAATTTACAATGTTGTTTGAAATGTTACTAACATTTTTTAAATGATCAGTTTTTATCTCTTTATTTTTATTCTTCATTTATATATAAAATATTTATTATTTTTTTTACAATTTTTTTACTTTAAAGTATAATTTTTTTATTCTTTTTGTTTCTCTTCTTCCTCTTTCTACCATAGAATTTTATTTTTGTTATTATTTTTAGATATTTTTTAAAATTAAAAATTTATTTTAACCACATGTTTACAATATTTATTTAATTATTATAGAATAAGAATATAGTAAAATATACAATATGAATACATACACACACATATATATATATATATAATTGAAACTAAAAATATAATTAAAACAATTAATCTATAAATAACAAAAAAAATAAAAGAGTTTGAAATTAATTAAAATTTGAAATTACAGATACCCCAAATATATTTTTATCAATAAAATAAAAACATTAAAGTATCATATAAGCATGCTTGTTTATGTTATTTTACTTTTATTAATTACTTTAGCATATATTTTTATCTAACACTTATAATTCCATAAATTATCTTAATAAATTTAATCTTTTAACAACTAAGCTAACTAACTTTTCTTTTATTTTTACCAAACATAACCTAAGAAAAAAAAACTATATTGACAAGCATAGCTTAAGACAAAAATAATAACTATACCAAACTGAAACATCAGTTTTGATGGATCGAACATCAATACTAATAATATTTATAAGTAAGTTGTTTTCTTTCATTAAATTTTATTAAACATTGAGATGAACTGGCTAGACCTCAAGTCTCAAAGGATTAAATAAAGGCAACACTTTGCCTTCAGATATCGCGCGCGTAACTTGGATTTGTCATCCTGGGTAGCTTCTGACTCCATTAAGGCATTTACTAATGAAGAGGATTAAGGAGGGTTAGTGTGGATAAAACCACAACCCAAGTTGTCTTGGTTAGTAGTATTTAATTTCGACGACCTAAATAACACACTATGTAAGCTGGCTTTGTAGTCTCAATCTCTTTTACCCAAAATAGCAACACAACAAATTAAGCTTTATTATTATATAAGCTTGATGATCGATACAACAGTCAACAGCTGATAAAGAGAAAGCATAATAGCACTGCAACGATTCAACATGCATTGAAAAGACACAAGTTTATTTTCCACCGACGCTGGTAGTCTTCGAACACATTGACATTTTGTTGCACGTAACATACCATGACGAGATTGCAAAGCAAGGCCATATATATAATAACTTGCATGGGTTGGAAGGGTATCACACTCTAATTAAGGGCACTTGCGTCTGCCACCGTGGGTGGTGAGACTGGCATAACAGGGACACACTTCTTGGTTACCGGAAGTTCCCGGTGGCACGCAGTTGCAGCGTCTGCAGCAAGTTCCACATGCTCTGTGACACATGCGTTGACGAGATGCTAAACGGCACCTCGCAGCACATGCAGCATTACAATCTGAAATCAATTCATCATTCAAGTTAGTAATTAGTTCAAAATCTAATTCAATTAAATCAAATCAATATATTGATTTTTTGGTGTGCGTAAACTGTTTGATAAAATTATAAACTAACATGATGATTACATTTTGCTTGCCACAATTATCTTTTCTTATCATTTAACATCAATTCTGTTCTAAAATTTGGTGATATATTAATTGGTTTAGACGACGTGAACAGAGCTAAAGAGAGTTGTCCCAAAAAAATCAGGGGAGCATATGCCTTTCCTTAATTTAGTAAGTATATGCTCAAAATCAAGTAATTCGTTGTCATTACCCACTGTTTTTTTTTAAAAAAAATTGTTCTTAAATTAATAAAATATCGCGCGTACAGATGCTGATGGAATACCTATATGCTGAACAAGAGAACCCTGAGTCTGTGCGTGTGCCTGCGGTTTCTCAAAAGCATGTATAAATTAGTTATTAGTTAAATATTAAAACAGTAATTTAATTATAAGGTGACAAGGATTATTTAAACTATACAGAATTAAAGAATCACTAATATATATAAAAATGAAGAAGCAGCATCTTTAATTAAATTACCGATTGGTCATCAGCATCCACGAGATGGAAGAGGACAAAGGATACCAGAAGGGATGCAACTAGAAGCTTTGAGATAGCCATAGCAAAGAGAGATTGGAAGAGGTATTGTGCTTGAAAATGAAAAGTGCATGGAATGTTAAACTAGGAGCCTTTATTTATAGTCAAAAGATAATACTACAAACAATCAGTGAGCGTTAGCTTGCTTAAACTCTTCACTCTTCAGTATGCGTGTATAAGGATTGTTAATTAAAAATAAAAACAAATAATGAAAAAGTTCATGGAATGTGAAACTAGGAGTATTTATTTATAGTTAGAAGAGAATACTACAAACAATGGGTACTAGCTTGCTTAAACACTTCAATATGCGTGTATAAAGATTGTTAAATAAAAATTATAACAGAAAACAAAATTATAAATAATTTTCACTGCTCTACTCTATTTATTTTTTAAATTTTCGATTAAAAGCATATGGCAAAATTAATTGATTTAAATATAATAGCATTTTAGTTAAAATTAAAAAATAATCCATGTGTATAAAGCACGGATAAGAAAATATATAATAAAAATGGGAGCGGGATACTCTTGTTCTGATACGACACGGAATAGACCTGAAATTGAAAGTTTTTATTGTATACTCCTCCATTAGTGACTGATGTGTAGACATTTGGTAGTGAAAAGAGCTGTTGGAATTGGAACCATCGAGTGTACGCAATATAACAGGCGACACAAAGTGCTTTTGCAGCGTGATGAACTAACTATTCAGATGGCTCAGCCCTTTCATTGAGCCATAAATACGCTTCTCTTAATTTTGTCTTCTGCCAAATACATTGTCTAAGCCATATGTTATAATAGTGGTTAATATATGAGTCAATAAGAGAGACCCTTAAAATTTTCAACACTATTAACATGATAATCTTTTTGAAGTATAAAACATCACTCAGATTTATTTGCAACAAATCTATAAAGCAAAACAGGTTAAGAATAGTAGAATAATAGATTGAAGTTACAATTAACTAGGCCTTTTGACTGCAATCGAAGCGGAAGAGCATGCTATGCAATTTTAAGGACTCGACGTACGAGGCTACGTATTTTTCTTGGCCATATCATAGGTGCTAAATGCAGCGCTACCTAACTATGCGTATGAGACCACAAAAGTAGGATCATTTTATTGGGACTAATTAAATTGCATTATTGGGGAAGGGGGAATAGTGGACGGAAAACTACAGGTGCTGGATTATTATTATTGTTATTATAACAGCCAAGAATTTGTGAAGTGGCTCGCCGCCAACTAAGGCTTTGGGAGACGGTGATGTATGAATTTTGATATCAAGTAAATAACATTGTGAAATTGGAAGAGAAACTAGCAAATAAAGTAAGCTAAAATATAGGAAAAGAGATGCAGAAGGCAATCCTGACAGCTGTGTGCTTTGGCACCATAGCTGTTACACGGTAATATGAGATTATATCTTTTTTTTTTGTCTATTCTGTTTAGTCCCATATGGACAAAATAAACCAAGCTGGACATAAGGATCAGACTTCAGAGATCAAAATTAAAGAAAATATTGAAAGAATAAACGATTAAAAGGATACAAAAATAACTTGCGATTTCAGAAAAAAATTATTAGTTGCAAGGGGTAGATTGGACTTCTAAACTATGATTAAGAAGGTATTATGTCTTTCATTCTTTGGTTTGTTAAAAGGAATTGGCTGTTTACTCTTCACAAAACTATTTTTTTTAACAAGGGTTCCCTCTACCCTTCATGTTCAAATGAGGTTGAGTCAAATGCTCATTTGTTCTTTTCTTATAGAAAATTTCTTCAAGTTTGGGCTCACATCCGTGATTTGGCTCCTTTTCGCAGGTCTTTTACTTCTTTGCAACACATTACTGACTCTTTAATTAAGGGTAGATCTACATCAAGTGTTCAAGGAAAAAAATTTCGTTGTGTGACTATAACAATTATAGTCTACTGCATCTGACTGTCTATGAACAAACTGATTTTTGAAGATTATCAATTTTCTGTAATAGAGGTTATTAGCAAGATTAAATTTCTTATGTATAGACAAGCGCACCTGTTACATTTGTTTTAACATCTTGATATAGACCTTCTAGGGAAACTACTAATTTTTTCTAATTACAGGATATACCCCATTTATTATTGTATGATTTTAGGTTTAATATATGCTAATCATTCATAACAATAAATAGTATAAATTGCCATAACTAATTTAAATTTGACTCGCTAGAATTATCTTTTTAAAAACATATATTACTTATCATTATGATTATGGTCACATTCACTGTTTTATTTATCCTATCATGACCTTTATTATTGTTATTATAATCACTACCATCATCACAATAAATGCAACAACAATGATAATAATAGATGATATATTTTTTGGATAAGCAAATACTACCACCTTTGATCTTTTTATCTTTTATAAGAAATATAAGAGAAATTATCAACACCAAAGAAAGTAATTAAATTAATTATTTTTGAATAATAGTATCATAAGTTTAATTTTTATTTCAAAAAATCTCCAAGTTTAAAGTGGTAAATAATGATCACATTTAATATGAATACTCGTAATCCATTGAATACTTAGATAAACTAAAGATATAAAAGAAATTTAACCAAGTTTAAAATATAGTAATTATTTCTTATAATTAGTTTCTCCAAAAAAAAATTCAACTTATGCATAGAATAATTTTAACTTCTAAATAAGTTTATTTTTCTTCTTATTTTCTTCTCCTGTAAACGTTTAGGGATCAATTTATCAAATTATTGCTTTTCCTGGACTGTGAAAGGATAAATTGGAAAGCAGAGAAACCGCTCCAATTCCAAAGCGCACAAGGCCTTAAAACACCTTGTGATTTCTTGGGCAAGATAGATACGTAAGACAAGGTGTGATCAAGTAGAGTTCTGGCTCGAGACTGGTGTATGCAAGTACGGTGCCCCCATCAAATCCATCACCACAAGGCTCCAATTGTTATAATTGATTTCTTTTAACATCAATTGTCAACTGGCATTTGCTCGTATCCAAAGGATCATTTGATATTTTGATATCTGCTAACTACCAATACTAACCCGAACTGATCAAAAGATAAATTAAAATTTTAGGAAGTTAGACCGCAGTTGAGAACTGTTCACTCAATGACCGCAGATAGATACATAACATATCAAAAGATTAACTAGCTACTCTGACTTCCTTGAGTGCTGCATGTTAAAGGAACGTCCTACTTGAATGTTAAGTTACACCACTCCTGAAGGAAGTCGAAGAACAAGTTGTCCCCCAACAAGACTGTAGCCAAGGAAGTAAAAAAAATAGGTCAGAAAGTTGACGAGAGCATATTAAGATATGATATATTGCATATTCTGATAATTTTACTATCCACCTCTTGACGTAGTAGTAGCAAAAATCTGCCAGAATGAAAGTTTGCACAATTTCTGATAGAAGAACCATAAAAGGCCACAATCCATAACCCAATGCAGTCAGTAGATGTCCACGAGTATCTAATACCTGAGGAAGACAACACAGCCATGCTCTTACTCACAGAATCAGTTTAAATAAACTTCTTAACAAATGCATAGAAAACGAAAATAAAATTAATCAAGGGGGTAAATGAATCAAATTTCTTGCATAAGTTAAAATTAATTGATGCAATTCAGTTTTTTTAAGAGCTTTTTCATCTTTATAGTTACCTACCAACAAAATAGAGCTTGACAATCTTGGCCTATAAAGTTATTCTACTGGAAAACTCACATAAGGTAAAAAGGTAATCAAAACTAGGCCAAAGTATATGGTCGGCCTATCTATCATCTATCATTGGATATTAAATTAAAGGCTGACAAGGTCAAAAGACATAACTAGCAAGCCAAAAATCTTGATGCCAAAATTCTTATGCAACGACTCTCCTTAGGAACCATCAGAACCCTATCGTCATTTGGTAAATTAGTTTAAAGTAGAAGTATCATACAGAAACATTCAAGCAAAGACTTCTAATGATCGAAGGTTTTAAATATCAAAATTCTACATACCACACATCTCTGGAACATTACAATAAATTTGAATGCGTATTTGCAGAATTAGGTGATAAAAACTTAAGAGGAGTTGAAAAACCTGGAGGACCCAATGTGCACAACTCAAGAACCTTGCAACTCCAAGGGCAAAAACATAGTGTGCTGTGAATGGTTCAACAATCTGAAAGTTGAATTTAAAAATTAAATCCAACTTTATTTAGAAAGACTGATAGGCAAAGTTGAATGATAACTGTATTTATGAAGAGTGAAGACTAACTAGCAAAGGAAGATGTAATAACTACATCATCATCGTCACCATTTAAGAGATTCAAAAGATAATAAAGAAAGGGTTTTGCTAACCAGTGCCCTTAGTTTATTTGTTAAGAAATTAAAAGGAAAAAGTATTTAATGTTAAAATTATGAGAACTAAAAAATGTCATGGACAGTGCAATTTTAGTTCCTTAACCAATGCCCTAAGGGCACTCACTGGTTAGCATTTGCCATAAAGAAAAGGTAAAAGGCAGAAACGTATATCTTTGAGACCTTCGCGTTCTGCATGACTCGCAGCTGAGGGAGAACAGAAACAGCTTCAAGATAAACACAAAATGCCCAGAGAATCCTATTAAGTGGATGATGCCGGGTTGTTGGATGAATAAGCAAGGACAGCACGGCACAAGGTATAACCTGCATTTTCGTAAAAGAAAATTAGAACACTCCATACTCAGAGGCATAGCAATTGAATCATCATTCAATCAGTCACATGGAAAATAAAATATCCTAGTTCTTATGACAGAAAATACTTTCATTTTGGTTAAAAAAAAAACCTTTCATTTCATAAATTCACAGGTAAAGGGAAAACTATAGAAATAGTAACAAATGGTAAGGTGAAATTTCTGCTGCCTTGATCCCATTTTGAGATTTCAAAAACAAAAATTAGAATTAAGCACTACTCCAAAATCACTTTCCGCGTAGTCAGACATTAAAATGTATGTTTTTGAACAGGAAATCAAGCCAAACAAGCGTGCAGGAATGACAGAACACACAATCAAACAATGCCCTTCCCTTCCCATTTCTATGAAAACCGTATCCATTTTAAGGGAGAGGGAATACACGAGGAATCAACAATACAGAGAAGAAAAATACAACTAATAATAACCATACAGATAATAGAATTTTATAAAGGTTTAATTACCCACTTATTCCCTATAATTTTCAAACTTATCACTTTTACTCCATATAATTAATATGTGAATTTTTTAGTCCCTGATATTTTAATTCTCAAAAGTCTCTGCCGTTAAAATTCTTTAACTCTTTTAAGGACTCCTCTTACGTGTCATTGATCGTATTTTTTATCCTCTTGTCGTCGATTGTATTTTATAATGGAGTTAAAAGAATTTAAATAGTAGAACAAGAATTAAAATGTAAACTTCTGGGATTGAAAAATTCACTTATTAACTATAGGTAAAAAATTCACTTATTAACTATAGGGACTAAAGAAGATAAGTTTGGAAGCTATTAATTAAACCTTTTATAAATTTCAGAAGTTCCTAAACTGTTTTAACACAATCCTACCCCAAAAGTTTGCAGAAAAACCACATTTTTCACCAACTGCAGTTTCTTATATAAGAGGTTATTAGGCATTAGATAACTGACCACATAGTACATTGCAAGGTTGTCCTTATCATCCATATAACTGGATTTCAATTTGAAGCGTATCATATAAATAACCCAAAGGGTTGTGACCAAGGTTGCCATATCGAGTAGGGTGTGTATATCATACTCCATCACAAAACTGCAATAAAGTCTAACACCTAGAAACATAGCCGTCAGCTCCTGCGACTTAAGCGAAAGCCCTGAAAAGATTTAAAATCAACCGTTACATCTTGCATGCACACACATCACAAAAGATATAAGATTAATTTCTGTTAAAATCATAACAAGATCGTACATTAACACCACAAGAATCACACCAATCCAATTAATCAAAGGCCCAATTTAATACAACCCTAACATGAAATGTCGAGGGTAATTTTTTAATTTTTATTTATTTTTTATATTTTGAGAAAAAGAAAGGAATTGGAAGGTACCGGCACAGGTTTTTTCCCTGGTGAGTTTGTAAATGAGGACGGAGATTCCTAACGCATGGACAAGCTCGGCGGCGACGAAGAGGCTGTCGTGGTCGTGAACGAAGATTCTGAGGAAGAGCAGGGCTGCCAGGCCGGACAGCACCGCGAGAAAGGCCTTCATCTTGGGCGGTTGGCGCCGAACCCATGTGGTGACGGCGTGGATGGGCCTCTTGCTTCCCTTCATTTTTTTGTTTTCCAGCAGATTAATTGATTGACTTTCCCAAGAAAGGAAGGAGATAATGTGTGTAGTTTGGGGGACACGTGTGAATACTTGCTCAACGACTTTCTTCCCACGTCATCTCCTCCGTGCATCTTTCATTTGGTAATGGCCCTGGCCCATTCATGCAATTCAAATATATCAAAACTAATTACTACAATTAAGGATAAAGAAGGGATTTTCACATAATAAAATTAAAACTAAAATCAATTCATTTGAGAGTATAAACTATTTATATTTGGAGAGAAAGGAATGAAAATTCCAATTTATTAGGTCGGGAATAAATGTAGATAAAAAAAAAACTTAATTATCATATTATATTTTGGATTAGGCTTGGGTTTTAGTCTGTATAATGGGCCACCTCAACTCAAAGTATTACATCAATCCAAGTTTTGATTGAAACCAATAATGGCCGATGCATGGTCCAATAATGAAAGTGCAGGAAAAAACAAATATTCATTCCTCAACATTGAAATTATTGATTATATGATAAATAATCACTTTTATTTTGTCTGTAAGTGTGTAATTCGTAAATAAATATATTCCTGAAAAATAAAAATATAAAATTTAGTTTTCGAATGTGTAAAAAGTACGATAAATATATCTGACTATTAACTTTTATTTGTCTGTTGATAAAATAATTTACGCGATATAGAAAGACGAATTTGTCCCCAAATGATTGTCAATGAATTACACATTCATACACAAAAATAATTATTTACCCTTGATTATATTGAGTTAGTATGAATTGACCTGTTTTTTGTTAATTTATAATTTTTTTAAAAAATAATAAAAAATCAAAATAATATCATGTCAAAATAGACTCATTAAATTTAGATTCATAATCTTTTAGTTCAAGCTGGTCTATTTTTATTTAGGTCACATTTTTTTTCCAACCTAACTTTATTTAATAACCTAATAGAGTGTTTGACAACTCTATCTGTTTCATTATAATATGTATGCATATATGATCATATATTGTTACTTTGATAAAAATATTCACTTCACTTCAACATTATCTTTTACAAGTACTTAACGTTTTATATATATATATATATATATATATATATATATTATCACTCATAGTTTATTGTGTCTGATCCATGTTGAAAAGTTGAGAAATCACTAGAGTTGATCTAGTGATCAAGATTTGGAACAATATACATGAAGACATAAGTTCAAATATTAGTGTGATGGTTCATGAGGGGTTCATTTAGATTTAGTTATGGTTCACAGGATCGTCCATTCCATGAATCTATGATTTCTATCAAACTCAAAGCGATGCTTGTAGGTATCCAGCATGGTGGTAATGATAACTGAAATTAAAATTGACCTCGGAAGTCCCGATTAAGAAGAGTTAAAAAAAAAAAAAAAAAAAACTTAAGGGGAGTATAATCAATTAGACTGAGACCAACTAGAAGTAGTGTATATATTAGTAATAATAAAGTGTGATTATGATGGAATGGGATACACAAAAATTGGCCGAATCCTAAGAAACTAGTAATTTGGATTAATCTCACAGATGGTATCATATGAATATGATGACTTACATATATGATAGTAGTAGCAACTAGTAGGGTCTCCAAATGAGTGGTGACCACATGGACCTGAAATCGGAGAGGTAAGAGGCCAAAACCAAGAGCAAGGCCACCAACTGCGCTACTCCCAGCTTCTGTTGGTACTCTTGTGCCTCCAAAAAATGGAACCACGAGGGGCAAGACCAAGAGGAAGACGTGGAACAAATAACAAAAACATGACGACGCACGCCAACTATGGCCAGGAGTTGCAGATAGGGACTACAAAGTGCTTCTTGTCCACCCTAGCTTGCTTCCTCTCTCCTTCAAAGGCCACACCATTCTTATTAATTTCTCTCACTTTCTAGTAACTTACGATGTTAGAGAAATTTATAGTACCATTCGGCAAATTAATTGAGACCAAATTTGTGATTTCTGTATAGTTTGCTTTAGCATAAATTCTAAGGTAGATACCAAAATGATACCACCTTTTCTTTGAGCTTTTTGTTTTTGGTCCATCGATCGAGTTTCCATTTGGGAATTGGGATTGATACCAAAATGAGAGGCACGCGCGGCGTTTGTTCTATCAAGAATTAGAAGAATATATTCTAAATTGCTTTCATATGGAAGGAGAAATTCTCACGTCCAGATGCAACAGATAACGATTAATTTTCAAGTCTGATGTTTTTTTTACATTCAAGTCAGATAATAAAAGTTTTTTATCATGTATTTTTAAATAATTAAACAGTTTAAATTTAATTCATGATTGATCCTTCTGCCAATTTAGAATTAACGTCATTAACAATTAATAATTCTAACAAAATGACCGATAAAAACTATCACAGAACACATTTGGGGTATGGACGCATTTTTGCATGTGTAATTAACAAAGTCACGATTATATTTAAAAATTGTAAATTTAAAAACTCATTTGTGTGAAGAATATATGTTCAAATTTTCATACTCGATTTCTCTCATGATTTCATAATTTTAAAATTGATTGCCAAATTTTAATTTGATTTAACATCTTATTAAAAAAAATCTTTATCAGTCATTTCAAACTATTTTTTATTTGTAAATTTAATTTGTTTTAATAACTTAATTTTTTCAAACTATCATTTTCATTTTTATATTTAAATATTGTATCACACTATAAATTGTTCATATATTGGTAAGATAATTGAATATTTTTTGGCACCATATGTTGCAACTATCGAAATATGATAGAATAGAATATGATATAAGAGTAAAAAGTAAAAAACCATAAATCAAAAAGAAAATTGAATCTTTTTTAGCACCACATGCTACAACTATCAATAATATATGATAAAAATAGGATGAGATATAAGAGTAATACAAGATAAGAACGTGATAAGCTGATTATAACCCTTATTGAAACCCATGTCTTATCCTAATCATATACATTGAGCATTTAATTTATTTTTAAATTTTTTTCCTTTTGAATACTTTTAATTTTAATTCCAAATTTAATCTGGTTTACCAACTAATTAAAAAATTATCAATCATCTCAAACTACTCTCAGTTTATCTTCATTTTTATGTTTGATTTTTTAAAAACTTATCTCTTCCAAACTATCATTTTAAACTTTCTATTTGAATTGCATTATAATACAATTTAGAAAATTATTAATAGTTAAAAGATAACATTGTATCACATTATAAAATGTTCATATTTTGGTAGAAAGAACTTCCATCCCTCATTCCCCATTAATTGTTATAATTTTTTTGACGAAAGCCCTCGATGGGTAAAGATAAAATGGAGATAGTTCAACTAAAAGGCTCACGTTTTGGCAAAATAATTTAAAAGAAATTTACAGCTGTCAAAATATTGTTACCCTCAAGGTAATAGATTTCTAGTTACATTTTAGAATTTTAATGATTTTAATTTTTTTTTCTAAATTGAGACTAATAGAGACTTTACATACTTTACCTTTGATATGATAACATTTATCATTGACATATTGTTCTTACTAAAATCCGGAACCGAGACACATCAGGGTTGATGAGGCAGATGTAGGGTTCCAGACTTTATACGTCGACTCAGAGAGATGCCTTTGGTAGGAGGAGAAATCTGCAAAACAAAGGATTTAACACAATAATATAAGTGAGGAGAAGTAAGCAAGTATATGCATATAAATGCAAATATGCTTAAGCTTGAAAGGTGAGCGGTTGAGATAATGGGGATGTGCAAAGGGTTTGATGGAACTTTTATTTATAATAGGGAAGCGTGACTATTAGTCCTTATTTGTATGGATTGTTATAGTCTTTACAAATAATTTTCGGTTTATAAATCATAGTCAGAGCTTATAGATAATATTAGAGATAAATATTAATTTATAGATAAAAGGTAAAAAATAATTGTATCTTGTAAATAATGTATGAGCTTATAAATAATTAATTATCTGTGAATAGACAAGATATTCAAATATTAATATGTTACATATAACTTGTTAGTCAGGGAGTCCAGTTGCTAAAGGTCAGACGTCCTCGCTTTTGTAGTAAGGGTGAACATGTGTCTCTTGGTGCTATGTAGAATATCATATGTATCTTGTGAGTTCGGAACCGTACACATATTAGCATGTTTTGTGTTTTGATTTTGTTAATTTTTGTAGGATATTATTTGTAGAAAGATTCATCAAGGTAATCTATTTATTAGTGTCGTTCAAGATAAAACAAAAATTAAAAATCATTAAATATTATAACTAAAAATATATTACCACGAGGGTGACAATATTTTGATCATTGGAATTTTCCTTTTTTTTTTTTTTTTTTACAAATCGTGAGCCTTTTGCCTGAACCATCTTCATTTTATCACTATCCTTCAAAAGCCTTCGACAAGAAATTTATATAAAAAAAAATGGCGAATGAAGGATGAAAGTTCTTTCTATCCAATTTATGGATAATTTATAATTTCATTAGTGTAACACATTGATTCACACTACAAAACAAAAATACGTTTCCTTTTATATTGCTTTGACAAACCCTTGCAATAAAATGGCACGTTAAATACCCGACTCGTAACGATTTTATATGACTTGAACTATGTGGTATAAACAGAAAAATGTCTATGATAAAAAAAGGCACATTTATGTTATGTATTGTGAATAATGGAAATGTGTTTTAAGAATTTTTTTTTATTCATAAGAATAAAAACAATGTCAGAATTTATAACAACTCACACGAGTTAGGCCTCAACGTGTTTTCGAGAGAATAAAAACACAGAAGTATGATTGCTGAGGTGAATTTAGAGAAAAAAGCAATGGAATGGGAATAGTAACAGTGGCCTCAAATAACGAGGCCTTATTTGGATCCAGGCCCAAATTTTGTATTTTATTGTATCTGAAGTGAAGATATACAAAACGCATAGTTTTGGATTCAAAACCTCAAAGTACACTTTTGGTGAAACGAAGGGGAAAAGGGCAGCACTGCAATTCTGGTATTGTACACTTCCCTTCCGACTCGCATTGCAGATTGAAATTGATTTTCTTTCATGAGAAAAATGGCTTCGGAAGATTCGAAGCCGGTGGTGAAGAAAGAGGTGGATTCCAACAACAAGAGTTCCGTTTCCAAAAAGGTCACAAAATTCAAGAAAGAAGAGCCCGAAGCCGTTAAGAAGGGTCCTAAAGTCAAGAAGGAAGAAAATGACGACGACATTCCCATCTGGAGAAGCACCTCCAACTCCAAGGAAGTGAAGAAAAAGAGGATAACAATAAAGAAAGAGGAAGAGAATAAGAATAATAAGAAGAAGAAAGAAAAAAAGGTTTATGATTTACCTGGCCAGAAACGAGATCCACCCGAGGAGGTATGCTTATGTTTCTCTTCTCTTCTCTTCGCTCTTGTTCCTTTTCTGTCATTTTAAGTTTACTTTTCCTATTTTTTCAGAAAGACCCTCTTAGGATTTTCTACGAGACTTTGTTCAAGCAAGTCCCCAGCAGCGAAATGTCACAAATCTGGTTTGTTTTGTTACTGTTTTGTGTCTTCTTTGTGGAATATAATTTAGCTGAAATGCTCATTATGGCTCCCCAGCATGAACACTATTAGTAGTACCTTTTAGAAGAGTTAGCATTGCTTTTAATTTCAAAGCTCTGGGCTCAACATGTATTTAGATTTTGGAATATAAAACGATTTTGCAGCCTCCTAAAATATTGAATTTGTTTTGGGTCTCAGTAGGCTAAATGCCCTATGAATTGTAGAATTGGTGTTAGGGATATAATATCAGGTGTTAAATATATTTGCCAATGATTGAAACAAATTAGGATCAATAGTAATTTTCCTGCTTTTATAACATCTCAATTTGTCTGTGCTAAAGTGAGGGTTATGCACTTAAGCTTGCTATTATTGTCCTGACAAGGATTCTGTTTTTACTTTAGGTTCTGTTTAGGCAAACTAGAAACCATTTTAAAGGCAGGTCTAGGGGTCTCCCCTCTCCCCCTTTCTTTTCCCCCTTGTGATTGATCAGTCTTTCATCTCTTTCAAAGGGTGAGTGAGATGGACAAACTTTGATTCTAGACTTGTAAACAAAATAAGTATGGCAGGAAAAGGGAGCATTTATTGAGTCCCCTCCTTTCCCCAGGGTATGTATTCCCTGTCATAACAATTTATAAACATATACTGTCCCTCTAAATCCTAACCCCGAAACCAGGTTAGCAGTTGTAAATAGGCACCAGTATATCTGCCCTTATGCATTTGTGGGGTGAGCTGAATGGAAATGGTGTATAGTTGATTGAAACTTAATGCTAGACTAGCTTCTTTCTCAAAACTTTTTCAAAAGACACTATCTACCCTTGCTGTCCATATTGTATTTGCAATGTACTCATTTTGCTATCATTTTTGTGATTAAAATGCTAGATCTGTCATCAGTTTTTGTATCAAACCTTCTATCACTGTCATGAGCATCAGAACAAGGATACTTTTGTTGCTTTAATGTCTTATTCTAAAATCATTTCAGGCTTAGTTATCTCTCTCGATTCTCTTTGATTTAATAATTCGATAGATTTATAATCTGTTCCTTGAAGCTGCAATATCTAGAGTTTTCATCCAGGTAAACTGTTCAGTATCTCACACCTCCAAATTGACCTAGCTTGGCACTTTTGGCAATAAATGTTTAGTTCCCCTGTTACTTTTATTCATTTAAAAGTATTTTAATTGTTTAGGATGCCAATTTTTTTTTTTTGAAGTTTTGTCATCAAATTATTTAAAGGATTTAATTTTGATTCAGCAATGATGTTAAATAGCTTAACAGTATCAGTGAACCCTGTGGTGCCGCTTGTTTAATAAACTCCTGAGAAATGTTGTAACAATCCTTAGTTACTGCAACGAGTGACACTTGAGTTTTACATTAACTATGGACCCCTTGTCTAAACAAGACAATCTATCTGCTCTGCAAATATCTTCCAAGCAACAAAACATACCTGCCATAGTTAATAAAGAATAGAAAATTGTTTATTTTTGATGACTGAATGCAATTGCAGGTTGATGGAATCGGGGTTGCTTCCCAAAGATTTGGCAAAGAAAGTATTTGAGAAGAAGAAGAAAGTTCCGCAGAAGCTCACTTCTCCAGTTAAGTCTGTAGCTGCTGTGAAGAGCAACACTAAGTCTGTCACAGTTAAGAAAAAAAGCCCAACCTCCCCTGTCTCTTCTGTTAAAAAGAAGACAACGACAACAACAACAACAACATCAAAGCAGTCCAAGAAGAGGAAGGCTAAGGATCTAAGCTCTGAGGATGATGATGATGATGACACAGACTCTGATGGTGAATTTGTATTATCATCAGTAGCAAAGAGGAGAAAAATGGCTTAACTATGCCCTTCTGTGACACTCGTATTTATTTTTCGCATTTTTTCTTTACCATTTATTGCTGGTGACACAACTTGTATGGCATGATGTTATATAACTTTTAAGATGTTGCCCGTGGTTTACAGAGCAGCTAGTTTTAATCTTGGCCCAACTCTCACAACTCAAATTTTTCTCTAAGAATTTGGGTTCAGACTTAATCTCAATAGTTAGTTTAAAAGGTGAGAGTTGTCTTTAGTTCACATACTCTGTTTTAGTCATATTGTGAAATGTCCAACACGTATTCAACATCTGAAATATGAAGTTTACAATAATGAACATGCAGGTGGTTTGATAATAATAACCCATCGACGAGTGATCTATAAGCCCAACAATGATTTGGATGGACTTTAATATCATCGGATCCAATTCATTATACACAAATATGTTTTTATATATAAATGTATGATACTTTTTTTCCACAGAATATAATTGTCTAATACTGGTAGAATTGTATACATAGATATTTTTAATTAAAGATAATAATATTGTAACTATTTATATGAGGGTATATAAATGTAATTTTCACTATATTACCTTTTTTGGCTGAAGGCTATATTACCTATTAATTGCATTTATAAATTTATTTTTAATAGTCTATATTTAAAGAATTATTCTACTATTAACTGTTTTTCATAGATTTAATTATTCTTGTTATATTTATTATATTTTCTTTAAAAAAAATAAGACTAAAACTAAAAATTGTTACAGTTCAAAATGTTTTAGATAGGATCAAATTTAAATTTTAGACCAAAATTGTTGAAAGAAGAATTAAGAAGATTGAAGTAATTGAATCAGATGCAAATTTTTTCTTTAAAATTGATCAAATCTAATTCACAAACATTCCTATTTATAGTTACATGTTTTTTCTCTCTCATATATTACTTTTTCTTTTCAAGCAGTGTGAGAAAAAAAAGACTTTTTCTTTATGTTTAAAAGTTCTCAAGGAGTGTGAAAAAAAATATCATAATAAATAATTGAAAAGACTTCTTTTTTTTCCTTTACATATTAGACAATAGATTAATCAGACGTTAAATTATTTCTTGGGCCCCTTTACTATTTGACAATTTTTAATTAAGTTCCTAAAACATTTTTTGTTCAATTGGATTCTTGAACTTTCTTTTTTTGTCTTTTAATTAAGTCTGTAATTGTCATTATAGAAAACTAATTGTCTGATAACCTTGTTGAGAACATTGGATTCAAAACTTGAAGAGGTGATCATACGGATGGCCTTGATTTTTCAGACTAGCAGTTAAACGGATGAATCCAGTTAAAAAAACCAATACAAAATTCACTTATTTTATAATGAGTAAAATCACCCTTAAATATTTTTTTTTTCTATTTTTGCTAAATTATTAGTTTTCTTTTTAGCATATAGCTTAAAGTAAGTTTAAATATCTATAAATTTAATTTTGTCTTGTTTAGTTGGCGTTATCTTTATTTTATTATTATTACGAAAGGAAGACGTGCCTCTCTAAAAATTTTAAATGATAAAAAAATTAAAGTTAAATACAGTTAATAAAAAATGATAGAATAAAAAAAAACTAATAATATAAAAGTAGTGAGAAATTAAAGTAAGTTAGAAAAAAATTAATATTTATTATTATTATTATTATTATTATTATTATAAGTTTTAACTAATAAAATAAATATTATAAAATATAGTTATATATATATATATATATATTTTTTTTTTTCAATTCATATCAATATTAAAATAATATTAATATATGTATGTATAAAAACTTACCAGCATTATATATTGACTGATGATTCATATTTATAAAAAAATAATTTATATAAAAAACATATGTATAAAATTAATAACCATACAAACTAATTATCTTACTAATCATTTGAACAGAAATCACTAGTATTTTGTCTCCCATCATCTTTTTATGTTCTTCGTATAATCTCTCCCCTGCCTTGTAAATACTAAACAGTATTCTCTTTTAACTTTCCTCATTTCTTTTCTTTATCTATAGTGTATTTCAGAATGTGAAATATACACAATTATTGTTTATCTATATACTTAAATACTTTTAAATATATTATTTATTTTATAATTAAAATTAATAAATTAAATTTATAGAAATATAAATTGTATTTTAATTTTGTGATATAAGATTATTTAAACTATTGAAAAATTATTTTAAAAATATTAAAATTTAATATAGAACTAAAGATGAAAAATTTGGATTAAAAATTAACAAAATTTCTAAAAATGCTTGCGTTAAAAAAACTTTTATAAACACTTTCGTTGAAAATAATTTCTAAAAATTTCTCATTCATTATAACTATTTTAATTTATATAGGAAGATAAAATTAAAAATAACACATGAACCAAGAAAAGTATTTAATTTTATATTTATATATATTTTTATTAAAAAATAATGTAAAATATTTTTAAAAAAGTATAAAGAAAGATATAATTTAAATATAGAAATCAATATTATTTCAAATTCTTAAATAGAAAAATAATTTTTTTTAAAAATGGAAACATGAATATTTTTAAAAAAATATTAAATGAGCAAAAGTTTGTTTAGAAACAAAAAGAGTGAAGTCATTATTGGACATTAAAAAATAATATACACACTTTTATTTGATAATGAATAATAATGAAAGAAATATAAGATTTTTTTAAAAAAATAGTGTAACTAAAAGTATTAATTATATTTTTTAATTTGTGTTATTATTTTAAACATAAAATAATAAACAAATACTAAGGCCTTGTTTATTTACTACTACTATTTTTTAAAAAAAAAAAATGGTTTGGTTCATGACTACATATGAAAAGTGCTTGTCCCTAAACATATTTCTGTTTTCTAAAAATTCGTTTCTTTGGTAAAAATAAAATTATATGGATTGTAGATACACTTTATTGAGAAAGGTTATATTTGAAAAATAAAACCGCTGAAAAATTAGTTTGGAACCGAGATATTATCTCGTATTTGAAAGCTAAAAATTGTTAAGTTAGCTTATTAAGTATTTAGAAAAAATTATGTGTTGAATTAGTAAAAAAATATAAAATAACATAAATATATTTATAATAATATTTTTAGAGAAAAAAAATTATACACTGAGTATAAAAAAATTTATACAAAGTTTCAAGTTTATGTTACGGTTAAAGTATATATTTTTAGATTGATGTTATAATTTTTTTTTACAGTATTATTTAATTACGACTCATCATATATAAGATAAGTTTTTTTTTTTTTTATATTGCAAATGGCTTATATCATTTCATTAGCAAGAGTAATTTTAATACAATTAAGAAAATGATAAAAAAAACTTGAAAATTAACAAAAGTTCTTGACGTTCTAGTTAAAGACGAACAACTTGATCTGTTTGTGTTCTAACTAGACTCGTATATGAGATGTGAATTAAACTTAGTGGCTCTTTACATTTTGCAATTAAAAGGCCGAATTCAAAGTCTAGATGAAGATCGAGAACAAGAGAGAATGGCATCATGAAGTTGCTTGCAGTCGATCTCGACAACAATATCACGTAGATGCATTTGACGAACCCAGTTGATTGCAAATACTAGAGCAATTGCCTCAACTTCCATGGCAGAAGGAAGTTTTTGTCATAACAACATTGTCTTTATCATTTCTAACACAAGCTTCTGAGCCACACATTCAATGGCCAGTAAAAATTGAGGCATCTATATTTCACTTGAGTGAACTCCTAAAAAGCTTCTTCTAGTGTTGGTTAATTTTATGATAAATTTATTAGCTTTTAAAATGTAAAATAATTTTATAGTTTCATCCAAATTCAATCACAATCATATCGTGATTTTTAAATGATTGACCGTGATGCATCATCACCAAAATCTATTTTATTAGAGATAATCTTAATTGATTTTTCTCAGCGAGTAAATAAAAAAAACTCTTGTAAAAAATAGAAAAACACACAATTCAATAAAAAGACTTGAAAAAAAAAATAGAAAACACATTGAAAAAAATCTACAAGTTATTTAAGATTTTTCGTTTTTGAAAAAGTAAAAACACTTTTTTTAGAAATAATTTTAAAAATTAATTGTAAATAACAAAATAATTACTGAATGGTATAAAATTGTTTTTTTAAAAAAAAAAAACTGAAAAAAGTAAGAAAGTGAATCGGCGTAGATGTTTTATTTTTGTTTCAATAAAAAGCACTTTAAAATTTAAATTCGGTTTGACACATAAAAAACTTCACACAAGATAATAATGCAATCAGCAACAAAAGAAAGGGTAGTTTATCACAAAACTACCGATCATAATTTGAAATATTTATTCAAATTTAACGATACCATATCAAAAATAAGATTACGACTTTCTCACAAAGATATTTAGTTAAAGAAAAGAAGTGATAAATGATTTTGCTATAATCTACCTACGCCCAGCACCACGGCGACCAATCCTATCCTATTGCAAAAAAGCACAAAAACTTGAGAGAGAGAGCAACAATAAACCCTAGTGACCTCAATTGTTCGAGAGACGACACGTGTCAAGCGTTGGCGCGTGGTATGGATTTCCAAATTCCCCTTTTTATTTAGAAGCAGAGAAGAGAGCCTCTCCCTTCCTAGCAACACTCTCTCTCTTAACTTGTTCACTCCACGCTACCACAAAAATTTAATTCACCCAAACCCTCTCTCTCTCTCTCTATATATATATATATAAATTCGGATTGGATTGAAACAAGAAGAACATGATGATGAAACAGGGTGCGAGTGAGAACGAGGTTGCTGAAATCCTCCTTAGCCTCCCAAGTCTTATTCGGGAATTTGAGTGTGGCTGTGGAATCCTACCACCTCCTTCGTGGGGTTGCAAGAGAAAGAGATCTACGATTGCCGTTGATCCTAAAACACTACAAAAAGCAGCTTCAAGTCCTGCCACTCCTCTCTCCTTCTCGCTCAGTGAGTCCGATGAAAACCCCACCACGCTCGTCAGTAGAAGAAGAAGAAGAAGAAGAAGAAACGTTTCTCTCAAAAGGGTATTTTTCTTTTAATATATCTTTGTCTTTTATGCCTCTCTCTCTCTTTCTTTCTTTCTTTCTTTCATCCCTTGTTTTTTAATTTCTGGTTTTCACCTCAAAACTTGTAGAAGAGAGAACACTATCTCAGGATAATACAAGATTTGACCAAAGATAACGATTTGCTCCGTGGGGTAACTTCTCTCTCTTTCTCTTTCCCTTTCAGTTTCATTATTTGCAAGAGATAGTAGCTGGTTATATTAGCGAGTAATTCGGGCTTTTTTCTTCTGAATTTTTGGTGTTTGGACCCTCTTAAATACAAGTACCACCACATTTTTAAAAATAAAAAAAAATTATTGGTTATCGTTGATCTCTGAAAATTCTTTACAGGAGATAAAGAATGTGAATGGTTACTGTGACATGAAGAAGGAGTACAATTTAAAGTTGAAGGCAAGGAAACAAGAGGTACTACTACTACTACCACTTCCACTACCATGACAATTTTTTTGCGTTTATCTTTTTTTTTCTTTTCTTCCTTTGTGGATTTCTTGTTCTGGTTATATTTATGTTGCTTTATCTTTTTCTCTGATGGTGGGGACCACTCCTTTATTTTGATGTATTGAATTGCAATTTTATTTTTATTTTTTTCCAGCTAAGTCAAGGTGGTCTCGTTCACAAGCAAGCACAACAGCAATTCCAATTTTCAGGCATGGCGCATCATCCACCGTTGATCTTGAATCAGACGGCTGGATCAGGCCAAATAAAAGGCGGCGAGGGAGTTGTTGGTCTTGCTCACGCAACGACGTCGTTGGGAGTGGCATCCTTAAGTAGCAGTAATAATGTGGGCCCAGTTGGAATTCCCGATCTGAACCTGCCACTCGATGAGCCCATGACAATGGAGTTTTGTGAAGCGTTGGATATGAACGTGGCCGATAAGAATCTGAGTAGGTCCATGGCAGCTGCTCAGGCCCGCCAGAATAGGCTTCAAAAATACAGGTTCAAGAATCCAATTGGAATTAGTAAACCCCGTTACTCTTGTAGATGATGATAATTATAGTATTATATTTGCATATACTTTAATTTGTTCTTCCTTTTAGGTTCTTACCTTCAAATTCAATTTTGTTATTAGCCAATGCTAATAGTATATTTTTTTTAATACTATTATTCGTAAGGAAGGAATTGAATTGGTGTTACTGGTCACAGAATGTATATCCTAAGCTCTCTGGGAGATTTTGTCCGATTTATGTTTCATGACAATGATAATAACGTTTCTGATTCCGAGTTTTAAGGCAATTTAAAAGGTCGAATCGGTGTAAATGTAATGGTATATTAGCAAAGCATCACCTACTCACTCATCACTACATCTGTTCACTTTATATGTTCAAATGTTTAAGCTAAAATTAATTATATTTATTTGAATTTTAAATATTTTATGTACTTGTCATAAATGAAATTAATAATGATAATAATGCCATTTTTTTAATTGTTTCTTTAATAGATGGATAAAAAAGGAAAATAATAATAGTGTCGTACTAACTTTTATAATACTCAGCAAAAAAAAAAAAAAAACTTTTACAATTCTTTTAGAGGGGGGAGTTTACCTTCCGTTAGATCTTGACTTTGCCTGTATCCTTGACAATGGAAATTTTTAGCAGCTCCCCATCTTCTTTTAGAGAGAACCATATTTTATGTTCTGATTCGTTCTGTGTATTGCAGCATATATTTATTGTGAACACTTTCTGATTGAAGATTTGAAGTAGTTTTGTTTTTTAATCTTTCCTTGAAACGTTTCAATCCATAAATAAACGGGACATTTTAAAAAGAAATAAATCAAATAATAATTGTGCATGCTAACAGCCCATTCAACTATTATTTTGGGTCCCAAGAATAAAGCATCAACGCATGAGATGTTTTTTTTCTGCACTTCTGAAATTGTTTCATGTTGCTTTCAAAATGATGATTTCGAAAGTAATATGAAAAGTACAGGAAGCAATAGCTCAAAGCACGTGTGCTAAGTTTGACACACATTAGTAGCTAATAGAATAGATATATAACCTCCCAGTAATACAGTAGTACTTTGAAAAAAAAAAAAAGAGAGGAAAAACCTATTAACGCCGCCTGTGCCTGTTTCTGAGCTAGGGTTTGTTTTAGGCTGGCACCTGTGCAAACGTGAGGTCAGGGTCAGGGATTTGTTTCTTGCACGGCCATGTATTGGGTTGGGCTAGGCATTTTTGTGCCTCTGGACCAAGAAAAAGGCCCAAATTATTTGTTTATTATAATTTTTTTCTTTACGGGATGTTCTTATGACACTGATGTAGACCGTCATAACCAGTCATTGATTAGGAAGCTCGTCTAATAAGTGTTTAGACAATATATGAACTTTGATTATCTTTCTCGAAGCCTTGTTTATCCCTTAACCTTGTCGATAGTTCGGGCTTCTTTGTATAGATGAAAAACACAAGTGAAAAATAGAAATGTAATGATCCACAAGTAGTTGAAGGACTTGCTCAACTAAGCTCTTGGGAAAGTGTTTGCAGTAAGGAATAATCTCAAACCTTTCTTTCAAATTCCAATAACCATGGTCATAAGATAAATATACAAATTTCCCCTAAAAAAGATAAATGTACAAATTATATACAATTTAAAATATTGAAATATAATTTTAGCAAGATTCATACATATATTTATGGTGCATACAAGAAGTCGACATTCTTAACTATATAAGATATTAAGTTTTTTTGTAAATATAATTATGATTTATGCCAAATTATATCTTACATTACATAATACGAACACGATATATATTTGAGCTTAATATAACGAAAGAATAATGATAATCGATGGATATACCTTGAGACTTGCCTTGTATATGTTTGCAAACCGAGGAGAGGATTGTGCCAACCATTTGGGAATACGATTTCTAAACCAATAATCTGGTTTGTATTTGATGGGTAACCCAGAAGAACACAGGAGGTTCAGGCCCAAACAAATCTTGGCCCAGCGTAGCTCAATGAAGAAACCCTAGGCCTAGGGTTTCCCGCCTCTATAAAAGGCTAAACGACGCCCGCAGCTGTACTCATTTCATGCTCCATGTCTCTCTGTATTCCTTATCTGCTACGTGATTATGAACAACAAAACAGTAATATTTTATTTTTGTCTCTTGAATCAGCATATTATTATTTTATACACAAGTGGATGAAATTTGAATGATAAGCGAGCAAGTGATGAGAGTTTACTTGGGATTATGAGAAGCTCGTCTATTTGCGAGCGATGTTTATCCTCATACTTCCATGACTCTGATGCTCTTATGGATTGTTCTCCTTCATCCAAACACATATCCGTAGCGTAGCACTCTATTATTTTATTGTTAGCAAAATCCAGTAGATGGAATTTTGAAATTTGGATTCTTTTGTTATGCGGGTCGGCTGTTAAGATGGCTTTCGATGAAATCGTAGTCCTGTGACTGTTTCAGCTTTCGCAAAGGAAGAATGAGCCAACACCAAGATAGGTCTTTTGGGATCAGGCCATTTGAATTGACTTTTCGATTCACAAGCTCCTTGACTTTACATCAAACATACCAATTTACCAAATTTACAGTGCATAAAAAAAATTCATCACTTGTTCATTAAAAGACAAACTTCCAGGTAAACCTACTTTATAAGTTGCTCGTGGAGTGTGGGCATTGTTCCGCAACGGGCTCAAAATAGATCTATTTATATATGCTATTCAGTGTGATCACGAAGTCACGATAGGATGATGGGACAATTTTGCCAAGATATTTGGTCCCCCATAGCTCCTTGAAGCAGCTCTTAGGCCATCTTAGGTCTTGATGTACATGTTTTTGTTTTAGTTGGCAAATTTCTGTGATCACGAAATTACGAGAAATGTTTAATTTCATTTTAGATTTAACTCTCCCCTAAAATAGAACCAATCATAAATGTGTTTAATGGAGAGGTAGGAAACAAAGATAGTGATGTTGAAGCATAGACAAAATATAGAATGAGCATAAGATAATAAAGTGAATATATTCAAACTAAGCATACAAGTTTTATAATGTGCCTCTCTTTGAGTGAGAGTAAGTGGACGAAAAAAAGATTATATATATGAATAAAATGAAAATATTAATTAATTGATTTAAGAGAAACAAGAAAGATATAATGAAAATAGGAAAGAGAAAAGTAATAATAATAATGAATAAAAAATTTATGAAAAATCCGGAGAAGCAACATAAAAAATCAAAGAAATCTTTATGGTATGCAAGTTAAACAATTTCTTGCTAATAAAAAATAACAACCAGTTATGTCCATTGACTAAAAATCTGAATAGCATTGTAAAATCAAAGTGGGAGGAAAAAAATAGAAAGGAAAGAAAGGACGATAAACAGTATTTTCTCATATTTGATTTAAGAGAAAATAAAAGAAAAGGAAAGTTAACATTCATTTCAATTTTAATTTTAAACTTTTTCTTCATCCTTGATTTTCCTTTCATCCAACCAAACAAATCAGGAATGTTTGAACTCTTTTATCCCAATCAGCATGAATGCCGAGAAAAATTGCCCGAAGCTCTACATAAATAACAAAACAACACCCAACAATGGGATAATAAATTTTCCCGCCCCATTTGCATATCTACTCCATAGCTGCTAACATAATTTTTCATGTTATTTCTCGTCACTTAAGGGTAAAAATTTATCTTGTCGAGATATGTGGCTTATTAACTTTTTATCTCCTCGCTATTACATCTCAATTTTCTACTCTATCTTTCAGTATCTCCTATTTTCATCCTCGTATCTTTCATGATATTAACTTTATCCTTACAATTCAGTAGGAAATTATTGGTTCTTTTAAAACATCTCCCACTAAAATTACTCTTTAGAGTTTAGATCAAACAAATTAAAAACATGTTCATTATATTAAAATTATTTTTGATTTTCTAACGTGATCCGTTATTATTATTTTTCCAATTATGATATATGCATAAAGTATTTTAAAATGATTTTAAGTTTTACACACTAAATTTTTAACAGTCCATCTAAAGATGATATAAAACAATTGCAGAATTTTTCAATATATTTTAATTAAATTCGTTAAAAACAAAAGCACAATTAAAAATAGTAATTCATGACTTCACACTTTTAAACAAAAACAAATAAAAAATATGAATTTTTTACGGATTTAAAAATATTTTAATAAAAAGAAAGACATAATATTTAGCAAAGAACGTCATAAAAGGGGGCCCATTTGAGCCCATTTCTTCAGGACCATGAGTCCATGACATGGGAGTGAAGGTATGTAATGCGAATTTGCGAGGAAACAAAACTTTTCATACACTTGCATGCTTAGCAATTGGAAGTATAGAATAATCAACTATTGTCTAACCGGCCAAATTCCAAACAATTCAAAAGCAGAACATATAGACGAAATTGGCAAAATGTAAAAAAACAGAGATAAATGGGAATGAAATAGAGTTCATATGGCAGTAGATACACGAATAGCAGCAAATGTAAATCAGTGATGGTATAGATCGGTGCCAGTAGTTATCATCACGCCATTGGTAATTACCATCAGAGCATTGCCCAAGATTGATCCAGCTACTATTCAACATACTGCTCCTCACCTTCATCCTCGTATTCATCATCCTCCTCTGCGGTTGCATCCTGGTACTGCTGGTACTCTGCTACCAAATCATTCATATTACTCTCTGCCTCAGTGAACTCCATCTCGTCCATACCCTCCCCAGTGTACCAATGCAAGAAGGCTTTGCGCCGGTACATAGCAGTGAACTGCTCACTGACCCTCCTAAACATCTCTTGAATTGATGTCGAGTTCCCAATAAAGGTGGATGACATCTTCAAATTCCTGGGTGGAATATCACACACACTGGACTTCACATTGTTGGGAATCCATTCAACAAAGTATGATGAGTTCTTGTTCTGCACATTGATCATTTGTTCATCAACCTCTTTGGTGCTCATCTTTCCCCTGAACATAGCAGATGCAGTCAAGTATCGGCCGTGTCGGGGATCAGCAGCACACATCATATTTTTGGCATCCCACATTTGTTGAGTCAGCTCTGGGACAGTAAGGGAGACATATTGCTGAGACCCACGAGAAGTGAGAGGTGCAAACCCCACCATAAAGAAGTGAAGACGGGGAAATGGAATCAGATTGACAGCCAGCTTCCTGAGGTCAGAGTTCAGTTGTCCAGGAAACCTCAGACAACAGGTAACCCCACTCATGGTCGCAGAAATCAGATGGTTGAGATCACCAACTACAATAAATCCACGAGGAGAGAAATCAACAGATGTTATTACCCATATATGCCTAATCTGGGAGCAATTGTGTACAACAGAGGATAATACTTACAGCTAGGGGTGCTGAGTTTCAATGTCCTAAAGCAAATGTCATAAAGTGCTTCATTGTCAAGAACCATGCATTCATCTGCATTTTCAACCAGTTGGTGTACAGACAAAGTGGCATTGTATGGCTCCACAACTGTGTCAGAAACTTTTGGAGATGGGAAAACAGAGAAAGTGAGCATCATTCTGTCTGGGTATTCCTCCCTAATTTTTGATATCAACAGTGTTCCCATGCCAGAACCTGTGCCTCCTCCAAGAGAGTGGCAAACTTGAAAACCTGTGGGAATTAAATTAAACTTTCAGATTTCAGAATAAAAGAGGACAAAAACAGCAAGTCATCTAACGTTAGTGTAACCTTGAGATAATTATTTACTATCAATATTCCACATGGAAGCATCTCAATTAAATTAATAATCTCATAGAACCCACATTACAAGACCGCTAAATTTGGCTTCTATTGAGTTATATACCACAACTCAATAGAAGCCAAATTAAGCGGTCTCTGGAAACTATGTAGTGCTGTGTGGCTCCTAGATCACTATTACAAGCACTGTCTAAGTAATAACTTATGTCTTATAGTTGAGCAAAATTAAACAAAACTTTTCATGAATCTGCATTGCTTTAGTATGCAGGTATTTTCCAATTCAATATTTGAATTCAGATGCAGGGGTTAAACTAATATACTGCAGCGACTTGCCCCTGTAACTAAAGATCCAAGTTGGCTACATACTTTCATTTATTTAGTACACTGTTTTGAGAATCAGCAATAAAAAACCCAAAATAATATATTTATACATCAAAATAACAATTTCAAACTTTGCTTATTTGAGAAAGTAAAAATAGGAAGAGAGTATCAATGTTGGATTATTATTATCATTTTAAAACAATAGTCAAATATCATTACCCCAAAACGTTAGTAGGAAAATAAACAGATTTTATGTAGTTTTACTTAATTAATTCAGCACTATAAAAGATAAGGTGGTCCCTGCCTGTCGTCACTCTAGACAACAGGGGCCATATTTAACAGCTCAGCCCTGTCATTTTCTCCCTAAAAACAAGCAATCCGGTTGCATAATGTCAACAAGAAAAAAATGAAAAAAAAAAGTAAAAATAATTGAGAATTGAGACAGCAATTATTGCAGCAGAAAGATGACACAAAGAAAATCCCGATTCCTGATACAGTGATACTACTCCAGATCTACTATTATTCGTTGACTTATTATATTATAGATCTACAGATAAAAAAAAAAGAATGAACATATCAATTAAGGAGCGTTGATGTGGCACTATTTTTCCCCTTTCCTTTGCATATCATCAGTAACCTATCAGGAGGGAAACATTTATCAATTATTTCTCAAATTCAATGTATAGAGTACACTAATCAAGATAACGATAGACGGAAATGGATTCAGTGCAGTCCGATATCAAACATTCACACCGCCAGTGCTTTAAACCGTTGGATGAAGATTGGACGGCTCAGATTTTAAATGCATGTTTCAAATCTGATTTATAGAGATAAATCATGAATCGTCCAATCTTCATCCAACAGATGACAGCGTGAATTTATGTTTATACCAACTGCAAGCAATTAAAAGTGTTGCATCCAACAGAGCCAAAAACTAACAACAATTTGCTTTAAGTATGTTGAGTTAGAACATGTACATTGGATCTCTCCTAGAAGCAAATATATAATCAATTTCAGTGTTCTCATTCTACCATTTGGATTTAATTAGAATGCAGAATCTTATGCTCTGTTTATCATTAACCTCTAAATCCGTGATCCAGATCTATGTCACTATCATCCATGCGACCGACAGAAACTTGCAGATCCATAACCGTCTATTATAATGCTAAATAAATCACCGTTTGAACAATCGAATTCATTGAAATCAACGACATTCAGAAAACAGAGAGAAACATCAACATTGAAATGAAAATGAAACAGATATGCAGATTCATCGTGGCTCAAACATTACGGCATTTGAAAGTAGAAGGACAAAAAAAACCAATAAACTCGCTCGCATTGAGCGAAGCTAAATGCGGATATCTAAATGTGGAAATGTGCATTTATATACCTTGCAGGCAATCGCAGTTTTCAGCCTCTTTGCGAACGACATCGAGAACGGAGTCGATCAGCTCGGCGCCTTCGGTGTAATGACCTTTGGCCCAATTGTTACCGGCGCCGGACTGGCCGAAGACGAAGTTGTCAGGGCGGAAGATCTTGCCGTAGGGGCCAGATCTGATGCTGTCCATGGTTCCAGGTTCGAGATCCATAAGCACGGCTCTCGGAACGTACCTTCCGCCAGAGGCCTCATTGTAATAGACATTGATCCTCTCGAGTTGGATGCCGCTGTTGCCTTCGTCGTTGTACTTTCCGGTAGGATCGATGCCGTGCTCGTCGCATATCACCTCCCAGAACTTGGAACCGATTTGGTTACCGCATTGGCCTCCCTGAACGTGCAGGATCTCTCTCATGGTTGAAGGAGGAAGAAGAAGAAGAAGACGAGAGAGATTTAGGGTTTGTTTGGCGTTGGCGGTGGGAGTGGGGGGAGGGAAATGAAATGAAATACGATGATGCGTTGAGGAGAGTGGAGTGATTTATGGAAGAAAATAGAGAGGGAGGGATATTCGGAGGTTAGGATGGTAATAATGGAGGGCGGGATATTTTGTTTTCGAGTGCGGTGTCCTGTGCCGTTCATTCTTCAAGGGTGATAGCCATGTTACCGCTACCAACCACCAGCGCATAACTTCGCTCACGTTATCTCTCAGATCCCACTTTTCTCAACCTCCATTTACATTATTGCCCATTGCATCATTGCCTTCCCTATATTCGGTACATTTCAGATCAGATCAAATGCAGTCATTTGCATATACCCAATCATAATTTTTCTTCTTCTAATCTCTGCCATATGCTTATTTTTTATGTTTTTTTTTTAAATTTTATTTTATATATATATTGCTGGTTTTGTCATTATTTATGGATGACACGACAACTCTTAATTGAAAAATTAGTTTAACATTTATTAACTAAGTGATACACACGAAATTTTACCTCTATTAAACTTTTATCAACAATAAAGAATTAAATAGTGTGTTTAAAATAATGGTTTAGAAAATATGTTGCTAAAGTTTCTATTTTATAGGAAATATCTTCTCAACTTTCTACATGTATATCTATTTTAATTTTAATTTCAGTTAAGTATATATATATATATGTATATACATATATGATATTTTTTAGTTTCAATTTTTTGAGCTTAAATGCCCTTTTTGTCTCCAAATACCGCCTTTGTGTACGTTTTGCTCTCCAAATTTCAATTAAGTGAATTTGATTTTCTCGTCAATCTTTTGTTAAAAAAGAAACGTAAACCTTTTATGTTTCATGATACTTCAGACTCAAATTCAATATTTGGCGTTTCATTCCATGAACAGGAGACGTTAGTCAATGCAAAAATACTTTTTTTTTATGAATTTAATAAAAATACCCCTATTTTTATATATTAGTTTAGGGAGAGGTCTACGTTTTTTTTACAGCAAGGGAGAGGTATAAGTTGAGAAGGGATAAAATAATGGGGGAAGAGATATAATATATAGGGAAGAATTGAATCGACACACTTGCAATTTACACTTAATAACTTAATTAATTAAACTGATTCGAGGGAATAAAATTTCCTAAAATTTGTTAAACATTCCATAGATTTCCTTATATTCTATGCATTTTATATTTTATTTCAGTGAAAAATTGAAAGGATTAAATATTTCGATTGAAAATATCAATCAAATATTAAAGTAGTACTACAAGAGAATAAAGAAATAAATAATATCATACCTTTAAACTTTTAAGATACAACGATTCGCTAAATCATCACACATGGTCTCTTTAATGAATCAGGAAGTCATGAAACTAAATACTGTATTTGTTTGTTTTTTTTTTCTTTCCAGAAACTAAATCCGGTCAACGAAGACTAATAGTCTAATGTATATATACAAATTAAATTAATAATCAGCAAATATAGGAGGAGTATTATGTTTTTGAATATCTAAAAATGTGTAATACAGAATTAAGGGGGTTGATACGAATGTTAATTAGGGTAGTTTGGTCCACATAGTGGGCGCGACTTGGATTTGCTGTGTTTTCACGTTTTATTGTTTGATAATTGATACATTACATTACACAGTACTACACGACAGACGAGGATAGTCGTCATTGGCATTCATTGTTGGGGTGCCACGTCGCTCCCTTTTCCCTAGAGTCAAACACTCCATTTCGTTCCAAATCCCAACAAGCATTCTATTTGCGCGTTTTTTTTCTTTCTCTTTTCATTAACTGCTTACTTTTACTATTTTATTCGTTCAACCATATGAAATCAATGAATGTATGTCACCAACAACATGTCATGTCCATCTCTCATGTTTTTGGTCAAACCCCGGAGTCGTAAATTCTCGGCGACTTTTCCCTTTTTATACCTCCTTACCATTCCCATGCCCTTCTTTTCTAATCTCAATTTCCTTCTTCATTTCAAACACTCTCTGTAAATAGGTACGCTCCGATTCGGAAACTTGGAATCATTCTGTATTTATTTTCATTCGTAGAAGCATCGTAGTTTGTTTGTTGAGCTTGAAAGTTGAAACTCTTTATTTATTTTTTGTGCAGGTGTTGCTGGGTTCTTAATTGCTGTGTTGTGTTGCATTTTTTATTTTTTCTGGTGATTGGAAACATTTTTTTTTTTTTGAGGAAGATAATAATGGGAGCGGTTTGTTCGGCTGGTATGGTGGAGAAAAATGGTGAACTTGGAGGGAAGAGTTTGGGGTTTTCTGGGAAGCTTAAGAAGGAAAATAGCTTTGTGAATCGGAGAGAAGCTTTTTCAGATTCAAGGTCTAATAGTGGTCATGATAGAAAGAAAAAGAAGCATGATACTGGGTTTTCCCGTGAACTTGGTCTATCGATTCCTTCACCTGGGGGAAAACAGGTGTGTTTTCACTCTGCTTGCATTGTTTGCATGTTTTTATTTGGATAGTTGAAAAGGTTGACAAAATGCATATCTTCAAGATTGTTTCTGTGGAAATTGATAGGTTGGAGTCAGGGATTTCGTGCTATACTAGAATTGGTTGTTGGGGGAAATTTACATTGATGCCTGCAATGTCTGAATGGACAATTATGAATAATTTAATATATTAATGACATTTCATAATTATGTTAGGGAATTTCTGAATTGGAATTTTAATGGTTCATGATTGATGTCTCTTTTTTTCATAGGTGAACCAGAGGGGTTCTTTTCTGGGAAAAGCAGGTGAGAGAGCAGTGGAAGTTCTGGACACAATTGGAAGTGGCATGCCAAAGTTAAACACTAATACTGGGTTTGTCTCTGGCACAACTTTTAGAGGGAATAAGATATCAATACTGGCATTCGAAGTAGCTAATACAATAACCAAAGGAGCAATTTTGTTTCAATCACTTGCTGAAGAAAACATTCAGTTCCTTAAAAATGAGGTTTTACAATCGGAGGGGGTTCAGCTATTGGTATCGAATGATGTGGAGAAGTTAATAACTCTTGCTGAGGCTGACAAAAGGTTCTAGCTTGTTCAATGAATAGTATGCTTGTTGTCATTGCTATGAATTTCCTTTATGTTTTTTATCCTGATTTTTGGGGGGCAATTTGTAGGGAAGAACTCAATGTCTTCTCAAGGGAAGTAATTAGGTTTGGAAATATGTGTAAAGATCCACAGTGGCACAACCTAGACAGATATTTCTCAAGGTGAGTTTCCATGTACATTGCTTATGACAAGATTATGCTAACTTATCATAATTGAATTAGTTGATTACAATCACAAGCATTTAACATTATAATCTGTCCAAAAAATATCAGATTAGACTTTGATGTCCTGGATGACAAACGATATCAGGAAGATGCAGAAAAGACGATGCAGGAGTTTACCAGCCTAGTTCGGAATACTGCTGTAAGCTCATTGTCATTTCAAATAAAGTTCTGCATATTTTTTAATCTCCTTAGTGAACAGGTGACTGAGTAAAGTTGTTGTCATCTTTCTGGTTTCTTGAATATATGCTGCATGATTTTGATTCATGGATCTTCGGTATTACCTATATGCAGTTTTTAGGCATACTGACAGGTGTATTTATATTGGTTCATATTATTTTTGTTATTATGTTTCCTACTTCTGATACGCTTTCTAAGTTCTTTATTGGTTAAAATCAGGTTTTCCAATTGAAATTTTTTAGCAGTTCCTTTTTTAATGACTGATTTTCTCCTTTTATGTAGGAATTATACCATGAGTTAAATGCTTATGAACGTTTTGAACAAGATTATCTGCAAAAGATTAAGGAAATGGAGTCCTTAAATCTTCCTCTAAAAGGTTAGCAACAATCATATAGTTTTCCCGAATGTTTTTCCAAATAATATTTGGAATTGTAATGACGATTTAGTTTTTTTTTCCCCCTTGATTTGCTAAGTTTGGTATATTATCTAAGTATTTGAGATGGAGTATATAATAATCTCACAAAAAAAAAATTATTGGTTTATAATATTTGTTACCCATTGTTATGGGCAACAAACTCATTTTTCAGCTGAAATATATTCTCACTATTGGTGGCCTTAAAAGTAGTTTCGGTTGACTTGTTTTGATTTCAGTATAATGTACATACTATCAGCTGGATTGCAAATTTAATTCTGCCAAAATTAACTAATGATTGACAGCTACATTCTCTTTACAATTGTAGGGGAGAGTATCACAATGTTTCAAAGTGAGCTAAAGCACCAAAGAAAGCTTGTGAGGAGCTTGAAAAAGAAGTCTCTTTGGTCCAGAACTTTGGAAGAGGTATATTATTATGAATGAATAAATCTTAATTTGCATCGGTTATTGTTGAATTCAGTATTTCCTCATGTTTCCTTCTTTTAAGTGTAGAAGTGAATGTTTTATAGCTGCAAATTTACAACAATGGACTTATTTTCTTGAAATTGAATTTGCTTGGTGCAGATAGTTGAAAAGCTTGTAGATATTGTTACCTATATACATCAAGCAATTTATGAGTTCGCTGGAAATCATGGTATGAGATTGTATCCCTTATGAATCAAAAACCAATGCTGTACATAATATAGCTGTAGCATATGCAACTCTTCATGCACTAGGAGTCCAGGAATTAACTTAGGGTTGGAAGTCTGAACTTGTTCTTTTAATCCTGAGCCTACTCTTTTTATTGAAAAAAAATAATCAAATCACATGCCTTCTAACTGTATGACATGATTCTCTGTAAAGCAAGCAGACTGCATAATATTTTTTTCAATCTTTTCCATGCTCTTGTTTTCTATGCAATTGTAACTTGAAATAGCCAGCTGCATTTCTCTGTGGTTGAGTTGAAATTAGAGACATCATATGCATATTTACAAGGAAAATATACCCTTGAGATCAAACACGTCATATGCTCTTTTGCAAAATTTATCGCCAAAGCTAATTTTGGAAACATGGTATATATATACCTTGCAACAAAAAGTTATGTGACTCTAATCAGTTGAATGAGATTTCAACCGTTCTGCCCCTAAATCATATTTTTTTGCTTGGATTAGCTTATTGAGTAGCATTTGAGAAAACTGCAAGACAATTGATTGAATTCCTTAATTATTTATGTTTGTGTTCAAGTCGTGTATTGACTTGTATGAAAATCTACTTTTTGTGTGCTATTTGTCATGTAGATCTTGTTGGCAGGTCATAAGAACTTGTGAAATTGTGGATTCATGGCAGGTACAGCTGCAACCAAGCACAGTGAGGGTTCTGAAAGACTAGGAGAAGCTGGTCTTGCACTGCACTATGCTAACATCATCAATCAGATAAATATGGTTGTATGTATCATGATGATAAATTTTTAATGACCTTGCCTATAGATGTTTTTGATAAAAATAATGTTTGCTTACATCAGGCATCTCGCCCAACTGCTCTTCCTCCAAACACCAGAGACACATTGTATCATGGTTTGCCCAACAATATTAAGGCTGCTCTTCCATCCCAGTTGCAAACCATTGGTGACATGAAAGAGGTACACCCTCGCTCCACCAGATATCCATTGCATTCCATTTTCTAGTCCTAGTTATGTGTCATTTTTTTGGGGGCTTACTCACACCCACTTCATGAAGATAGGGTTTTATTTCGTTTTGAATTATGTTAAATGACATAGCAATTTTCTGTAGCTCTCCATCACTCGGATCAAAGCTGAAATGGATAAGATTCTTCAGTGGCTTGCACCACTTGCTACAAATACAGTCAAGTAAGATATGTAATATATTTGTTTGAAAATTTTGCTTATACTTGCTCTTTTTTCACTCTCTCCTTGCTGGTCTTATTTCCTTTAACTGCAATTGCTTATGCATTTGTTTTCTCTATTGATATTCATGACAGAGCACATCAAGGTTTCGGATGGGTTGGTGAATGGGCAAACGCAAGGTTAGTTGTAAACATGGAGTATTATTCTCTTAGCATATACTAATTGTGTTTACACGTGCAGTTGGAAGGAAACCTAATGATAACTTTTGTTCTAATATTGCAGTAATGACTTTGGTGATAACACCTCCAAAGAAAGTAACCTGATTCGCCTGGAGACACTTTATTACGCTGATAAGAGGAAGATAGATGTTTACATCATTGAATTGTTGGCATGGCTTCACCATTTGATTAGCTCTGTAAAATCTAGACAGAATACCTTGAGACCAATGCCTACAACACGGTCTCCTCCAAAAGGACTCGAACTTCAGTCTAAGATGCGACAGTTTTTAATTCTATCTGTGGATAGTAGCAACAAGCCGTTGGGAACTCAAATTTCTCATGAGGATAGGAGACTATTGGAGGAGGTTATTGCAAGGAGAAAGAGTCCAGGACTTAGCAAAAGTGAGGATCTTGGTTTGGCCAAGAAAAGACACGTCAAACATTTGCAAGTGACCAAAAGTGCTGGGAGTTCACCTGCCAAGGAATTCTTCGGTACAAGACAAGTCTTTAACCACCAAAACTATAACGTTTTGGATATTATGGATGGGTTGGGTTACTGAAATCTTCATCTACACTCAATTGTGGTTCTCACTTGTCACCTCTCAGCTCTGTTTTTCTGCTAGAATTCTTACTAGCCCAGTCTTTCTTAAGGATAATATTCAACATTCATTTCTATACATAGCTCTAGTTATGTATATATCTATATAAACGACTAACGCCAGATTCTTTTAACTTTATAAATTAATTTTGTACAGGGGATGAAGGAAATAGTTGAATTCCATTTCTATACATTGCTCTATTTTTGTTGTAACCTGCTGCTGTTTTTTTTTCTTTTATCTTTTTGGTGCTTCATGAATTTATCTCTTATACTCTGGGAATCTTCCCATTGCTCTTCAATCTAGGTTTTTTCTTTCATTCTATCCCTCTAATTGCAATGTAAGAAGATGTACTTCTCAGAAAAATACATGCGAAAATAAAAAAAAAGGCATCAAAACATTAAACACTAAATTTTATATTTCAAAATATGAGTAACATTTTATTAAAACTACGAGGATAATAAATGAATAATTTTCATTTTAAACCTATACTTGAGGTGCTATCATAGTAATCTTTAGAATCAGAAAAATGTGTTTGGGACAAACTAAAACTATTCATTTCAGCTGTTTTGTTTAGGAACATTTTCTGAAATGTAAGTTTTTTTTAAGAAAAAAAGTTGATTTTATGCATGTGTACATTTTTAGCTTATGCTTATTTTGTAACAGTTTTTCTTTTCTCTCAAACATGTTATCTCCAAATTACCCTCAATTTTTCCAGCAACTTTTTCTCTCTCGGTTTCATATGCGTCCTGAATTTGTAACTATAATAACCAAACATAGATGTTTTAAACTGAAAGACTAAAAGAACAAGTTGTTTTAAATTATAAGGATAAAAAGAATGATTAAACCAAAATTTATTTTCAACTTATTTTAATGAACTTTGCAGTCATCATACAATTTTAGCTCTCGTACAGTAAATAACTTAAATATGCAATTAAGTTTATTTAAAAGCGCCTAATATAATGGACTTTGGAGGACACAATAAACAAACTCACTAGTCGTGTTCGCGACGTAGAGCAACGCATTTCACAACATAATGGGCCTACAAATTTGGATCTATAGGTTTTAATAGTTGGACTTTGTGTCTTCTTAAGCACCTAAACAAAGGGATGTTGCTAGGTGCACCTATCATTAAAATAAAATTTTGAACTTACGTGTCTTTTTTGTGTCTTCTTTACTTGTGCACCTAGCATTAAAATAAAATTCTGAAAATATTTTTAAGTGTTTTCTGCTTTCTTTTAAGTAATTTTATATATATATAACTTATGGAGTGTTTTCTGCTTTCTTTTAAGTAACTTTTTTTATATATAACTTATGGATTTGTTAGTGCATAACTTTTATATAACTTACGAATTATGTAATTCATATAACTTATACGGATTAACTAATCCATAAGAGTTATATGGAATTTTAATTTTTTTAATTAAAAAAATGTTAAGTTTTTTAATTTTTTAAATTATAAATATGTTAATATGATTGTTAAAAAGAAACAATAACTATTTTAAAAAATAATATTTACAATTAAAAAAATTATTACTATTTAAAAACATAATTCAAAATAATCTATTTTTATTTTAAAAAATAAACAATAACTATTTACCAACAAAAAACAAAATAATATATTTTCAATTAAAAACAATTACTATTTAAAAACATAATTCAAAATAATATTTTTTATTTAAAAATTAAACAATAAGTATTTGCAAACAAAAAATAAAATAATATATTTGTAATTAAAAAAATACTATTTAAAAACAATTTAAAATAATATTTTTTTATTTAAAAATTAAACAATAACTATCTACAAACAAAAAACAAAATAATATATTTATATTTAATAAAAAAATAACTATTTAAAAAAAATCAAAATAATTTTTTATAAATAAAAAACATTTAGTTTTAAAAAAATTTAATTTATTGATAAATTAAAAAAACATATGGATTAACTAATCCGTATGAGTTTTACAGTTGAGTTAATTCGTATAACTCATACAGATTAGGTAATCCATATGTGTTACGTGGATACCAAACATGATTCTAAACCAGAAAAAAAAACCTTACCTTGACGACAAAAAAGCACGAGAGTGGTGTAAACAGCCTGAACGGAACCAATGGAGGCTAACGGCGACGCGGCAACGATAACGCAGAGACAAAGGAGGAAGAAGCTGTGTTGCAGCAGAAGCATGTACCGAATGCATGAAGGAGATGAGAGGGAGAGGATTTTTAAAATTTAAGTGAAAGACATTTTTATTTCACTTAAATTGTTGGGTGCACAAAAAATAATATTGGCTGCACCTAGCAACAGCCCAAGCAAAGCTGAAGAAGGTATTGGATTGCCGGTGCACACGATATCTCATTTCTTTCATATTAAATGTACATTATCTATAGAACTTAGTTTGCTTGGTAACAAGTAGCGGAGCTATAGAGAAATCAAATCGTAAATCTCTGTGTGTGAAAATTAAATTTCGACCAGCTATGTCGTCCATATGTAAGTTAAGTTGGATAATTTATCTACAATATTTTATTGTATCGTATGTCATATATTATTGATGGCATTTTTCATACCATATAGCCATCCTTTAATTAAGAATAACTTTTACCAATAATCTTGCAATTTGTTTTGCCTAGCCAATCAACCACATTTGTACCCTAGCATGAGCCATGCTTGTAGGGCTGACAGCCAACGTTTATACAAGATATACGCAAGTGAGGAATTTGTCACGATTGCACACTACAAAAGCTTGCTGTTAGGAAATAGCAATCTTGATACAAATTAATATTAGCATAAATACCAACTTCAAATTGGCCTGCATGCTTTTTGCATCATCTTGATGTCATCCACAGTGTTGGAAGCAAGGGAAAGATTGGTGGTTGCTTAAACATTGTTATCACTTCAATCCCTCATGGTATGTTACAAACCAAATGTGGCCATTTTATTTGGATTATCCTAATGATGAACAAAAAAAAACTAGGCTATATGAGAAATTGAGAATCTATGACGAAAGCTTGAGCATAACTCGCTTATTTGCACATCACTCTCAGCTTGGGTTTCCAGCTCATTCTAATACTTCTTTTTTCATTTCTTTCAAGTCTGAAACCAGTTCCTGAAAACTTTGAACTTCATTAAGATTAAAGCTTTATTAACACTCATTAAAATAAACAAAAAGTAGTTATATAGAATTTTCTCTTTTTCTGCTCTTACTTACATAAAACTCAAATAATAAACAAAAAATTATTTGAATTTGAGTTTCACCCAATTCCATGTGTTTGGTTTGAGATTGTAGCAAATGCAGGATTATAGGACAAGATTAGTGTGCTGAGACTGTCAAAGAAGATCACGCGGGCTGCTGAGGAGGAATTGCAATTATGTCAGAAATTATTGGAGCCATGTTAATTCAGCATCAGTGTAGGTGTACTGAGCTATCTGAAGTGATTTATGTTTATATTTTTTTTAATCAAAAACAAATTTGTGGTAAATTTCATTATAAATTATCACTAACAAAGAAGTTACCAATTTTCACTTGGGTCAAATGTGCTGTTAGAATTTAGAAACAAACATGATTCTGAAAAACAACTAAACATGATTACTTTCTACAAAATGTCATTAAACACTAATATAGGTAAGTTAGGGGAACACAAAACGATCCCTCAAAGACTTCAGTTGGTATGATCTAGCTAGCATACCAAAATGCAACACCTATACTATTGAATTGATAGATACGAGTGTGGATCAACCTGAACTCACAGGGTGTTGATTGCTCTTAGTTGCCTTTGTGCTTTTTAACTTTATTGAAAGATTTAGTCTTCCATCACTAAGTTTCTTCACTACTATTCATAAGAAATATTAAAGATCACTAAGGTCTTCCATTTGAGCACAAATAGATTATATATATATTGATAGCAGAAATCAATCAGATCTTGAATGAGCTAAGGAGAGCTTTGTCACCAAAGTATCATCTACATAAACTAAGATGGTTGCAAATACTGACTCTAATGAAGAATGATGATTGGTACGAGACAAATCCAAAATAGTGTGTTGGCTATAGTTTCTCAAACATGAAACACATGACCTTACTTTGACATCATATTCATCATAGAAATATTCTTGCATATATGCCATGTTACAACGTATCTCCAAAGATGGAGCAAGGTATAAGATTGTCTAAGGGTCAGATGAAAAAAAAAATGTATGTAAGGAGGGAAAGTTAATATATATATATATATATATATATATATATATATATATATATATATTAATTATTTTGAGAAAGAAAATAAATCCCTTCACTTTACGGGCAACTTCAAACATAAGTCGCCCTCCTTTACTTCAATTCATAAGAAACATTATAACCAATAAATAAATAAAAATCATAACTCATAAGATATATTTTGCTGAGCCGGCAGTTTAATTTATACTGGAAATTAGAGTACATCTACGTTTTCAATATATGGAAGGCAAGCATGTAAAATGTCAGGTGAGCCTTTGAAATTATGAAAATCACATCAACTAGGTCATTATCTTTCTGAAAACAATAGCCATTAAAACATACGTACAGAAGTTCGTGGTGCTAATTGGATACTGAATATGATAAGATGAGGTCATTTTTTTTTGTCTTTAATTGGGAAGGACAATACAAATTGTTTCATATAGTTTATTTAATCTTTCTTTATGGTAATGATGTAATTTCATTAAAAGGTATATTACTTTGTGTAAAGCAAAAAAAGAGAGACGGGGCAAAATATATATAGAGTGGAGCGAGGGAGATAAAGTGCTTTGTGACGGAATTTATTTTGTCCATAGACTCCATATATAGCTCCGTCGGATCTCTTTTTATTCCCCTCTTTTTTCTTATTTTGTTCGTTTTTGTGTGTTTTTTCATCAAATAAAATCGATCAATTGATACGAAAATCTAATTCATGAGGATGTTGTAGTTTAGTAATATTCCCCCTACTCGCTGACAATTTTGGTATTCAAGGTGGTGGCTTCGAATTTTCGATGATCCATGTTTCAGACTTTCTTCCTCTCAACTTCCAAATTGAGTCTCTTAAATCTTAATGACCATTGGCTCTATGTGTGTGTGAACTTCCAACTTAAGGATTAATGATCATTGCCTGTGTCTGTGTTTCAGAATTTCTTGTTCTGCAAGGTGGATGGTTACATCAATATTTCAGACTTTCTTTCTCCCAAATTGTTTAAATCAGAAATGAAATAGTAGGAAATAAATAGATCTGATAGAAATAGGAGATGAACAAAGTAGAGAAGTTGTATTATTTGGATGAATAGGAAAAAAAATAGGTGGGATTTTATTTTTTTTACTTGTTTGGATATGTAAAAAAGGAGAATAGAAAAAATATATAAGTTATATTAAAAATATTTTATATTAATTAAAAATTATTTTTTATTTCATTATATTTTAACATCAAATTATTTAAGATTTTTAAAGAATCTGTTAAAGAAAAATATTTAATTTTTTAAGAAACTGAAACAAAAAAAAAGACATTATTTGCTTTCCATTTCACGTCATTTTGGGAGGTGTTATCTTATTCTCTCTCTCTCTCTTTTTTTTTTTCTATTCTCCTTTTTCTACTCATCCACAAAAAAATAACTATCCTCCTTATTTATCCTTTTATACATATAGTATAAATTTAACATTTCTATAACCAATGTTTAGTTATATTTAAAAATATATTATTTGTTAAGTACACAGAACTTAATGGGAATGGAAATAGTTTTTAAAACATTATCCTTCAAAATTAAGATCGACTTAACTTTACGATATAATCGGATGTTATTTATAATTTTCTTTTGAGTGGGTGTTATTCATAATTAAGATCACCTATTTGGGAATTAAGACGTCGTTTTTTTTTTGTTTTATCTTTCATAAATCTGAAATTGTTTTTTTTAATCTTTATTGTCATTTTTTTATAGAGTTATCTTTATTATCACGTGACACTCATTAATTGATTATATATTTAAGTGAAAGACAGGTAATTATTTTAAGTTGTCTCATTAGTGTGGGTGATACCATGTAAATACTTCAAATTCTTTATATTTCTTCTTAAAAAATGTAATAGATACACTAAATTTTTAAAGATGATTTTTCACGAGAAAAAAAAATAAAACAAATGGATTGTAAATTTTGAGGAAGTTATATACCTTTTTCACAACTTTTTCCTCTAAATTAAAGTTTGTTATTTTTCCCGAAAAATTTGTATTATTAAATGGAATGTTCATTACACAAAATTATTTGAAAAGTTAATAGGTAATTAGAAGTTGAAAGTTGACAACGAAAAGTTGAACAATTAACTTATTAAAATATAAATACTTAATAAAATTAACCAACAAAATAGTTGAAAAATATAAAAAAAAAATAACAACAAAAATAAATATATATATATATATATTAAGAATAAAAGCGAAAAAAATATAAAATGCTATAAGCTATTATAAAAATAACCAATGTGATTCTATCTTTACTTTTTTTTTTTATATACGCATATGCTTGTAAGGAATTTTTTTTTTACTTGTGACTACTTACTTTCTTTTGAGAGATGTGAATATACTTTCTGAATTGTCTTGTTTAATCAGATTTTCTTTTTATACATACAAGAGGTAACATTAAAACTCTTAACTATTTATTTAAAAGTCTTAAATCATTGACTAGTCGGATCAATTACTTGTTTTTTATTATGCAAAAATTATATTTGATTTCTTTTTTATTTAATTGTCCCCGAATAAAAATAAGGTTAAATATTCTCATCCTAAATGGTCCAATAAAATTACATAAAATTTTGTAAATAAAAAATATAAAAAATGGATGTAATTTTATTAAATCACATAGAATGTGATTATTTAACCCCAATTTTAGTTGAAGTTAAGTAGGCAAATGCTTGATTTTTTTATCTTTTAAAAAACGATTTTTTAACATTGTTTACCGTAGATTTAATATCTTTTAGTATTTGATTATTTTTTTAATCACTAAAATTTTATATAAACACTTACAGAAAAGTAATTAATGGTTAAAAATTATTTTGATGATTAAAAATATATCACTTTTTTTTACTACATATCTATTTTTTTTTATACATTATTCGACTCAAAAAGAGAATTAAATTATGTATTTGATGAATTAATTATAATTTAAAAAGAGAAGTGAAAATTTTCACTCCTTATACTATAGATATTCTCGGTAGAAAATTAAATTATATATTTGATAAATTAATTATAATTTAAATTTCATTTTGGATCTCTCAACTATTAAAATATTAAATTAAGTCTCTTAATTGTTAAAAACACAATATTCATATCCTTTAAGTCAATTTTGCTAAGCTGACAATTTTTTTACATAGGTTGCTACAAAAACCAATTTGAAAAATATAACATTTTACATAGATTTTATTGACAAAGGATGTCAAAATATGGATTTTCCTTAATTAAATTAACAAATATGACAAAAAAGTATATAATTGTTACATTTTTAATAATTGAGGAATCTAATTAAATTATAAATTATAAATGTAAAATTAAGCCTTTTATTTATTCATGTAGATGATTGCATCATCTGCCACGCCAGCAAATGAAAAAGAAAATATGGGGAAAATTCAAATAACTTGAAATCCCAGTTCAAATTCATCTCATGTTTCCCCAAAGCATCTGCTGGGAAATTTGCCTCCCCTGAATATATGGTGCCAAGAAATGCTATCCTTTGTTTTCCCTTGAGCCTTGGCACTGGCTTCTTTCCATCTTGGGTCCCCTGAACCGAAAAGCTGGGTAAAATCATTCGTATTTTGGCGGGGATGATATCACATTTTCGTAAATTTTTTGTCTTTTAATAATAATTCCTCCTTTTTTTTTGCAAAATTATTTCCCTATAAATAGTAAATACCCATCATCCCTCCTCAGTTCACAAATCCTTTGTCCTTAAACACAATAGAAGGATTTCGATAATCCTTTTATCTTTTCCATTCTTTATTTTTTGCAATATACCAACTTATCCTCGATTCGATTCTCTTAACATGGATCACTTAACACTAGCATTTCCATTTTTACTAACACTTCATCTATTAGCATCGGGTAATTAACTATTAACTATACTCATAATCAAAATCACAAGTAACTAGAAGCCGAATTTGAATCGTTAGTAATTAATTAATTAATTTTGGTGCAGGTGTATTAGCAACAACAACGTTCACACTGGTTAACAAATGCGACTACACAGTGTGGCCAGGCATTCTCTCAAACGCAGGAATCGCGACGCTTCCAACAACCGGTTTCGTTCTTCAAACCGCTGAGTCCAAAACCGTAACCGCTCCAACCTCTTGGGGCGGCCGTTTCTGGGGCCGCACTCTCTGCACCCAAGACTCCGCCGGAAAATTCTCCTGCATTACCGGCGATTGCGGCTCCGGCAAGCTCGAATGCGCCGGCAGCGGCGCCACGCCGCCGGCGACCTTGGCCGAGTTCACCCTCGACGGCGCCGGAGGCCTGGATTTCTTCGACGTGAGCCTCGTGGACGGTTACAACGTGGCGATGCTGGTGGCTCCCCAGGGTGGCTCCGGCGATAACTGCACGAGCACGGGGTGTGCTGGGGACCTGAACGGCGCGTGTCCTTCGGAGCTTAGGGTTACGAGCGAGGATGGGAAACAGAGCGTGGCGTGTAAGAGCGCGTGTGAGGCGTTCGGGTCACCGCAGTATTGCTGCAGCGGCGCGTATGGGTCACCCAACACTTGCAAGCCTTCGCCTTACTCGCAGATTTTCAAGAACGCTTGCCCACGCGCCTACAGCTACGCGTACGATGACAAGACCAGCACGTTTACGTGCGCTTCTGCTGCGGCTTACACCATCACTTTTTGTCCTTCTCCTAACAGTAATCCCAGGTAATTTTTACTTTTCACTTTAAAAGGGTAGTTTTGTCTTTGTAGCAAAATATGAACGTTGGGTAGGGTGCGGTGGGAACTGGGAACTGAGAACTGAGAACTGAGATTCACGCATTTTCTGCTATGATTTGTTTTTTTCATTTTACGTTACAAGTTACAACAACTTTTCACTTCGATAGCGACGGAATAACGGCGTTTTGTGTAGTTGTAAAGACAAGAACAGTACTACTAACTAAAATGAGAAGCCTTTTTTACTTAACAGTAGAATCACAAATAAATACAGTATTAACTATAATAATAAATATGAATAAGTAAGATTAAAATATACAAACTTAATCTTACTTATTATATTAGTTATTATAGTTAATACTTAATTTATACTTTTAATACATACACATAAAATTATAAAATTATAAAATTGTACTGTATTAAGTTAATCTTTACTGTCAAACAAAAGTTAATCTTTAAGAGGCTAAAATTAAAACAATACAGTTTTATATATTAAAGATTTATTCATACACACAAATGTATTTAAAAGCTAATTAAGTTGCAACTTGCAAGTAAGATATAATTGCAATAAACTAAATTGTTAATTTATTTAAATTTTAATAAAAAAAATATTTATTTATCGCGTCGTTTTGTTTGTATACGACTTTGACGTTTTCTTATAATAATTTCATTATATATGTACTTTCTTTTTGTTTTAAAACATCTTCATTCACACGGTAGGTCTTGCTTGAATATTTTTTTAATGCGAGGATAAAACCAACGGGTAGCCAATTAATTCTAACTCAAATAATTGAGAGTGAATAGAAAGTTTGAGCACACATTCTTCATTTAACGCAGGAAACTCTAAATCAAAAGAAAAAAGAAATTTGATTCTAAAAATTTGTGGCCCATTATTGTTGTCCATCCAAAATTAACGTTTTGTTGAAATTTTAGTTCATTTGTCTAGAGTCAAAGGTGTGCTTAATATTTCACCAGAAGTCCAGAACACAATCTATCGAATTTAACTATTTAGCTCTTGTATCTTTTATGAGATTTTTTAAAATATTTGTCGTAATCTTTATATAATTTTAAAATAATATAAATCAATGACAAATATAATAATATTACTTCAATTAATTAAATTTCTTAATCGTAGTAAAATGATTAATTAAAAGAGTCTATAGTGTTGTACGGCACATCCTACTTGAGAATTCCACATGGGGTCGCTGAGGCAGGGGAGGGGACCATATTTTGACGAAAGGCTAAGGAAAGTGGCTAAGATAACTATTATAATAGTTTTTTCTGCCATCGAGTCTCAATAAGTTGAATAATATTATTTACTGCACATGAGAGGTTCACTCATCTTTGGGCAAAACTCGCAAAATGAGGGCAGCTCTAGTATCTAGTTCATTCATAAACTAGTGCTTAGCAATGTTGGAATCACATGTTGATACGTCCAGAATTCGTTTCTTATTTTCATTTTATAATATCTTCTGGTTGGAAATAGTGTCCAATCACATACTAGTATTAATGTATTATTTTTCTCATTTCTTATGGTCGTTGTGGATCTGCAGTCAGAAATCATGGCAGGGGCAAAACCCTAAATCAGATAGTAGTGGCTCGGCTTCATCTTCTTCTGGGTCGCCACAAATTAACAACGGCACAATTGTGTATATAGGTAGCATGGATCCAAGTGAATTATGGTCCGCAGGTAGTACCCACGTGCGGGAATCTCAAACCATTGCGGGCTTTGTCAGTATCACCATCGCTGTTTGGCTCTTGTGCCACCTCTGTTAATTTGTTCTTAAAACAAACTATGCCCATGAACTATGTTTTTGTGCCTACAAACATGGTGGGACCCTATCCGCCACTTGTCTAATCTACTTTACTACGTAGGCATGCGTGTCATTTTAAATACATCATCCATCGATGGAACTCCACCACCTTACAATGCAACACAAGTGTTCTGTTTTTGTCCTGGAACCCCCAAAAGCACAATCCCATGTTAAAAGCTATGGCTATTGTGGCTCAATGGTGAAGAGTGAACATCCCCCAAAATTAATAAACAACATACTATATGGAGGAAAGGTGGTGGGGAAATTAAATGATTTCTTTCCAGCAGGAGAGTAACTTTCTTGCTTAGTTGAATAGGTATAGTATAGAATTCTTTGTGTTATGGGCGATGGGATTCATTTATTTGTTCGGAATAATAGACAACATAATGACCACAAGGACAAATGGATTCTTATTGAGGAGTACTTATTTTACTGCCTTCTATCTTCAATAAATCACTTTGCATTTTTTTCTCTTACACTGATAATCACTTTTTCGCTCTCTTTCCCTATGGAAAAATATGGCATTTTATATAAACTGTAAAGGAGTACAAACAAAAATAATATGAAGGACAACATAACATAAGGTCCTGTGTCTGGAATGCGTCTGGGTGATGGTAAATTACAAAAATGTGGTGTGCTTCTATCCACGGTTTTATTTGGCATTAAGCGGTGTAATCTAGCAATCGTTTAGAACCAAGCGTTTATTAATCTGAAATCTGAAAGGTAATTTGATTCTATGATCGAATTTTTGGATCATCCTTTCAGCGCCTTGTGGTTGGTGCTTCTTCTACATCTTATCCTCCATTTTATATTTCTACGTTATAGGTTTTAGGGACTACGAATTTTTATTTATTTATTGTTGATAATTTACACCGACCATCCAAGGGCAATGAAGAAAACCTCCGATTGGGTTCACAATAAAGACATATAGTAAGCGTTAAAAAATTTATATTATCCTTTATTATTGTAGTTAATTTGCTGCATCTTTTATTTTTTGCTTACTAAATTACAGCATCTTTATTCATGTTGTTTCTGCCCGCCTGCAGAATATACAAAAATAAAGTATAATTTTTAAATAATATTTAAATGATAAATAGTGAAAGTAAGATACTTCATATATTTATTAATAATAAAAGGTAAAAACATAAAACATTTTCTCAAATCAAGCAACATCTTGTCATTTTTAGTTTAAATTTTGTTTCAATTAAAAAACGTTTCCTCATAGTAAAGACGACATAATTCAAAACACTTAAGTGAACTAAAATGTCTAGCTTATCTTCTAAGAATTTCAGTGTGCCATTGTGATTGTACCAGTTGGATATTTATGGGTCAAGCTGTCGTATCGAAATATTCTCCATAACTTCGTATGTCTTGTGGATGCTCGGATTAGTCTTAATAGTATGAAGATCGGATTCAGATCTTGGACGAAGAAAGACCAGATAAATGAAGATTGAATAATGATCTGATCCAGGTGCATACAAATGTATCTTTAGTCTCTTGACATTTTAGTTAGTTTTCCATTATAGTTTTTTTCTTTTTTTGGTACATTTATAATTTTGTTTTCAATTATTATATATAATTTTGTTTTCAATTAACCACTAGTCTCATTTTAGTGATGATGAAGGTTGGAATAAATACATGAGAATCTAAATTTGATTCTCATTTGTGGCCATTATAAAAAATGATAAATGCTAACAAGTGTCTTTGAGGTTTAAACATAGGTTAAGGAATTAAAAATATAAAGATTTTTATTGGGATGTGTAAATTTGTGTTATTTATGAATTTTTTTATGATTTTTAAAATAAATATTTTTTTTATTTTAGTTTCTTAATCAATTCCCCAAGGACACATGTTAGCAAGACCAAAAAATATATATATAACTTGAACTTAAACTTAATAACAATAAGCTAGTTTGTTTAAACGTGAAACAAATAATTTTAAAATAAATATTTATTTTTACAAAAACACTTATTTGATAAGCAGATAGGATTTTTTTTTATCAAAATAAACAAAAAATACTTTTTTTTTTAAAACAAAACACATCAAGAAAAACATAAAATTGTTAATTTTATTAAAAAATAAGTGTGTGTTTTTTTTATAAAAAAAAAAACTTAAACAAAGGCACCGAATATGCTACTCTAATAAAGTCTTTAACTCGTCATTAAACTAAATGGATTTGTGTTGCGGCGAGTGTTGACTTTTGGCATGCTTTATTGATTTATGAATCGTTGAAGTTCACATATCATCTACTAGCAGGGAATATATAAATGTCCATTTATGAGTTTTCTTACTAAAATGATGCATCCTAATATCCTATATTCTCATATTGTTGGGGGGCACTTCTCAAACCACCCCTGAACGCACATTCTTAAAAAACAAGAAGTAGAAAGCTCAAACTTTAAAGTCAAACATTGTTGCTGAAATTGTTGCTTTGCTTCTGCTCTTGGATTATACTATCATGATTTTTTTATGCATTAACGCGTCAATGCTCAACTTAAATTCCTTTGAGACAATACCTTGGTGATGGACATACCCTATTTCCTTGGTAGCTTTCGTCATCGGCGTGGTCGCGTAGTCATTTTCGTGCCACTACTTATCCCAACATATATTATGCATTCAACTTCAAGAGTTTAGGCTTTAGACAAGACCTATTTATTGAATTTATATCTTATTTTTAAGGCTAAAAGATGGATGGAGTCCCATAATAATACCTTATATAGTATAATTGAGCCAGGCCAAATTCTGTTTCTTTTGATTCAGTTCAACACGGGCCTGAATAAATGGTAGGTAAGGAGGGTGGCAATGTCATGGCACCCCAACAAAAGAAAATGCAAATTGCAACCTACTTTGCTTGTCTTGTTTTCCTTCTTTGCAAGTGATCCCCGTGGAATCCTAATTTATGTATATCTTTCCATATTTGATTATTTATTATATGTTGTGAACAATTAAATAATTGGAATAAAAAAATCAGCTCAAGATATTAAATTGGCTGGTCCCATGAGCATGAATTTTTTTCTCTTTGAAGGTACAACAATTTGACATAAAAAAAAGTCCCAAGCCGCCTTGTGAATGATTTTCACATTTTTTTGTTGAGCAGGGTTTTAGTCCAAAATAAATAAACGAAAATTACATTATCTAATGTTGTTGCAGCAAATATTGAATAATCAAGCTTGGCACACATGCCACTAAATTAAAGAGGGCAATGATGGGTGAGAATTGGGTCTTCCGACCTGCTGCTCACCTTTTAATAAATCCTTGTCGCAGCAGAAATGACTAGTTTTGTGTTCTAATGTGAATCTGGATGGTATGTTTCTTCACGAAATCACACTAATTAGACGATTTTAATACTATTTTGTAAAACTAATGAAACAAAGTCGTGAGTAATCAGAAATCATCTCTTCACGTTCATAATAGTCACTACAAGACAATAGTCACAAACATAAACATCCAACATATACTAATACTGATATCAACAAAGGAAAGGGAAAGAAGCGGTTATTTTTATAATAACATTTTTTCCTGCTATAATAACATTTTTATAATAATACATAATTATGTTTCTTATAATTAAAGTTAATAAAATGCTCTCGTTTATTTCTTATATAAAAAAGTATGAGGGGGTTACTAATAAGAATACTCCAAAAACAAAACTAACAAGAAGAATTCAATTTCAAAAGACTTTATTGTCCAGCAACGACAGATTCAGGAATTTTTGGTTGTGGGGGCAATATTCATGTACATAAATTAGTATTTTAGTCTACAGAGAATAAATAATAAATGCTTATTTTAATATAATTAAGATTTAACTAATAAATATAGTGACATTAATTATTTTACAACATAATTGACCTATTAGTTCATGAAAGTCACAAGTTTGAATCTTACATGGGTCATTAATTTTAAATTAATTCGTAAATCACATTTTTTTATAAAATTTAAAAAATTCCTACGGATTATGGATCCGTAAATTTGTCAGGGATAATTTTGGAAAAATGAAAAAGCGCTGGGTGCACAAGCAGCTTTCCTGGTGCGCAAAGCAATGCCCATCCCATTAACAATTCAAAAAGTCCTAGGCGATTTGGGCCTGAGGAGATTTCTGGCCCGATAAATGTTTGAAAATAATACATCGAAATTGCAAAAGTTAAGTTTTGTCAGAAGTGGGATTTGAACCCACGCCCTCTCACGAGGACCAGAACTTGAGTCTGGCGCCTTAGACCACTCGGCCATCCTGACTTCTTGTGAACAATTTCAATTATACTTTAAATATAATTTATTCTCTCCCTCCCCCAATTATCTTTTTAACTTTTCTTTTTTTAAAAAAACGGATACAAAGCATGAAGAACAAGATGCAAAGATTCGACGAGGTTAATCTCATTTTGTGGGATTTGTGAATTTTTTGTTGGACCTTTGACCCTCCTCACTACTAAAACAAACAAAAAGCTTGTAGTTTATTTTTTAAAATTCAGTTTTCCACGTGACGGTCTTAATTTAAGATTTAACTCTTTTAAAAATATATGTAAAATAACAAAAAAATAAATAAATAAATTATTATATTTATATATATCACCACTTTTCAGCCTCAACTATTTTTTATCGACAAGATTCATACAATTAACAAATAAATGAATATCTCAAACATGTTCATCTAGGTTTGATTTTGGTTATATTATGGGGGGGGGGGGGGGGGGGGATTATTAAGAACGTACTTATTTTGATATCTCTAGATTTTTAAGAAGATAATCTTCAAATATCGATTGAGATATTATTAAAAGTATACACATGCTCGTAAGGTATTTTAATAACTTATAAACTATTTTGACTAGTTAATAAGCTACTTTAACCCATACTCATAATAACCCTTAAATAGTTGGACTCTCTTCGCCATTTCCCAGTTGTAAAAGCACCAATTATGTTGCTAATCACTGAAACAGAGACATAATACATACTAGTAAATGCTAAGGCAAATATCCAAAGGATATTATGATGACAGTAAATTGACTAATTTGTGTGCTAGAGGTCATTTTCCATTTTTCGAGTAACTTCATTTTATCAACAAAATATATCAAGCTTATAAAAAAGTAGTTGGTAAATTAGCTAGCGTTTATGTTTTCTGTTAGTTAGTTGCTCTACATATATTTATTGATTTGAGTGTATGTACTAAAACTAAATTGAATGAATTCATTCTTCCAAATTTATTTTCTCTCACTTGATACGGTATAGGAACTAGTTACTACTTTTTATTTTTGGTGAAATAAAGGGGAAACAACCTGGAAGAGTGCGAGCTTGCTTAAACCAAATGACCAATTTGTGCAATGGCAATGCCCTTCCTTTGGTGAAGTTGCGGTTAGCTGTGATGGAGGTGTGATCAGTCTTGTGTAGTTTTGGTGTCAATCTCGGGAGTGGCTTTATGGTTGGGTTGGTCTATGTTCGTGGATGGGCTAATTTACTAATATAGTTTTTTTATCAAGTTGGCTGATTTTTGTCACGTAGGACACTTGTGTTGTCAGTAAAAAAAATGTTTCTTTAAGAACACCATCCTAAATGATTTATCCTCTTTAAAGTATTTTTTTTAAAATAAAATTGAATAGGTGACGTAATCTTATATGATTGACGCCATCTTAGTTTGTTTTACCTAGGAGGTGTTACCCTAAAAGACTTCTCCTGTTTAAATCCTAATTATTTTTTATGTACAACCTAAACAATAAATTTTTATCTACAAGCTATTTTTTTTATCTACAACCTAAAAAATTTAGTATATCAATTTTTTCCCCTAAGAACTACAAAAAGACATCAAAGTCTTTCCTACAAAAATATCAACTAAAAAAATATAAGAAAAATTAGCACTATAAAAAATCAGGAACACTAATATTAATTTTTTTTCTACAACTATACTTTTTCCTATTAAATTTTTAAATATAACTATTTTTTTTCTACAAATCTACAAAATGACAACAATAATTTTCTATTAATTTTTATTGTACAACTTTTTGTTTTTCCTACAATTTGTTTTCTACAACTATAGTTCTTTCCTACAAAGTTAAAAAAGGACCAACCAAATATCACCTATTTATACAAATAAAAAACAATAATATATAAAGTTAACCAATTAAAAATATTCGATTATGTACTATATAATAAAATAAAACAAAAATTAACATCGTGGTTTTATTTCTATCAAGTATCAAAGGAAGAACAACTGAAAAAAAAACATAAAAACTTAAAATAAAATATATACATAACAAAATTACAGAATTACAAGATAAAAATAAATAAATAAAGTAAGTTTGACAATTGAATTCATTCGTTCTCTCCCGTGTTGCTGCTTTGTATCCGTCTCCTTGTTGGGCTTGAGGAGTTCCGTACTCCTAGTCGTGGTACTTAAAAAAAAATTAATTACTCTTTTAATTCTTATAATTTTATTATTTATATTTTTTAATTTTTATAATTTTAAAATGATTTTTTAGTTCTTATAATTTATATTTTAATTCTCTTTTAGTACTTGTAGTTTGAAAGTGATTTTTTAGTTTTTATAATTTATATTTTAATTATTTTTTAGTCCATATAATTTGAAAGTGATTTTTTTAATTTTCACACTTTATATTTTAATTCTCTTTTAGTTCTTACCATCAAAATACGAGTAATATTATCAACTATAATTAACTAAAAAAATATTGACAAGTAATTCGAAACTAATTTATTGTAAGATAATTTGTAATAAAAAAATAGTTGATAATTTATAACTAATTATTTTTATAATTTTTTAGTAAGAACTAAAAGGTAATTAAAAAATAAATTATAGAGACTAAAAATATCACTTTCAAACTATGGAAACTAAAAGAGAATTAAAATACACTAAAAAACCACTTTTAAACCACTAAGAGAATTAAAATGTAAATTACAATGTCTAAAAAATTCACTTTCAAGATATAGAAACTAAAAAATAAAAATTGTGAAACTATAAAAAATAAATAAATAATTTAACCATATCAATATTATACATCACCATTACACGATGTTTAAACAACATATCCTATCCTAGAATGAAGCAACTAATAATTTAACAGAACCCTTTATATGTATACTAAGATTTATATTCATTCTCTTTCAAACTCATAAAATCTATTTATCTTTGTATGCCTTGAAGCGATGTTATATAACTATTTCTCTTTCAAACACATAAAATTTAGCCGAAGAAGAAAAAGAAGCAATTCTAATTACCGTCAAGTTATGTGTCACGCTGAATTTTATGTGTCTTAAGTTATAAATTTGGTTTAAGAAAGTTAACACTCTGAAGGATTTTGGTTATAATTTACCTGGCTGGAGTGTGGTAGGAGTCCAATGTACTAAACTTTTTATGTTTTTCACGAATAGAAAACTGGGTAATGGGTGTGGCGATGATCAGTTTGGACCACAAGTGGTAATAGGTTTTTCAACGAGTCATTGGTCCTTTTTTTTGTCTTTGGTCATTAGTCATTGGTCAGATTCATGGATAGATGTAGGTGCGTGCACTTGATTCTCGATAAAAAAAAAAAAGCCTTTAACACCGGGAAGAATGCCTTGAACTATGAATCCCAATATAAATAAATAAAAAAAGTCCCGAAAACTTGTTAGAGATAAAAAGGAAGTGTCCAAAACTTTGACGAGGCTAAGGCTTCTTGTGATTCTCAAGACGTTAAAGATCGGGAAAGCGGGAAAGCCGATCCAGGTGCAACGCCAAAAGGAGCAAGCGATAACGAAATGCCCTCCAATTCCTCCCTATTTTTATCTATGCTTATTATATTTCATCAAGTTCAAGCATCGTAATCTCAAGTTCCTAACACAAATTATGCAATACTACTTGTTTAATGGTCCCGAACCACACAAGCAAAGCAATATTCACCCAACTCATCATGATTATGACATGAAGCAGCGCCTAATGATGCCTAACATTTTGTGTGCAATGATTCTTCATCACTCCACATTATGCTTAAGTTAGTAGATTCTACAAATAAATATGTGGACGCAATGGGCACATAGTTCCCTTTAAGTTCTAAAGAAAATTATCAATCAATAATAATTGAGCGGACTTGATAATTCATTCTAAAAAATAGAAGTCTAAATTCCTGTTTTGGAAGTATAATAAAATCGAATAGCTTACTCACCTAATCAGTCTAACTCTTTATGTCGAACATGTAATTTATTCACTAGCTTCTATTAATGTTAATCCTTAAAATAATACTGACTTGATAATCAATCTCTGAAATCATACAATTATACTATAAGATTGATTGGTGATTAAAGGAGAAGAAAAAAAAAAAGATATTCCTTCGCTAATAAAAATGAATAACACTAATAATTAATATTTATCGATAAAAAATATTATATTCACACAATCATCAACATTATGTGTGAGGGATAATTGGTGTAATCTTGATTTCCTGAATAGATATGCTGTGATGGCAAAAAATTACCTAACATATTACTTGACTTTATAAATACCTCATAGCAACCTTCAACAAGTACACACATTTATCACATAAAATATCGCTTTAAACATCATAATCTTTGCATATATGCCTCCCTCTGACGTGTGCGCAAGATTCTTATTGGTGCAATTGGAGAGTAGCTCATGAAGAAGTCTTGTATGGCAGTTTGTTCAAAGAATTACATTTGTAGTCTTTTTAATATTGCCATTTCGTAAATTTAGTTTCTTTTTTTTAAAATTTATCTCTCTCAATCTATTCATTAACTTAACATCCAATGTTTAATAAAAATACTAGTGTGACACATCAACATCAATGTGCTGACATAGTAATACAATAGAGTTTTATGTTGACATTTTTGTTAACAAATTGACCAATACACCACACAATTAAATAAATAGAGATTAAGTTAATGAAAAAATGAAATTATATCAAATAGTGATAGGGTCAAATTAAAGTGGGAAACAGCTCCCATTTTTGTTTTTGGTGAAATTGAGTTAAATCGAGATGTAAGTTGTAAGAATTAAACTGAGTAGGTATAGATAGTATAGTGTATAGAGGAAAGGATAGTAGAATGTGGATATTTCCTGGCAGTATTGGGTTAGGGGTATGGTTATAGTCAATGTCCAAGTAGTGAAACGTCACTCATTGCCCACGCTAATAGCATGGCCCACCGTCGTTTTTTTTTTAATCCTAGAATGGGAAGAAAATAAATAAATACATGACCAAAAAAATCCCAAGTGGGTTACAGGATAGGCAAGGAAGGCAATTGAGAAGAAGCCACGTAGCAAGAAAGACACGTGGAACGATATGATTGGTGTTCCAAGAATCGGCGGGTGAAGGACACGTAAGTGTGGCACTGGACAGCAGCATATATATAGAGAGAGAGAGAGAGAGAGGGACCCACCCTGTTTTGGCAATTAAAAAGCGAGGTTTCAACATTCGCATTAAAGAGAAAGGTTGTGTTTATGGCGATATCTGATGCGGTGGCGAGGAACTTCAGCACCATCTTCGTGGGTCTCATGGCGTGTTTTGAGGCCTATGGCTTTGCTTCGGGGAGAAGGTTTAGCGGCGGTTATGTTGTTATTGTGTCCACCGCCGCGGTCATTCTCTTCCTCGTGGCAACGCTCACGTGGGACGTCTCGCGTAAGGCCACGTGTGCCTTTCACAGAGACCACGCTGACAGCCAAGAGGATGTGTGCAAGGGAGGTATCTGTTGGCACGGCGTCGCGCCGCGATCCCCAGCCTCTCAGGTCCGTGTCAGACTTCCCAGCCACCTTCCCTTAGCCCCTTTGTAATAATAACACCCTTCTTCATAATAGTATATAGTAATAAATAAATAAGATAGTTTTCATTTATTTTCTTAACCTCTTGTTCTCCCTATTTGTAAGTGTGTGTTTTGGTTCTAAAATTCGGACTGGTTTTTGTAATTTGTATATCCTTTTTTTTTTTTTTTTTTACAGAATAATTTGTATATCCTTATGCTTATTCCTTGTAATCAATGGATGCGGGAAATTTGTTGGAATAATTAATGATATTTTTGTTTGAGAGTAAATTGTGTTCCTTTGGATAACTTCTGGGTCCAAATTCTAGGCTTTGGCTTCGCTGCGTTACTCCCAGAAAATGTATTAATTAACATTTAGAAACAGGAAAAGATAATATGATATATTCATAAGTCATAAGAAAATGAGGAGGCATTGGCATCTGGGTCACTGCAGGGTTTGGTGGACTGGTTGACACTGCCTGTAGTTGATAAGAATAATACAATTAATCATTATGGAATTTGCAAGGTGAAGGTGGAATTGAATTGGTCCGTATAGCAATAGCACCATGCCGAGTATTGGGATGATTTCTTTTTCAGTGAGTATGGAGTATGGACTACAAAGTCCACTGTGTCCGCTAGCTGTCAAGCCAGAATCACTGACATGGCCTCTTTATTGTCCCAGTTTGCTGCTCGATTATTTTCATTTTCATAAATCAATGTAAAGGACTCTAAATGACTACGGTTTCAATAAAAATATAATTCAAACCAAATATTCTGCGATTGAATTAATTAGACCGGGCCATACAATTTTTTTATTATCATCCAATGCATATTTGAATTCACATAATATCATTTAAAATTTTGTTAAAATACTAATTAACATAAATTTAAATATATATTTAGATGTAAAGTCTCAAGTTGAAAAATAAATTTTGAATCGAAATAACTTTTACGTTAGATAAAATAATTTATATTGAATTTCACTTTTAACTTATTTTCAAATTAAAAACATCTAAGCATCAATTGATTTTAATCAAAATTAATTTTGTGAAATTAATTTTATAAATTCTCTCCAAACACACTCAACATGAAACTAGTCAACTGAATCAATTTTAGTCGGTTCATCAATTTTTTTACGGTAACAAAAATAGAACTATATTTTTCATCGTGTGAATAAGAAGAATAACTCCTCCAACAAGAAAATAAAAATTATTTTTTTCATAGAATCATGCAAGTTTTTTCCCCAAGGAATTGGTTAAGTTACTTATAAGAAGAGTCTAACATGTTTGCTTAAGACTTTTGTCTAAACTCAATGCAACAGATATAAGAACCGAAAATATTCTCCTTTTTTTTTGTCTCACTAACAAATTCCTACATTATTAAAAGTAAATGTCGTAGGTAATCACAAAGTAGTTTTGTTCACTACCTAATAATTTTATTTGTAATAACGTATTGTGATTTAATTAAAGAGATTAATAAGGGGATATAAAGGTGAAACAAGTGATTCACTTTTGAAGTAGGGATGGGAATAGGCCAGACCAGGTTTTGAAAGGCCTGAGCCTAGCCTACGATGAATCTTTGAGGCCTGATCTTTTTAAAAGTTTGGTCTGGCCTGATAGTCTTTTTAAAAGTCTTCTTCACAATAAATATTTAATATTCTATGGAGTAGGAACGTAATAGGAAAGTTAAAAAAAAAACTCAATAAAAATAATGAGGAATATAAAAAGACAGATGACTCACACCTAAATTGTAATTAAAGTCAATTGTAATTAAAGTCATTGATTATAGGAATAAAAGTTATGGAACAGTAATATGTAATATCAAAGTATGATAGTTTCAAAAAAAAATTAATTGTATCCAAAAAATAATATATATATATATGCCGGTCTATCAGATTTATAAGACTTTTTAATAAATCTAAGCCTGGTCTATTTAATTTAATAGACTTTTAAAAAAGTCTGAGCCTAACCTTTTAATTAAATAAATCAATTCATCGTAGGCTCTTGTAAGCCGGCTGACCTATTTTCACCCCTATTCCCAAGTATAGTTTATGTTTAAAAATCAGATAAAGAAGTATGTTTGAGGCAAAAATATTTTTACAAAAGATCTTATTTATTTTCATTTTTTGTTGAATTATATTAAAACACGACACAATAATTTTAACTACAAATCAAACATTTCCATAATGTTTAAAAACGTGTCCCTAATGCACTTTTGCTAAAAGCGACTTTCATTCGCCTTTTTCTCCAAGGCCGGTGACGTTGACTAAACCAAAGCTATTCAATCACCCTGTTTCCAAACCTTGGTGTTGGTGGCACTAAATTGAATATACAAATGTTAAGTATATTGTTGAGTCTGAAACCCATACTGATATCACCAAAGGCCACTGAGTCACTGACGTTAAACATCAGTAGATAACTCACTAATCACAAGTCAGCCACATGAAAAGGACAGTAGATTAAAACGCAAACTATAGGTAAATATTGAACTCGTTCTTTAAATGTGCGGGTATGGAGCTAGTTTTTTTTTAATTCGACAACAAAAAATTAACTGATCAAATTCACTGACATTGATGCTTTTGCTTATTTAAATTGGGCGATACATGCCATTACTGAAAATGTAAGGCTAGCCTGACATTGCCTGAAAATGGCGGAAAATTAACTGACACCATCAACAGTCGCCATCACCAAGGTTGAGAATACTGTAAAACGCACTAACATATTACAATGATCTGATTGTGGTATTAATGAACAAGGACCGAGGGTTGAATAGATTCAGTTCAAACAGAGGAAGCTAATCAATCTGTAACAAAAATGTCATTGAGGTGAAACCATAATTAAAAAGCCGAGTTGATCAGTAAAAGACGACTCACATCATGCATGTTGAGAATGTGCAAGTGTAAGCAGAAAAAAAGTTGAACAGAGGCCTTTCTTAGGCGGTGACTCTTCCTTTCTCTTTATAACAGGTTATTAATTTAATAATGAAAAGTAGCCAAATAATGGCAACATACTAAAGCGCCACCGAGACAATGAGACATGATACTATGCCTATAAATTTCTTTGACATATGAAAGAGAAATTACAGCTAGACGCACCAAGACTTTCTGTGCTTGTAATGCCTTTCTGTGAAGCTACAAGAAAGGATAAACAACGAAAGAAAAGAAAAAGAACAATAAGAAAATCCAATTCCTGCCCCCTTTAACAATCAATCGTTTGAATCATATTACATCCATCTTCCCCCAGCATTTATTGAGTTCGAGATCTTCTGTTACTAAAGGATGCCAGAGCACTGACTACTGTTGATGATCATTTCGGGTAATAAAGCATTAATTGGAAAGGTGTGTGTTTATGAACAGTTCAGAAGAGAGGTGAAATCATAAATTAGAAGCTACTTCCAGGAGGTTGCGGATGTTTGTAGATAAATGGGTAGGGTTCCAAACCACTGTCTGGTTCCTTTCGTTTCCCACTAACCCCTGAACTTGAGGGTTGTGGCATGGATCTTACTTGCTCCTCCACAGCCCTGCCCTGACCAGGAAAGAAAAATTGCCTTGCAGCTAATGTGTCTCTATTCCCACCCTCAATCATGAAGCCAGAGTTCAGGTCCAAGTTAGGACGTGAAGGTCCAAATCCATTCAGACCAAGTTGTGTACCAGTCATGTTCATAAAGATTGGTGGCTGAGAGTAAGATGAAAGGACAGTTGATGAAGATCCACCCACTTGAGGGACAACTGGAGCTCCTCTTGAGTCCACCATGTATGGAATTGTGCCACCTGATCCGTACATGGCTGATGAAAAAGACATTGCGGGTGCCACTGATGCTGATGCCACTCCATTATACCCAAAAACAGGTGAATGATTGAAGGGTACTGTGGGGGTCATCCCTAAAACGCTACCTGCTCTTGACATTCTAAGATCTATCGCAGGTTCAATAGCCTTGCCATTCTGCAAAGACGACATTTGAGGAACACATTCATTTTTACCAACTTCTACCTTGGCGCCCAGAAGAGAGATAACAGGAGCATCTGATGATTTAGAACCAAATGCATTGATAAGATGAGCAGACTTACTGGGCCCCTGGTCTACCAAATCAGTTTGAAGGCATGGCCTATCATTCAAATCAATGTTTCTAACAGATGGCTGCATTGATGATGACGACGATGCAGGGGATTGGCTCCAATATCCATTTCTTCCAAGAAAGAGTTGTCCCTCCATTCTGTGATCTGAAGGTTGGGTGTCACCATCATCACCAGTACTGTTCAAATCAAATTCAAGCCTGCTTGATTTTTTAGGACTAAACTCAACTGACGATTGCCCAGAAGCCCTGCCTGAAGATTCAGCAGTAGGTTTTACATTGCCTTCTTCACCCTCGGTCACATTTAGATCAAAATCAAGCCAATCCTGCCTCTGCTTGGAAGCATCAAAGTTCATATCAACAGAAAGATTCCTGTCATTATCACAATTTTTACGAGGCGATGCAGGTCGAAAGGCACTGGTGGCAGCTGACCCTTTCCATCCAAGTGTTCCCTCAAACTGCAAAGGGGCCACAGGCAACCCAGGAGTTGGCACAGGCCTTGAAGCAGAGACAACTGGTATTGGGGTAGACGTAGCATTTACAGAAACATCCATATCATCAGCACCAACTTCGTTGAGATCAAAGCCGCAGAGTCGTTTCTCTGAATTACCTGCTGAATCTTGAGCTGTTTCAGTCACCTCTAAGGACACCATATCAGGTCTGCATTTTGGCTCAGCCTCATTGTTGTCTAAAATACTTGCATGCCTCTCCATTGAATATGCCTCAGTAGCATGGCTTTGTCGGGAGGAAACCTCCTTGGGAGGGACAGGAGTGAGCTGGTCCTCTTTTCTTACAGAATTTGGACTGCCCGGTTGCCTGATTCTGTCTTCTGAGATTTTTTCTGAAGAACTACTGACTTCTCTATTAACTTCCTGAGCAACTTGTCGAGCAAATTCCAAAGCATCCACAATGGCACAGTCAAGTTCATTGTCAGAACCTCTCTTGTCAATTATGTTAGAGCTTCTGAAATCTATTCCAGGTTTACTACAATCAGAACCAATTGATGTATCTTCTTCGTGGCCCTTATCTTCCTTTGATGCTGTGACATATTCTGTTCCAGAGACAGACATGTCTAACACTTCAGTCTTTCCCAAGTTACTGTCACTGACTGATGTGCCCTGCAAGGCATTAGAACAACAATCATTATCATTTTCTGCAGCTTTAAAAACTTGTATAATGCTAGTTGTATCATCTTCCCCACTCCTGTCAGATGCAGGTGTCCTCATACTAGCAGAAGTAGTTAATTTATGACAAACATCATCCTCACTGTGTTCAACATTTTGCTCTAAAGCTGGTTCTTTCACAGACTCTGGTGCTTTGGCTTCACAAGCAACCATGGAAACAGGCTCAGGCTCGGGCTCTGGCTTATTAGAGGACACAGAACAGATCTCTGGTGCTCCAAATTTTTCTGGAGCGTCATTAACGTTTTGCTCCTGCTTTTCCATTTTAGCCAAGTCACTTAACTGTACCACATCTGACTGTCCTTCAAAACTGCTTTGATTTGAAACAGAAAAGTTACAGGTTCCAGCCGAAGTGGTCTCACCCGTAGTGCATATAGGCAATCCTTCATGAGTGGGAGCAACTTCTTGAGCAGAAGAAGGAACACCAGCAACATGGTTTGCTGATCCCTCTTTGATGTCAATACATTCCACACTGGCAGATAACTGGGGCACATTATCAGAACTATGTACCAGTAAATCATCCGAGCTTCTCAATAGAGATTTCTCACATCCAATTAGTCCTGATGCAGGATCATTATCATTGCCATCTTCATTCAAAGCAGATGGCTGCCTTTCCTCCCTGACAATCTTGTCACTTGCATTGTCAACCTTAGCAAGCTCCACTTCATGAGATTCAGTATCACCATTTCCAACTCCCTTCCAGCTGTCAAACAATGTTCTTGCTCTATCCTGAACCCTAGCACTATGATGGTCAAGAAGATTACTTACAGTGATGCGAATTCCTGAAGACATTGACTTCTCACTGTCTATATGCAGCTTTTCAACTGCACGTAACATTGCAGTGATTGATTCTTCAACGAAGCTGTCATTTGCATCAACCCCAAAATTTTGGGCATCCTTTAACCATCTATTAATGAAGCAAAGTCCATCTAATTGAATAAAAAGATCAAGGCAATCTTTATTCTCTGTAGCAGCAATAGTGCTAGCAACAGAAGCCCACTGCCTTGTCGCATCAGCAGCATTTTTAACCTCACTATCTTTCTCCTTTTGCATCACAGAGACCAGCTCCTGCACCCGAGAAGGTGCTGTGAGCCCATCTTTCATCTCGGTCAAGGTAAAGAAATCTTCAAGAGTCATAACGCTTTACATAATCTTTCTCAGAGCATCAAGACCATCCTTTTGGCGTGCCAAAACTGTTCTTCCCATTAAGAATTTCAATAGAATTTCTGAAAAAAACAGTTCACGGACATGCACTGAAAAATCAATGACAAAGAAAATATTCATGTTAGGGACAGTATTCAGATATTTCCACACATAAAGGTAATTAGAGGAACTTATAAATTCCTAACAAGAAACAGACCACACACAAATCAAGCCCCAAGTTTACAGCCAACAATCTGGTAAATTATTATAAAAAATAATAAATGCACCTGACTTTTTCAGTCTTAAAGTCTAATTTTGTATCTGACCCACTATTGATAGTGGATTTGACAATTTAAGAACACCATTACCATAAATAAACGAAACAACAGTTTTGCAGAACATAGAATAATAATAATAACTGATGTGTTTATAAAAGACCATCATTTAAAATCTCCAATTGAATATCATAGGAACAAGTAACACAAAATCAAGAAAACATGAAAATTCAAAATTGAAGAATAATAATAGCCATTGGTTGGCACAACCTGTGCGCTGAAACAGTGCTAACTTAGCTGGCAAGGTTTCGAATCATGCTAGGGTCCACTATTGGTGTGTTATTTGTAAATACCTCCGGAAGCACTTATTGAGCTTAGAGGCCTGCCCACTTCCCAGCCTGGACCCTGATGCTATGTTTGGATTGGTGGTAGTCAGGTAGAGAACAGAATGAAATGGAATATAATGGAATGGAATAAAAATGCAGTTCCTTTGTTTGGATATTTTATAATGGAACAAAACAAAAATTTCATTCTATGTTTGAAAAAGGATGGAACAGAATGAGTTATAAATTTGTAATTCCTATATTATCCTTATTTTTAAATAGATTATCTTTGAAAAACTAATGATTAGGAAAAAATTTACAAATATAAAATAGTTATTTTACAATATAAAAACTTTGTTCCTTCAAGTACACCCCAGATTTGGGGGGAACAAAATTAGGGTTAAACAATGGAATGAAATGGATCATGATCCATCATTTTCCATTATATTTCATTCCAATTTTTATAAAGCAAACAATAGAACAACTTCCCCTTCCACTCCATCCCTCTCCATTCCATCCTCTACCACCAATCCAAACATGCCCTAAGATGGGCAGCCACCACTGACCCTAATTTTTTTATTCCTACTAAAAAACAAAGATTGGAGAATAATGACCTCTTTATGATTGATCTGGATTAAAAAAATGAAATCCATTATTATGGCCAACAGATAATATTTTTTGACACTTAGCTCAGAATAATAGAAAACTATGTCGAGTAAGTGCCAACTTTAGAGGGATCAAGATTCAGACTTCAGAGATACAAAATTAAAATGAAAAAGAAGGTTCTGGTGTTTAGGTCAAACACACAACTTTTCAACTGCCTTCCTCTATGGTTCTATCATGCATAGAACACCACAAAAATCCAAGCCTTTTCAACAATCACATGACTACACCAGAATTAATATCTTTCTTTGTCCTGGATAAAGAGACTTCAATTCTGTTTTTATTTATTAATTAACATATACATGTGCAGGCAGATTCTCGGTGTCAACAACTAAGTTAAAGCAATAGGTTGCCACCAACAATATAGCAAATTACTTCAAAAGAAAACCACGTTCTATGATAAATTGACTAGTGTAATTTTGTTACTACAATATTTAATGACTACATGATACATAGCAGTTTGGAATTGGATGACTTCCAAACCTGTTTTGCAAAGGACATGTAAGAGTGTTGTCGCTGCTAATTCAAATAATAAATTACAAACAGAAAATGGCCATTAGTAGAAATATAGGAAAGAATGCATTCATATATTGATAAAGACAATCAAAATTACAGCTGACCAGTGGCCAAACAGCAAACTCGTAATTTTAATTAACTTATTAATGAACCTCACGTAACGGACTCACTTCATATACGATTACGCTAATTATTATAATTTTTAATTTTTTTCAAAAAAAAATATCGGCATCATTTTTCTTCTTAAGGACAGACTTGACAGCCACAAACTGGAATACACACGAAAAAAAAATTGAAAGCAAGTTTCACAGTTTATAACTGTTGTTAGCCTAGAGTAGAATTCACAAACAAAGCCAATGCTTTAAAAAACATTATGATTCATAGTCACACTTATCACTTCCTTAGTTAATACACAACATCAATTTAAAGATTTACCACAATAGTAAATCACAGAACATGAAGTACACTGTAATCAATTTTTCAGAATAAAAAACTTCACTTCGTCTCTGCAAACTTTTTTACAGACCAAGCAAGCCTAACAGCTATTACTTAACAAACTGGGGATAGATAAAGGCATAGAATTGGAAATGTTAAGTCCTAAGTTGGGCATTAAAAAAGAAAAAAAGAAAAATCTAAATAAGATTACCAGTCACTTCAACGGCTGGTACGAAGTTGCAACCATCAAATAAACCGAATTGTAACCTTCCAATCACGATCAATGAACAGATGTTACTCAATCCCTGAAACGCCCAATTCAGAAATAAAATCAGAATTCCGCACACAAAATGCAAGTAAAATTAAATAAACAACGCAGAAATTAATGATTAAAAAAAATCCAGTCCGAACCCAGAAAGTAAATAACCGAATAGATATCCTTAATTTTCAACAACAGTAGCTAATAATTGTTTAATTAAAAAAAGGGCACAATAACCAAAACCCTAAAAACGGAAGGTTGACATAAGATATAGAAAAACCCTAAAAAAAACAAAAAAACAAATAACCCATGGCTTCCTCGCCCAAAGTGAGTTGTATTAAAATAGAAAACATAAGAATCAAAACTGAATACGCAGCGTATGACAATTAAAACGCGGACACATTATACGAAAAAGGAGAAAGGGAAGGAAAGGAATTGAGAGGGAAGAGAATGAGAACCTGGGAGAGTGAGAAGGAAACCCTAGCTGCGGCTAATAAGCTTGAAAGGAGTATAGAATGTTGTGTGTGTTACGGTTTTGGAGGTGGTGCCAGCGAGCGTTGTTGTGTTGTTGAAAGCGCAATTGAGAATGGGAAGAGAAGAGGAAACGTTTTTCTTTGTGTATTTGGCATATTGATTTCTTTGCTGATGGATTGAATTTAGTTCGTAGGTTGGGCATCAACACGTGCGACGCCAGAGTCTGTTCCGAGTTACTGGGGCCACCCCCCAACACAACACTCTTCAATTTCAATCCCTTTCTGCCTTCAGACTTCACTATCCGACCCACACCCCTTCTACCCGACCCGTCTCCAGATTTCAGTTAGCCTTAGGGCTAATGTGGGCCTTGGCCCGGCAGGCCGGGCTAAAAATGCTGGGGCCAGACTTCCTGACTCCACCCACTTGCTCCCCAACAGGACAATGGGACAGAGGATTGATTCGCCACACATAAAATGTAAATATTATTAAATATTTAGCTTTTGAGTTTTTACTTTATATTTTTTTTAAGTTTATAGTGCTATTTAAAGATTAACATACATATTTGTTATTATTTTATAAATTCAATTCTTCTAATACAGAAAAACTTATATTAAAATCAAATTTATAATAATATATTTTATGTTTTCTGGTTAAATTTGTTCATTCTAATTAATTTTATGAACAAGATATTAAAAAATATATTTTTTTTTCATTTCTGATGAGTTGGTCTTCCAACTCATCCCTAAGTGACACAAATCAAGATTTTCAAATCACCATTAAAAGGCAAACCAGCTTATCTTGCCCTATTTTTGTCAGACTAGTGACAAGGTGAACCAAAATAGATCGAGCTTTACCAATTTACCTCCCCTAGTTAGGCTTAAACTCATACCTTATCTGCATATAATTATAGATCCTTTTTATGTTTTAATCTTATGGGAAAAATTAAAATCAACAATGAAACAAGCAATGCAGACCAATAAGGATGTGTTTGAACTATGAATTAATGTTTCTTTCAGATGAACTAGATTTTTTGTTTGCTGAAGTTCAGATGAACTAGAATAATTTGTAAGAGTAATGGCTTGTTTTTATTAATTAATTATATATATCATTGTTGGTTGTTATAATTGATTATAATCAAAATAAGTTTTTATTTAATTAAATTTGTTAAAAAGTGATTTTGAGATAATTTCGTATAAATACAACAAGTAAACCAACTTTTACATAATTGCAGAAAAGGGCGTAGGAATGTGAAAGAGATTTAAAGTTGTTAAAATAATCGGAGATAACGTATTTGAAGGAGAAGAAATCTGTTGGAAAAAAAAAAATCTACACCGTACATTCTAAAAACATCTTTTTTTTCAAAAAGAAAAAAATTATCAAATTTCCGTTAATGTCCAAAGATATGATGATTATTTTTCAGACAACCCTATTTTATTCAGAAAACACAGTTATGATATACAAATTCTAACTGTTCCAAACCCCCTACGAGAGAATAGTGTAACTTGTGTATTATGAAAACATCTCACGGGAGTGAACAAATTGAGAATCCAGATGAATGCGCTTCTTTTTGTCCCTGTCTGCTATTCTTCCCTTTTTCTCAATTCTTCCCTAACAAATTATAATCCTAGCATGTGAGAGTTTTTAATTATTATGTATTAATTTTAAATCACTACAATAAAAATAATATTTATTAATTTATTTCCTGAATCTTATTTATTTATTTATTAGACTTCTTTTAATTTAAAAGCAACTAATATTGAATTTTCAAAATACGCATCTTTGAATGTTTCCTCATTTATGCATATAATTAAATTGAAATCAATCTCCTCTTGAGTATTTGGTCAAAATAAATAAGGTAAATTTACTAAATTAGAACCCATGTTTAGTTCAGTAAAAAAATCTATGTTTAATCTATATTCAAAATAAAATTATTGAGACGATAATTCAGATATTTGAATTCAGATACTCTTAAGTATTTGTAGTACTATTTTCTTGTTTTTTCTTAATATTTAAGAAATTTAATTAATGACTTATCAATCTTCAAACAAAAACATTTATTTTTATTGTATATTCTTAATTATTTTTTTAATAAAAAAAACAGGCCAGATCAGAAAGAAAAAAAAGACACTTACTTTACTAAAAATGTATTTTGGACATTGAATTCACTTAATACATATTTATAGAGTGTGAACTTAATGAGTTGACTATCAAATGACATAATATAATTTTAACAATTATATATACCAAATTTCAGATAAATTAAACATATATGGATGTATAATTTGATTTTAATTTTGATATATATTGTTTTTTGGTACAAAGGAATTGGAAAAAGAAAAACACAAAACTAAGAACAATTCACAAAAAAAAAATCACAAGATCATAACCTAAAGCAACTAAAATGATAAATATATTTATAGTGTAAAATTATTTACTAATATAATTGATTTATGATTTATTTTTCTTATAGTTTTTTATTGCGAAAAATTTAATTGATTTCTGATTTTTTTACTAATATAATAAATTAACGTACAAAATTATCAATATATTTTTTATACTATGAAAAATCACTATTTAATAATTCACACAAATTTATACTTTAGTGCATGCAATATTGAAGTGTAAATTAATTGAGTGTGTGCAATGTTGAAGACCTGAACTGTGAAAAAAAATTGGTGTACAGTGATCACACAGAAATTTGAATTTAGAATTTCATATATATTATTTCAAATGTGATCACGAGCCCGACCCTAAGGGTTTGCCTTAATACTAAAGTTGAATGGTGTAAGATGGTATCATCAAAAGAAAATGAGAAATAAATGCGTCCATAACATAACAAAAAAACAAAAAATTATCTCGTTGAAGGTACAAAGAGGGGCTATGTGTCTTGTGATTACCCAGTTATTAATTAATTGTAAGGGGATACAAAGACCATAGAAAGGACGCATTACACAAATATGTGCAACACTATCACTTTTAGTATGTCTTGGTTCATTTGTCTCTTGTGTGGCTTTTGTTTGAAGGATTATGTTCATGTGAATGAGTTTTCGAAGAGAAGCAGAAAACAAAGGATATATAGACATTGTCTAAGCTGAAAAGGAAATATCCCCTTCATGTCTCTGTCATGGATTCTATGCATCGCATCTTGCTTTCTTCAGCCAATTCACACAACTTTAAGGAGGAAAAGCAATTATTTTTAGAGGTAAAGGTTTTCAAAGTCTTTATCTAAACATAACCCATTTGCTCAGTTTCTTAAAAGAAAGGCATTCATATAGTGCATGTTTATTTTTCCGTTTGATTTGTTGCAAGCACATGTTATGAGACAAATTCAATCGTCGCTTAGAGAAGAAGGGGGAGATCGGTTGACGAACTTCCGTTCACAACCTTCCCAACTATCTTACTATATAGTTATTGTATATAATGTTAGGGTCCGCTTGTTTAGTTTATTTTCAAAAATGTACAAAAATATTATATTTTAGAGATTTCATAAAAATTGGAAATTTTATTTATTCAGTTCAAATTATAAAAAAAATAATATTTGAAAAGGTAATTATAATTGCAGGTTTTTGAGAACTTGCCCAAAATATTTTTTTAAACTATTCAGAAATTGGGTTTTTCAAATGATTTTTTTTTTATAAAAAAAAACTCTAACAAACACACCTAAAACTTTTAAAAGTAAATTTTTAATTTTTTTTATTTAAAAGAAGAAGTTAAAACTATGATGGAACTTATGCAGTGTAATCATTCAAAATTCTGGATCAATTATTTTGATGTGCATTAACATGACCACGTCCACAGAAGAGAACTGTGTTCCCGAAGCAAAAGAAGAGAACTGTGTTCAGCTTCAGCATGAATCCTCCCCACAAACGAAGCTTTATGAGACAAAATTTGTGGCTTTTCCTAATGTCTCTTTCACTAATTAAAGAAGCGCTGCCTTGTCTCCTTGCATTTCACTCACAGGCATAAAAAAACATGAACGGATTATACAATCAATTTTGCAACCTACTGCCACAAAAGTATTATTACAACTCATGTTTCAGTGTTGTAAACGTAGGGGGACCGCGTTTAAATATTTGAAAAAAGAAATAACCCGACTCACATTGCATTAACTCATCAACCAATCTAGGTAGCTTGTGAATTTTTGTTTATGTTTTCAAACTCGTCTTGTATAACTCGCAACTCACAATGCATCAACTTATGAAGAAAATTAAACATAATCTCTCTTGCATGTAAAAAATTCAAAAACAAAGATGTAAATTCAAACCATCATTAGGTTAATATGCCAAAATGAGATGGTTCAAATAAGAGGTGACAAAACAGACTACTCAACACAATGCAGGCTAAACTGAAGAAGATTGTAAACTATAACAGATTGGGTAAAAAAATAAAATTCAATTTTCACCTCTAAGATGAAGTTCATGTAGTCTAATATGAGCTAAAGCCGCATCGGTCCATGATAAAATTGGACTAAAAAGTTTACGTTTAATTTGAGTTCAAAAATTTAAAGACCAAACCATACATTCAATCAGACAAGTTTGTGCTAGCTTAGCCCATTTTGACACTTCTAGTTAAAATTGTTCTGTGGGCGAATAACTTTTTTCGTTTATCCAAACGTATATTACAAATTAGGCATTTATCTATTGCACTCTTATAATTACATTAGGCACCTCCCATTGCATTTTAGAAAGTCTATTTTGAAATATAAATTTACATTTCAGAGTGGGTTTTTGGGAATGCAATAGAAGGTGCACACTGCAATAGACTACAAATTAGAATGTATAATTTGGGGAGTGAGATTTTCACTCTGCTTACTCAATTAGAATCCCCATCTATATTTACAGGTTTGTGCTGGTTTGGGTTTTCTTTGGGCCCTGGTGTCACTGGATGTTTCTTCCTACACCCCAATAATATCAACTAACCGTATATATTTCAAATATAGCTTTCCAGAATATAAAGATGTGCTGGTTGATATTATTGAGATGCAGGAAGCTTTAACCGACCTTTTTGTTTCCACAATAAAAGAATAAACGCTTTTTTTTTTATCGTGAAAATAAAGAGGTCAAGGGCACCAAGGCCCAAAGAAAGATCCTCTTTTTCTCGTGGAAACCCAGAGGTCAAAAGGAGGAATTAACAATTTTATTATTTTTATATTTATACTTAACTAATTATGATAGTAGCTTTACAAGTGTTATAAATTTTATGAGTGCTACAATATTGTTATTAATAATAATAATAATAATCGTAGATAAAAGAAATTATCTTCAAGAGAACGGAAGTGAACGCAGAAGCTTGAGTAATCCCTGATACCATATTGAATTTGAGAAATGATACGAATTGCAAAAAAATGAGACTTCGTATATCGAAAATGTATATATGCATACACAGCATATACACTTTACACTGTGCAGTGCAACTGAAAAATAAGAGATTTACAAGCAAAAAACTAAATTGTTAACGGTAAGTAAAAACTCCAATAAATTGGCTAGCTACAAGGCAGAAGACACACTGCACAAAACGAACTTGAGATATGTATCCCTGAAAAGGGTTCAGTGGCTAAGCTAGTCGATGAAGATTACTTTTTCTACTTTGCAGCAAGTGGAGCAGAGAGATGCTACCATTTGATCTCTTAGGATCAGGTGCAGGTAACTTCCTTGTGCCCCGATTCCCCTGTAAATAGACATTTGTGTTAACTCCTAATTCACTATCCTTTCTCATATTTAGCATCAATAGTGCTACATAAAAACTTGTGATTTTGTACAGTACAGGTTGGCTTTATTTGAAACTGTACTGATCCAAAATTTAACTATTAAATTCTATATAGTACCTTTAATTTCTCAGATTCGTCACAGAGATCAAAGGTACTCAAATCCCTTGATAACATGGATGAAGAAGGCACGAGTGTCCTGATTTCAATAAGCATGAAATTAAAATTTACAATCAGTAAATGTCGAAGAAAATACTATACATCTACAAGGTTAAAGTTAAACACCACTCGATACTCTTCTACCCCATAAATACACCACGGACCTTTTTGGCTTAGGAGGTTTGCGGGAGCTATCGACACCAATCTTACCACGTGAATCACCCACAAGGTTACGTGTTTTAGTAGATGAAACATCTTGGGGAGACAAAGGATCCAAAATGTCATCTTTTGTTAATGATGACGAAACGAACGATTCCTGAGAGATGGATCAAACAAGAAACAAAATTCCTGTGTAAGCTTTGCATGTTCAATTAATATGAACAGTGATTATTTTATGGAGCACAACGCAGACAGGTAGGACCATTTGTCCATTTCTTTAAATTTTAAAAGTTTTATTTATATGGTAGAAATCTCTTGTCGGGATCTATAGGTATGATTAAGGAATGAAGTGTAGGGGGAATTTAACTATATGCACTGGCTGAGTATTTCATGTCACTAGCTGAGTATTTTAGCTTGCCACTAGCTGAGTATTTCATGTCAGCCTGATTTCCTGAACTATATGCACTTATGCTGAACCCTAGTTAATTATTGATCTGGCAAATTTTGAACTCAGTTAAGGCACAATCTATACTTCAATGAAGCAACATGTAAATCTAAGGCAACTTGATTCAAGTACACATTAAGATATAGAATTTCAAATTACATTTGGTATCTTGCTCCCAGCCTCAACCCCAAAAGCATTATGATACTCTGCTTTTAACAAGGATGTTGAAATTTCCCTATAACATTACAACAAGCAAGAAGGAACAAGTATATTAGTTCAAAGCCAAGAAAAAAAGCATGGGCACACACAAAAGATTTCATAATACTAACCCATATGATTTTTCAGAATCTAACTGTGTACAGGAAGTACTAAGTGTAGGCTCTTCTTCGGACTGGTCAAGTGTGGCCTCAGAGAATGAGTGTGCATGAAATGATTCCTAGAAAGAATGGACAACCAAATAATATATGACTTTGCAATCAGAATTCTGCTTGAATATATTTCAAAGAAAGAACTAGTGGGTCAACCTCCAAGCAAATTGACTAAAATACACATTAACATATAGCATTTTGACTTACACTTTGTATCTTGCTCCCAGCCTCAACCTCTAAAGCATTATGATCCACTACTTTTGACAAGGAAGTTGAAATTTCCCTGTAACATTACAAGAAGCAAGAATTAAGGAACAGGTATATTAGTTCAAAACCAAGAAAAAAGCATGAGTACACACAAAACATTCTTCATAATACTAACCCATATGATTTTTCAGAATCTAACTGTGTACAGGAAGTACTAAGTGTAGGCTCTTTATCAGACTGGTCAAGTGTGGCCTCAGACAATGAGGGTGCATTAAATGATTCCTAGAAAGAATGAACAACCAAATAGCATAATGATAACTTTCCAATCAGAATTTTGCTTGCATATATTTCCAAAAAAGAACTAGTGGGTCAACCTCCTAGCAAATTGAATCAAATACACATTAACATATACATTTCAACTTACACTTTGTATCTTGCTCCCAGCCTCAACCTCTAAAGCATTATGACCCTCTACTTTTGACAAGGAAGTTGAAATTTCCCTGTATAATTACAAGAAGCAAGAATTAAGGAACAAGTATATTAGTTCAAAACCAAAGAAAAAGCATGAGTACACAAAAAAGATCATTTCTTCATAATACAAACCTATCTGATTTTTCAGAATCCAACCGTGAACAGGAAGTATCCAGAGTAGGCTCTTCATCGGACTGGTCAAGTGTAGCCTCAGACGATGAGCGTGCATGAAATGATTCCTAGAAAGAATGGACAACCAAGACTAACCTATCAATGAATAGACTTAAGCAAACTAACACATGTACATATAAAAAAATGAAAAAGTTAGCAAACACTCAGTATCTTGCTCCCAGCATCAACCTGCAAAGCACTCTGATGCTCTGGTTTTGACAAGGACAAAACTTCCCTATATTATACACCATGCAGAAATTAGGAACAAGCATATCTGATCAAAGCCAAAAACAATAACCAGGAACTACATGTGAAAGATCACATTGGTCACAAGACTAACCTATCTGAGTTTTCAGAATCTAACTGCATACAGGAAGTAACAAGAATGGGCTCCTCTTCATCAAACTGGCCAACGCTGGGCTCAGATGATGACTGTGCATGAAATGTTTCCTGGAAAGAAAGGATAACTGAATTATGTATAACATTGCAATCTGACTTAAGTTTGCATATATTTTGGGGGGGAGAAAAATACTAGTGGGTGAACCTTTTCATATGAAACAAGCACACAAAGCACAGTTATGTCAGTTCAGTGAGTTCACACATTAGATGGGATGAGTTTAGTAGTATCGTTTTTAATATTGTGAAGCCTAAATTTACCTGCTAACAAGACATTAACCCAAAACCTAGCAACAACTACAGGCCATAGGAAAGCATGAGTTAGCAAAACAGGTTAGCCAATTAATAGGTTCCAGCTAACTTAGCTTGCCACTAGTTGAAACTATTTCATGTCAACCTGACTTCCTCAACTACATGGACACTCATTCTAAAGCTCAATTTATTATTGAACTGGCAAATTCTGAACTCAATTAAATCTAGATCTCTCCATGAATGAACCAACAAATAAAGTTCAAGAAGATTGACAAATACACTAACGTAGCCTGTGTTGGATCTTGTGGCCTCAATAATCTTAAGAGGGATAGGCTTAGAATGCAGAAGAAGCAACAACAATCAATTTAATAATGTTCTATAAACATGCAAGGCAAAATTGATTGCAATAACATAAACAAGATAAGGGAAGAGAGAATGCAAACACAGTTTTATACTGGTTCGGCCACAACCCGTGCCTACGTCCAGTACTCAAGCAACCCACTTGAGATTTCCACTATCTTTGTAAAATCCATTACAAAGTCTGAACCACACAGGGACAACCCATCCCTTGTGTTCAGGAATCCTGTACAACAAGAGACTCACAGTCTCTTAACCAATCTCATTGAATAAGAAGAATGGAAGAAGAATTCTCTCTTCAAGAGAAGAATATTACAATGAAGATCCATGGATGAACTCTTAATAGATGTGCAAGTGTTTGCCCAAGAGTTCTTTGAGAGAGCATTTGACAATGAAGTTCTCTTGGAATCTCTCTCATTTTCTTTTGAGAGGATAAGACATTTTGGACCAGCAAAACTCTCTCTTCAATTTCATCCCAAGTCACACATATATATAGGCCTTTGATGGCCATTCAAAATCCAAATGATAAGATGTGACTGTTGGCGATATTCCTTGAAAATCCTCTCTGGTAATCGATTACAGAATTAGTGTAATCGATTACACAGTTGTTTTTCTTGAACAGTTGTAACCTTTCATTTAAAATTTGAATTCCCAACGTTCAGAGTCTCTGGTAATCGATTACATATGATGTGTAATCGATTACACACTTTCAAACCATTGGTAATCGATTACATGTATTGGTAATCGATTACATGTGCCTTGAATGACTTGAAACCTTTCATTGTGAGGCAAGGTTTGATCTTGAAGAAATCTTGAATCAAGGCTTTGTTTGTTGAAACAATCTTGTATTAATCTTGAAGCAAAATGAGCCTTGTTTGATTCTTCTTTTGACATCATCAAAATCATGTATACATACATTCACATTCTCCCCCTTTTTGATGATGACAAACATGTGATTTCTTCTCAACACCATCAAAGCTTGCATGATTTACATTCTCCCCCTTTCTCAAGCAAATTCTTAATTCTTCTTGACATCATCAAAATCTTCATGATTTACAGCCTGTAGTTATCAAATGCTAGTAACAAAGACTAATTGCAAATAGGGAAGAAAAAAGAACAACTAATTGCCTCAGCTGACAACCTTATAATTCCTGATGCTCAATAGTTATTTGATACAGTGACCTTGCATCCCATACAGATTACAGAGTATCAATTCTTGATGAATATATTAAAGATGAAGGTGCATCTATGAAAATCTTACTAATCTTCATACTAGAGAGTAGGAATCTAGGAATACTGTACTCAACCTCTTGCTCCCAATTATGTGGTTGATCAAGATCCACTGATGAGCAATCTTCAGGATCATTTTTTATTTTTCCTCTTTTGCAGCAAGTACAACATGCCTTAAACTCATTCAAGTGTGTTTCCAGTTCCAAGTATTTTTTCTTTTCATACCCAATGCTTTCTTTGAGACTTTCTATTTCCATTTCTGCAACCTGATTATGAATAAAGTAATATATTATGTGCAGATAGATGGATTATCTACAAACACTACAGTCAGAGCACCCTAATGAATGAGAAAAAAATAATGATCACTTTCAGCAAACATACTTCTTTTTTCTTATTACCTTTAGTTTGGAATTATATTGCTTCAAGACATTCCATATAACTTTAGCAAAATTCTGCATGATAATGTGGCCTCTCTCGCTCTGGACCTGGCTATCACACTCTGGCTTGAAAGTGACAGAACTACTAGATTCTAATTTGCAGAGTGTTGAAGCATCTGTCACAAAATCAAAGTCAGGATGATTATTACGGGTCCAAGAGACCGAATTTTTTTAAATAAGAATTGCCCAGCATTAGAATGCAAAAAATTAAATCCACAATAGGACACTCCAATGTTGAACATTGGATACACCATCTTAAAGGTCCAATGTCCAAGTTGGATCTATGGGAAGGGGATATGTTATCCCTAGATTTTGTTGTGTAGCATCCCCTTTGAGGAAAAACAGAAACGATAAATTTAACACATTTTTTAAATGTCCCATTCTACCTTCCATAACAGTCTTCCTTTCTTCAACATTCTTTTCATCATTCTGAAGACAAACAAAATAATATAATGGATTAATAAGTAAAATTGAAATAAAAAGAACAAATTTATTCAGTCCTTAAATCTATAATTAAGACGGTTTCACTTTCACAAATGGAACATATCCAAACAAGCAAAAATATATTCATGCAAATGAATGAGAAGATGATGATCATTTTGGGGATAATAAAAATTTCAAATTGGTGAAAGTACAGGACACACAGTATACAAGGTATATTTATGCTCTTTGCAGTAAAAAATGTGTACAAAATATGCAAATGCAATTTTATGACAATCACAACTGTCTCTTCTATTTTAAACAAGGAATCAAGCTAGGAAGTAGAGGAAAACCTGGTCAGTATGTTCAGTAACAAGTCTCATTCTCTTTAAATGTTCCGATAAAGGTGATAGTTTTGTATTATCCATTATGGATGAAGCTTGGTAATGCCTCTTTTTGGAAACTATGTTTGATGGTTCAACTTCATTATACCTAACAGAAATGAAAAGAGATACTTAGAAATCAATCAATCTGGGGTAAATATGAAATCCACATAAGATCGTGTGATGAAATGAATTTTACTTGATCTGCATGTAAGGAGAAGCTTGTCTCAGTAGGTAAGAAGTATCAAGATAATCTTCTTCTCCTGACTTTGCTGTTAAAATCTGTGAACACAAGAAGTAGAAATTAACAAAAGGAATTGGCAAGATTGATGATTTTGAAAGGAAAAAAAAATCAAATTTATATAAAAATGGCATATGATTCTCATGAAAAGAAAACCTGCATATAGCTAACTATAACCTTGATCAGCTTGGAGAAAATTAAGCTTGAAAGTAGTATATGCATATGATTCTCATGAAAAGAAAACCCGCATATAGCTAACTATAACTTTGATCAGCTTGGAGAAAATTAAGCTTGAAAGTAGTATATGCATATGATTCTCATGAAAAGAAAACCCGCATATAGCTAGCTATAACTTTGATCAGCTTGGAGAAAATGAATCTTGAACGTAGTATATACATACCAAGGACATGCGCTTCTTGCCCTCCAAATAATCTCGCAGGTACCTGGTTAACTGCAGCAGCGGTATACAAAGTCAAATTTGTTAAGTTGTAACTCTTCCCCATTTCATTGTCTAAAAGAGATTCCTAAGCTGAGAAAATTAATAAGCTTTTAGCTTATGCTTGTTGATATGACATTAGCCATTAAGAGATGGTAACAAAGATTACAACTAAAGTCTATCAAAATACAATAAAAAATTAAATTATTAAAAACATTACCATGGAACTTTGGAAGTGCTTCTGCAATGGCTTCTTGCGATTTTTTTGGTGCTCCAATAATGACTGAAATCAACAAAATCATGCATAAAATATGAGGGAAGGTAAAAGCATAAGAGAAAAATATATTTGAAAATTTCCAAATGTTGGCAGTAGTGTAAAAATCAATAAAACTCTAGCTACCAAAAGCACAATAACTTCGGTTCATAGTTTGAAGCAAAGGCTACATACTCTTAAGCATAAGCCAAACACCATTAATGTGTTATTGATAAAATTGCTTTCAAGCAATCTTGTCCCCTACAACATCACAAAAAAAAGGTTGAGATAGGTGGAGATAAAAGCAACATATGACATCCCGGTTATCTGAACTTTGTACACAAACCTCTTAAAATTAATAGGATTTACTTTTTTATTAGATATTTTAATTTTTATTAGACACTAAAGTTTCGCTCTAATAATTTGTAAAGGCTTGTATTTCAAACTTTATGAAACCTTTTGAAATAAAATTGATAGACAAGATTATGACAACAGAGGGTAAAAGATATGACATTTAAGAGATCATCTAGATTATATCCCAAAACTGAAAACTGCACAATGCCCAAAATCAAGCTTATTTGGTCATAACAGTATGGAAAAAAAGACTCAACCTGATTTCCTGTTCTTTTTTCTCTTTCAGCCCCTGCAAGGTCAATGATAGTCAAAGAAGCACCATTTGACTTAGGATTGATCACCCCTTTACATTTTGGGGGAACATCACGAATGTTAATGATGCATTGTGACCGACTGCAGGTATAAAGAAGAAACAATCAAACCTTAACATGAAATGATTAATTGCATAATCTTAAGCGAAAGCTACTGACTAATCATGATTTCTATAACAAAATTTGTAACCCCTCCTACAAAAATTTAACTGGAATAGCAATTGCTTCCAGTACATTTATTCAAAATAAATCTTGAGTTGCACCTTATGGTCAATCTTTTCTTTTTTCTCCATTTCTGGGTGAAACCAAGTACAGTATAACATCATAAACCGGACAACAGATTACATGCTAAAGCATCCGTTAAAATTTGGCAGAAATGTTTTCCCATCGAAGCACAGGCTCTTCCTACTCATTACTCAGTTCATTACTAGAGATATCCTCAATAAAAAATGAAACCACAGTGCATAGCAAAATAACCTCTTCCTATTATCAAAGCATTCTAGATTTCTACACATTCCATGTGAAGAAAATACCCAACAACAAATCCTTTTTTTTATTTTATTTTAGTGAAGGATGAAACATTCCTAAATTCCCATCCTACCTCGATTGGCTGTTAGTGTTTGTCATTGCAGTCGCACGTTTCAGTGTTGCTTGTGCTATTAAGGATTCTGCCAGTTCAGTATTGGAGATGATAACCTGTTCACGCAAACACAAGAAACACAAAATCATCACCAACCATGTTACACGGTACACACATATGGGCAAAGCAAATAAACAGATGTTGGCGTAGCTATAAACCTCTTTCAATCCCTTCACAGTCGATTGCTGCATGCTTATTTCACTGCCATCTGATAACAAATCAAACAGCTTCTCTGCTTTACCCCGTTCAGAACATATCTCAAATATCGACATGTAAAAGGTTCTGCAAGTTGCACCATGGTACAAAATTGGCATTTCATTCAATCAAACAACAAAAATGTTGAACCAAAGTTGCAAATTATTTTCCAAGCTCCAAAGTTTGTCACTGTGTAATCATGTTTGCGTTGTCAATTTATCATAACATAACCAATACAAGGCATACTATGTACTAACCAATCACTGTTTTCATGTGCAGCTTAACTTAAACTTCATTATACATAAATGATTTGGAATTAACGCACAATAATACCTAGATGCTTGTATGGCATGTGGCTCAGTGTCCTCGAAAATATGTCGTAGGGCAAGAGGTACCATCCCAGGATCCCTTGGGGTTCCAAACACGGTATGAGTCTTCCCAGACCCACTGGGTCCCAATGCAGCCAACATTCCACTTCTACCTCTAAGAAACTCCTCCACCAGAGGTTTCATCATTCTCTCATACACTTGAAACTAAAAAAACTCCATCACACTGTTATTGTCAGCTAAAAACGCCAATAACGAAAAAATAATAATCGACAGAATATGAATATTGTTGTTACCTGAGATGAGTCGGAAGAGAAAACGTGCGAGAAGCCTCCATAAGTTTCTGATTTGATTCGCTTCGATTCTTTCGAGCTTACGGGAGTTGATAGGGTCACCGACTGTGAGTCGTTGACCGTTAAGCACGCGGCGGGGTTCTTGTTCTTGGAAATTTTAGCACCTGGCGGAGGCGCGTTCTTTTTTACGGGGTTCTGAGGCCACGCGCTCTTAGGTCTCACGCGCGGAGCTTGAACCGGCGACGAAGGGAGGGGTCGGATTCGGAGGAAAACTTTTAGGTTTTTGTTTTCCGGTTTGGGGAGAGGCGTTGGCGGGATTTCTGGTGTTTGTGCTGCGGACAAAACGTCATCGTTTGGGAATGGCGCGATTTCGGGTAAGTGGAAGCTTTGCGGCGTCGTTTGGGGGGTGGCGCGAGCTCTCCGGGGAGGGTTCCGACGAACGGTGATTGTGCCGGGGCACCGTGGTGAAGTGTTCGGATCCATTGTGTTGTGTGGACTAGAAAAGGCGGAAGATTGAGGTTTAAAGTACTGATCGCTTTAATGTGTTATACTTGGAATTTGAATTTTTAGCGCTTAAATACACGTTCGAATGTTTCAATTTCTAAGGCCCATTCGTCCCAAAAGACAGACAAATATATATACATATATAATAACAAGGTCAATCACATTTCTTCATTTTATTTTTTTATTGTAAAAGTAAGTCATAAAAAGACTTATCACTAGTCCATCTTGTAGCGAGCCAAGAAAATCTCAGCCTGGTTCCATTCACCATGACTTTGCTGGTTAGGTGGGTTGATCATCAATTTTTTTTTAAATATAAAAAATCAATAATATTTTCTAATTTTTTAAGTCACCAATCTTAAAATATACCAAATGCATACTCAATCTTTCTTGTGAGCTGGCTTTCATAAATCTCTATATCGTAATAAAATTGCAATTAATTATGATAAAATAAAAATATCAGTGCATTCAAACGCATAAAGGTTAAGATAACCAAAATAATCAAAAAAAAAAAAAATTATGAAAATACCCTGAAACTGAAGAGCAACAGCCAAAGTGTCAAACCCAAAGTGAACAAATTAATTGTGAGTTAAAGTAGCACTAGCACACTAACTTCCTCAAATTTACAGTGAGTCGAGTTAGCTAGTATTTTGGCTTCTATTGATTAGGTTAAAATATAATTTTGTTATCTTATTTTTTAAAAAAAATCAGTAATTTTGGTTATTTTATTTTTTTAATTAAGATATTTTGTTATTTATTTTTTAAAAATTTATAATTTTAGTCCTCTATTTTTTAATTGAAATATTTCATTCCTATTTTTTAAAAATTTATGATTTTTCCTGTGATTAATTTCAGACTCGTTGATGGTGTATTTTTTTTAATTTTTTAATAAATTAAGTTTGTTAGTAATTAAATAATTTAAAATATATATTTGTCACATGTATAATAAAGAAATAATCATTAGTCAATGATTATAGAATATATAAATCAACATTTGAATTTCACTACAAATACTAAAATTGTAGATTTCTTAAAAATAAGCAACAAAATATCTCAATTAAAAAATGAGAGATTAAAATTGTAAATTTTTTAAAAGTAAGAGTAAAATGTCTCAATTAAAAAATAAAAAACTAAAATCATAGATTTGAAAAAATAGGGGGACGAAAATTATATTTTTAATTAATTAAGTATTTGGTTTAACTTTTATTCTTTTTAAAAGGATAAATTTTATAAAATATTTTTTTAAAAATCAAAGAGCTTATTTTTCTTATAAAAAATGCAGTTTTGAAAAGAAAAAAAATGAAATTGCTTTTAAAAAAATAGGTTATACGCCTTAACCTCTTTTTTCTCGTTTGAAACTATTTTATTTATGATAAACATACAAATTTTTAGTTCTAAAATCTAAGTATTTAGGTTTAGAATTTAGGGTTTAATCATAAAAAAGTTAGCTTGAATAGTTTTAAAAAAACTCATCTAATATTTTATATATGTGAATTTTGAATTTATTATTTAACATACTTTATTTTTATTATTTTTCTTAGTTTTATCTCATTCTTTCTCTTTATCGTGTTGCTTGTCATATTTATTTTCAATTTCTATTTTTTCTTCTCTCTCAAACTGTATGCATTTTGAAGAATATAAAAAATCTTTTAAAATTACATAAGTAATAATTTTTTTTAGTCTCTCAAATTAAAAAATATATATATTTTTAATTTTTATAATTCAAAAAAAATAGTCTCTCCTTGTAGTTTGGATGGATGGATGATTTGTGATAATTTTTATTGTAAGAATGATTGAAACAATCATTTTAAAAAATTGAGAAAATAAAAAATACGCATTTTAATTTAGGAGATTAAAAAAAATTAAACTGAAGAGACTAAAAATATATTTAAACTTCTTAAAAAAAATATTTAACCCATTGATTTAAATTACTCTTTATTCATATTTACATATTCATATGTTACAATGTTCTAATGTACCAAAATAAAATATAATCATACGTTTTTCTTTTTGAAAAAAACTGTATTCACATATTAACAATCTGAAGTATCTTTTTATGCACGCTGCGCCAAGGTTGAAAGTATTGCCCACGTCGGCGTGTCGTGCGGACTATTCGAAATGAAAGATTCGAAGTTTACTTGCTTTTTCTTTCTTTCATTTTTACAATAAATTCATTTTTTAAAATGTAAGAAATTATTATAATATATACATATTACTTATTTTAAAATAAATTATGCTTGTATCTCAAAAATAAAAATAAAAAAAAGTATTTTTTGTTATATTCTTCTTCTCTTTTTGACAAAACATTTATCATTTTGTAAATAATTTATAGCAACTATTGTTTATTGTTTATTCTACGTGAGATTATGTACTACAGCAATTTTGTGATCTAGTTCGGATAGCTTGACCTCAACTCAGTGTGTGACGGGTGACAGCGATGCCACGATTCAAGGAACCGACCAAGAAGAAAACCAAGATTCCATTATCACCGTGTTATGGGTATTTTAAAAAATAACAATAATAATTATGTATCGCTATTTGTATTTCTAATAGAAAAATGATATCAAGACGTTGATTTATATATTTGAAGCAAAGTGTTGAGTTTGAATTTTATAAAAAATTGAAAAATAATAATTAAAAAGAGAAATTTCACTATAAAAATTATAAGTGAGTTGATACTTTGCACTATCGTGGTAAAAAGAAAATAGAGCAATGATAAACGTATACTTCAAAAATAGAGTTAATGAGATAAAGAAACAGAAAAATAGAAAATAAAGAAAGAAGAAGAAAGAGAAATTAAATATCTGTTTATATTTTTTCTTTAAAGAATACTATAAATTGAGAGTTTTTCATTAACCCATTTTTCCCCACTTAATATTTTTGCTTATATAGTTGTGTAAGTTTTTTGTCTATTTTTTTTACCCAACTTCATAATTTATCCTTTAATTTAAATATATTTTTTTCATATTTTTCTTGCTTATCTTATATGTGCAATTATTCATATCTATTTTATTTTAATCATATAAATACATATTCATTTGTAAAAAAAAATAACATAAATATTTATTAAATAATACGGAAAACAAACTAGAAGTATATGTGTTTTGGAATGAACTCATATTAGCTTAAATCATCAAAAGACATCAATATAGTTGGTAGGTTGAATGAAGCTTCATTTCGGTGAACTCATATTAATCCAAGTTCAAAGTGAATTCAATGAATCCAGTTGTAGGGAAATTCATTTCGGTCAAGAGTAAATTAGAAGGATTTTTTAGTTGAAATTTGCTCAGTACAAAGGGTTGGCTCTGGTATCAATTTTTTCTCCATGGGAAGGAGGGGGGTCACTCACTGGCAAATGCATATGCTTCAGACTTTGTTCGATTTTGAGGATCATATTAGTTATTTGTCTTGGAATCTTATTTTCTAAACATTGCCTTTACATAGCATTGCGGACTACGAAATTCAAGTATTGTTTAAGATGCATTGTAACATGTATAAAGGAGGACAGTAATATTGTTGTGCTGCCGTTGGATCCAAAAATGACTTGGGATGTTTTGGCTTCTTAATTTCTCAAGTTTCTTATATTATTAGGTAATTGACCTCATTAATGCTTTATTCTATTCAATGATTTTTTTGGCACATAATGTCATTTATTATGTATCACTCACTCTTAATTTAAAATTAAAAAAATATCATGAATACTCATAATTGCTTTATTATCATTTTAGATAGGATGATATGTTTTATCTTCAAGTTTGAAGAGACTGTGAATTTTAAGAGTAGCTAATATTTTTTTAACTCAATTCAAACATATAGAAATATCTTGATATATTATTGAAAAATAAAATATCTTAATTGTAGTGGTTAAAAGAAAATAGAAGAGAGAAAGAGTAAATGTAACAAAAAATATATAATGGAATAAGAAAAGAAAAATAAAAAAGAGATGAACTATTTCAAATAGATATTTACAGGGTACTTTGAATATGTGGGGGATGGAAATCTACTTACTTTATTATAAAAAATTTGTTCAGTGTCACTCACATGTCCAATTTTTCTTAGTCACGTGTGACTATTATGAAGCTTCACTTTTGTTTTTCATTTTTTTTTTATCTTTCCTCCATCCCAAAAAACACGTTTCTTCTCGCCTTGTCCATTTTTTTTTTCTTTTTATATAAAAAAATATTGTATCAGATTTATATATTTATAAGGTTTTTTCATTTTGGATTTAGAATATTTTTATATTCAGTTATATTCTTATGTATTTAATTGTTTATATTTTACTATTGTAAAAAACTATTTATTATTAATTAATTAAATTTTGTATAAAAATATATTATAAAAATTAGTGATTTTATCATGTGACAGTTTATGCTTTATAGGATTGGATGACAGATTTGTCAGCATATTTAAATTATTTTTTATTATATAAATTTGTCTTTATATAAAATATCTTTTAATAAAAATGTGAAAAAGTTAACGACAAAAAAAAAAAAAAACAATGGGAAGCACATAGTTATTCCCGGCACATGAGGTCACTGGGCAATAAACAAATATCGAAAGGCTGGGCCCCAGCACATTGAAGACGTGTATGGCTAGGATTTCTCCTATCTTGTCTGACTAAGACCAATTTCGAGGAACCCAATGAACTTATCAACGTCACTTTCCTCCCAACGGCTATTTACAAAGACAAAATCCAACGGTCCTCAACGCCCCGGCGGTTGCCGCCCAACACCATTCAACGGTATTCGTCTAAGGTTGCCGACCGCAAAGGTTGTCAGTAATTTAGGAGAAATTCTGACATAATCATTAAAATAATTGCAAATATCGCATTACTAACGTTCATTGAAAGAAAAAAAAAATACGTTGAGTATTCGATCTTGCGATTTTTGGCATATATATTAAAGGCGTACGATTGTAGTTAGTCGCTTAGAAAACCCCTTAGAGGCTTAGACCCCTCTCTTCTAAAACCAGGGTCCCCTCAACCAAAATCTTCTTCTTCTTCTGTTGTTCATATGCTGTATTTTATGATAACAACATACATACATAGAAGCTTGTTCTTCTGATCTGATTTGATGAGATCAAGTGTTGGTTCTTTGTTCATCTAATATTATTATTCTTTCCCTGAAATATATTCTAAACTAATTCACAGGCTCTTGATCCGTTTATTTTGAAGAAGATCATCGGCTGTTTTACTAGCTTAATTTTTTGTTTAATCCCTCCGTTAAATCTGAATGGACGGTGCAACGGCTCAAAAACAATCGTTTGCTCCCAACAGGAATATCAGAATGAAAACCCCGAAGAAAAATGGACGAGGTAATTTCATTTCTAATAAGCCTTCTGAGAACTTTAACACGTATGCAGGTCTCTTGAATCCTCCTCCTCCTCCTCCTTCACGCGCCATGTCCTTCTCCTACTCTCATCCGCTCTCAGCTTCTTCACTCATCTACATGCAACAACAACCACCTCTGCTTCCTCTGCCCCATGTTGTTAATAAAAAGAAAAACAGGAGCAGAGAGGAAGCGAAGAAAAGACCGGGAACACAATCTATTCTTTCTGATAACCGCTGGGGACCTGATCCCAAAGACCTTCCCAAAGTGGTGCTAGGGATGGGAAACATCGACGACGTCGTCGTTTCGGGTGCGGTTTTCAATCTGGCTCCGCCACCCAGTAGTTTGCCACTTCCCAACTTTTCTCTCAGATCCAAACACGGTTGCAAAGCGGAAACTGCGGCTGGTTGCGTTGACGACGGAGCAACCAACAATCTCCGGCGACTTCTGCGCCTCCGCTGATCTTCTTAAACCACTCTCTCCCCCTCTCTCCTCGTTGCAGTATGATGCTAAGTTTGTTGGGTCACGTTACTTGTTACTTGATGCTTACTACTAGTAAGGATCCGCGAGGGTAATCTGCTGATTCGTGTTTTTTTTTTTCTCCTTTTCTTTTCTTTATCAAAAAGGGAACTTGTGTGTACCGCCTATGGTTTTTTTGAATTGGGGTGCACAGAAACAATGTGTAGTAGTTTCTTCTTTGGATGTGAACTTTGTATGTACCATCAGTTCCGTAATCTGTCTATTTAATTTCGGGCTATCTTTTACAAATCTATTTTCTCATTTTTAGTTACTCTATTCTTTTTCTTATATTTTTCCTCATCTCTCAAGGTCACGATAATTATATATCGATCTCTTATTTTAATTTCCTTTTTATCTCTCTTCTTTCCGCTCATACAACTAAAAAATTGTTATACCATAAAACGTTTTTGCTTAGTTTTTATTCACATAAAATAATGGTTTGGGATTTGTATCGGAAAGTTTTTAGTTACCCCTCCATTAATTTTTTTGATCGCTGATATTCAGCCATACAAGACAGAACAACCCGTGTTTATAATTTTGATGTTTAATTTAAACGTGACATAACATATTTGATGAGTTTATAAAAACTTACATGACAATATAGAACTAATTAATTTGACGACAAATGTTTAGTTGACAATGTGAGGAAATGGAACAAGACACTGTAAAGTGATTTTGTCACTAAATAAATAGCTCTACTTTATTTGGATGAATAGATTTGAATGGGAAAAAAATTAAAAAAAAAAAGAGAAATGAAATATTTTCTCATTTCAAAAGGAGTGTGAAATAATATAAATTCTTGTATGATCATAAACATACGTTATGTTCTAGACGATTTTTATGTGATATGTGGCTAAATTTTTAATTTGTAAAAAAATAATTAATAAAGTCCACGCTGTATCATGTAGTAATTAGTTGGGACTATGACAAAATCAAGTAATAATTTTGTTTGAAATACACTATTAAAAAACAATGAATTAGTAATCAAATTTTGTGATAGAAAATTGTTCTTCCTTTGTTATTTTCGGGCTTCTTGATTTTTCTAGTAACTATAGGGGAAAGGGGAGTTTTTTTTTTTTTTTTTACGTGAAAGTGTGAAACTCCTGAAAAAAATAATTCCCAATATCATGTGAGAACTTTGGAATATGTTATTTTCTTTTTTCAGACCCTGTCTTGAGATTTTTCTCCCATTTCCCACTTTAGCATGTTTGGTACACTCATTCGTAAAGCATATTCAATGTCCATTTATATTTTATATATGAACTGGATGCATCAAGGTAGTTGACCATCATATTGTGGCAAATTTACGGAGGAGGGTTGGTTTTAGAAACTATTTACTCAATGGGGTCTCATTTATAAGAAATTACGGGGGGGCTTTGTTTTCTACGTGGGTGCCGCCATTGGCACTGGCGGGAAGCTTGAACCGCCAGTGGCAATGGCGGGATAGGGGCTGACTAGGAGAGAGGGGGAGGGGTGCAGAGGTGTCCCACCCTTGGAGATGGCGGGATAGGAGAGAGGGGGTGGTCCCGCCCTTGGAGCTGGCGGGACAGGTGAGAGAGGGCGGTACCGCCACTGGCGGTTGCGGGACAGGGGGAGAGAGGATCCCGCCTTTCGAGCTGGCGGGATAGGCTTGTGTGGGTTACATGAATGAAGGCTTGGTCTGCACCTTTTTCTGAAAAGCCTGCACCTATGTTCACGTGAATGAAGGCTTGGTCTGCACCTTGTAAGCAATAGCTTTCAGGTTCTGAAAAGGCTAGCATATATAGCATCTTAACGTTAAAAAAATTTGAACGTTGGGGGTGGGGTTTAAGTTTTGGGCTATAAAAAAAATGTTGAACTCATTCTTTACGTTTACACAGCTTCCTTAGTTTGCTTTCTCTTTCTTTCTTCTTCTGGAGTTTGAAAGATTATTGTGTTTGTGTTCTTCTGTGCATTCATCTTTCAAGTGTGCTTCAAGTGCCCTTAAATTCCTGGTATGTATTTTCAAAGTAAATATGCTAATATATATTATAAGTTTAAGTTAGTTAGTATTATAAGTTAGTTAGTATGTAAATAGTAGGTTAGTTATTATTAACAAAAGTTCTAAGTTTAAATTAGTTTGTATGAGTAGCTATTGTGTTATTATTTTTTACTTATTAATAAATATTCCAATATTAGGTTAGTTAGTATCAAAATATTATTTGGTTAGTTAGAATTAAAATTTTATTTAGTTATTCTTATTGTATATATTGTTAGATGTTATTTGGTTATTGTATATAATATTTTAGTATTAGTAGTAATTGTTATTTGGTTAGTTAGAATTAAAATTTTATTTAGTTATTGTTATTGTATATATTGTTAGATGTTATTTGATTATTGTATATAATATTTTAGTATTATTAGTAGTAATTACAGCATAGCATAGAATATTATTATTATTTTTTTTTATCAAAGAATGAGAATTTTATTATGAATTCTAGAAATATCTGTAAAATAAAATATATTCTAACTCAAGATGGAAGGGTTATAAATGAAGGGCTATAAATAAAATATATTTTATAGATAAGTTCAACATTTTTTTTATAGCCCAAAACTTAAACCCCACCCCCAACGTTCAAATTTTTTTAACGTTAAGATGCTATATATGCTAGCCTTTTCAGAACCTGAAAGCTATTGCTTACAAGGTGCAGACCAAGCCTTCATTCACGTGAACATAGGTGCAGGCTTTTCAGAAAAAGGTGCAGACCAAGCCTTCATTCACGTAACCCACACAAGCCTATCCCGCCAGCTCGAAAGGCGGGATCCTCTCTCCCCCTGTCCCGCAACCGCCAGTGGCGGTACCGCCCTCTCTCACCTGTCCCGCCAGCTCCAAGGGCGGGACCACCCCCTCTCTCCTATCCCGCCATCTCCAAGGGCGGGACACCTCTGCACCCCTCCCCCTCTCTCCTAGTTAGCACCTATCCCGCCATTACCACTGGCAGTTCAAGCTTCCCGCCAGTGTCAATGGCGGCACCCACGTAGAAAACAACCCCCCCCCCCCCCCGTAATTTATTATAAATGAGACCCCATTGAGTAAATAGTTTCTAAAACCAACCCTCCTCCGTAAATTTACCAGAATGTGTTTTCACTTCAGTCGCCATTTCGATCTTGTGGGTTTGCATGACTTGTTAAACGATACCAAGGTTTGGAAGAGTCAGCCGCATCGACCTCAATTTGAATTTACAAGCCTAACGATGCTCTTGATTGCACCGATTACTCTGTTTGAGAGCAAATGCACCATATAAATAGCTAAGTATATTGGTTATGTATAATAATATCAAATAGTTATGTATATTAGTTTTCATCAAGGTTTTTTTTTATATTAAAAATAAATAAAGAGTTGGACTTGGAGATGAACTCAACAAAAATGAGAGTGAGACTATGAGAATAAGAAAGCCACTTCATTTTGGTAAGAATTTATATTATGTTTAAATTGATAGAAATAGAGAAAATAAAAATATTAATTTGATACTTTTTTTTGAGATAGAAAATATTGGATTTTTAAAAATATCTTCTAGTAATGTGAAATGGGCGAAGGGGAGTTGTTTATTTTTTATTTTTTTATAAAAATATTTTTACAAGATAAAAAGTAATAAACTGAAAGAAATATAACTTTGCTTGGATGTAAAAATAACTTTGATGAAAACTAATATACATAACTATTTCTTAATTATAGATTCTCAAAGGAGTTTTCTTGGATGTGATTTGTTCCTTCCAAGTGTTTTCTATTCCCTCTTTATTATCAATGTATATACCAGGGTGGGTTAGGTGTTGTTGGGATTGAGATGCCAATATTGTTGAAATATCAACCCTTGCTGCTCTATCTTAGCTCATTCCTTCTTCTGCATTAAAAAAACTACAAAATCACCTCGCTTTTTACTCAACCGAACAACCCTTACTGGATCGAACATTTTAAGCTCCACAATTTCGATCTTGTGATGGATCAAATTAAGTTTTATCGTGAGATTTCAAATTTTGAGAGAAGGATATGTAAACAATAATTGCCAATAAAAGAATGTGTTGGCTTTTTCCACACTTGGGAATGTTAGTTGTTCCCTCACTGTTGATTGTTGAGTGTAAGAAAAGGGCATCAAATTGTTCCATATTATTCATCCTTCCCAGAGAGTTTACCGGTCAAAGTGAAATGGCACTGATGATAAGTATGAGAAAAAAAGGTCAAATGAAAAGGCATGGATATCAAAATGCATAAATAAGCATGAGTTTTGCCTTGTTTTTTAGACACAAAAGTCAAAATTTTATCCAGCCAATTGACCAGACTTAAGGTGGAGAAAATTTCACACTTTATGATACTCTTATTGCATTCATGTGAGTGTGACGTCTGCTCAACATTCATGAAAGACGGACTTGGGGTGTTGCTTTGTGTAGGTTGAGCACCAACGGTATGTTAGCAAACTTTTGGTATAGTACTCCAGTAAGTTGTTTCTTTTGCTAGGGGCATCCAATTAGGATATCATCACATTATCACCATCTCATAGAAAGTTTACTAAAGGCGGTGATAATTTCAATTTGTAAGCAAGCCCCTTAAAAAAAAAAAGAAAAAAAAACTAGAAACCAATCAGTTACTATAATATTACTAAAATCTGCATCAAATAAAAAAAAAAGTACTAGGAAACTAATTGTACAGTTTGTTCTAGTAAGAAAATTGAAGGAAAGATAGAAATGAAGGCACGTTGAAACACGTAACAGAAGTTATTGTGGAATTTAATCTGTTTCACGCCTTAAATCTTAATATTAGAGTAACTTAATGGAAACAGGAACATATCATAGTAATAGAAAATGAGATTGAAGGACGAAAGTAAGAGACCAATTTGTTCCAAGCACGAGGATGTGGTGATAAAACCTCATCTTTGGAGACACTTTACATCATTGCATTTTGCATTTGTCCTAGTTTGGTGTTAAAACCATAACCATTGGGGGTGTTTTGAGATTGGGCTAAATATGGGGTTTGTTTTTCTCCCTTCTCAAAACGTGATCCAAGACCAAGAGGACTTCGCACAAAAGAAAAGAAAAATATACACTTTGTAGGTTACTTACACTAATGTCCTGAATTTTAGCTGAAATGACATTAATTTGAAGGACAAATTGATAATTGCACAATCAATGCACCGAAATTCAGTGTGAGATTGATGAAACCAAATTGACAATTGAAAATTACGGACCAAACTATAAATTATGCACTTAGGACTTGGGAATACATTGCGCCCCGTTCTTATCCAAAATGGTTGTTAGTTCCAACAAGAGAACAAAAAAGATGTTCATTTCCTTGAAGCAACGAAGGAAACAAAATGGTAACAATGCTCTGTTGAATATAAGAGACGGGACCGGGAGGTGAGGGAAGTTAGTGTTGGCAACAACACATGGAGGTCGTACTTTACCCTTCCCAATTCCATGTTCCTTCAACTTCCTCACACATTAGATCCAAACAATAGTAGTTCAATTTTCGATGGAGTTTGGTAACGCAGTTAGCGGCATGTTATCGTCTTCATGTTCCAAACAAAATTGCACAAACAATTCCACAAATCAACTACAACTTTCTTTAACAGAAATGCAAAAAAACTATTTTACAATTCTACATATGTAAATTTTTTTTATCCTTATGAATAATTAAACACAGTAACAAAAATTTATAATACTTATATTCTGTTCAACCAATTAAATTAAATTTCTTAGTTTCACATATATGTTTGCATCTCCTTCTCAACGAGGTCTATACAATAGATGCACGTACATATAATGAGCTCTATATCTAGGAACTTCAAAATATTTTACCGAGCTAAACATATAAAATATTATTAGTAAGTACTATGTGTATTGTTAAAAAAAAAACCGTGTGTACAACATAGATAAGATATTTTTTAAAATCCAGTCAAATAATAAAAAAAATCTAAAATCTAAAAAAGTATATGTAATATTCAAACTCGACAAACCTTTATTTAATGATCGACTGAGTATTTTATTCGAATTTTAAAGAACTTGATAATTATAAGTAAGAGTGAAACTTTATTATATGATAAAAAAGATAAATATATTCCTTAAAATCGAAAGTTATTTATTGGTGTATTTATTTTATACTAAAATTAATTGATGTATAAAAAAATAATGCCTTGGTGTTTGGTAAAGCATATCTATAAAAAAATAATATCGAATGAGTGGGTCCTATTATTTTTATTCATCAAACGTTAACCTTTTTATCCAACTTTTTCTCTTTTTTTTTATTAGTGATTTTGTAATAAAGGTATAATGGTATTTTTATGACCACAATATTATTTTTCACTCTATCTCTAAAAAAATTCTCTTCAAACAAACATCTCATACATTTTTTTTATTTCTATTTTATTTAAAAAAATATTTTTCTTTTATTTTTATTCTCTTTGTCAAATATATGCTATATATTTTTCCCTAATTACACTAAGAAGATTGAGATATGCATGATATTTTTCTCACTTTTCTCATTTATGTGATACATAGTTACTTACACAATAAAATAACTTGCGAGGTAAATTTTGATGTATCAAACATTCAAAATAATAATAAGAGAAACAAAAGAGTATTTTTAAAATTTAAACCATTAATCATCGACGCAAGATCCACGCAATCATTTGCGCCTGTCCAACTAATGTTTTTTCTTTTGTAATGAGGTGTGTCTAACTAACGTTACGTCTGTGCCTTTTGTTGATTTGAAATTTTACTTTACTTTAGAATAAACGATAAACATAAAGAACCGTTAACACACATACAAACAAAAAAAAATTTAAAAAAGAAAACAAAGATTTTTACTTGATTAAATAATTAATTTAGAGGAAGGAATAATTATTTTGTTGAGGCTAAGTAGTAGGAAGAGGACCAAATAGTCACATGAAATTATAGATAGCTGGCAAAAGGTTGTCTCTTGGGTCAGTCACAGTCAGCCAAGTGTCTCAAACCTTTTCTTTCTTTCTTTTGAATTTCATTTCAATTTAATTTCCATTTCATTTCCCCCTTTCTCTGCAACTCCCTCCAATTTAGTTAGAGTTATAGAGGCATTGTTGCTGTTTGGAAACAGATCTCTGATCTGAAAATGAGTGCATCGAGGTTCATTAAGTGCGTCACCGTCGGCGACGGCGCTGTCGGCAAAACCTGCTTGTTGATTTCCTACACCAGCAACACTTTTCCCACGGTTTCTTTCTTTCTCCTCTTCCCAATTATAACTATCTGTAGTTAAAATTAGATATATATGCGTTTGAATTGTAAAACTCCTATAATTTGGAGTTTCCAACTGATGTTTCATTTCGTCTGGAACTTTCCAAATTTGGAGATTCACTATATTATCATTGTTATTCTTATTATTCCTGTATTCCTTAATGAACCAAGTGCTTCAAAGTCATTTAACGCTGTTTGTCACTTAGGGCTTATATTTATTATGTTGAGTAATAATTGAGTTTGAGAATTTGCTTGCAATTTGATTGAGACCACTTGAGCAAAGCAGGGATGCGTTGCTACTGCTTTATTTATTTTGTTTTTTTAATCAGCTTTCCAATTGATTTTGGTTTTGTTCTTTAAGAATTATGGCTTTGTGGTTTGTTTCACCCTTTTTCATTTTTGTTTTTTGATCATCGATAACAGGACTACGTGCCCACGGTTTTTGACAATTTCAGTGCTAATGTTGTGGTGGATGGAAGCACCGTAAACCTGGGGTTGTGGGATACTGCTGGTAATTATGACAACCAATTCAGTTATATAGAATCGGGTATTATTTTTGACTAATTGTTTGTTTCTGGTGGTTTAACTTGTTTGATTAACAGGTCAGGAGGATTATAATAGGCTTAGACCCTTGAGTTATCGAGGAGCTGATGTATTTATACTTGCCTTTTCTCTCATAAGCAAGGCTAGCTATGAAAATATTGCAAAGAAGGTTTACTTCTTTCTCTCAATTAGGACGGTGATATTTTAAATCAATTTCTGCACTCAGTATGATATGACTGATTAAGTTATTGTTCTTTTGGTTTCTTCTTTCAGTGGATCCCTGAACTAAGGCATTATGCCCCTGGTGTTCCAATAATTCTCGTTGGAACAAAGTTAGGTAAGCCTTTACCCCTTTCCTTCATTGAATGGAATGGAACCAATCCTGACGATCCTGTTAGAGCTTCCTGCTTGGCTTTGGTTATTGAAATGGTTTTCTTGACTTCAAAGTTCAGTTGTTCACAATTCACATCAGTCTATTGCCTTATCCTATCAAAACTATTCTATTCTTTACATTTGTTTTTCGTTGAGGTTTGTTCACGCACCAACCTAGAGTGTATGGAATGGTTCAAACAGCGTCATAGAGGCATTGCTGTTATCATTTTCATAAATAGTTATTCTTTCTTTGTGCTAAAGCATTATTGATGCCCTGGTGTATAATGCTCACAGAAGTTGGTTTAAAATCTCTGCCAAGAATAAGATGTTAACAGTTCTCAATGGTTATTGCAGAAATAAAGAGAAAATTATTCAGTTTAGCATCAATGTTGTGGAGTTGAGGAAATTCTAGTTTGATTTGTTTTTATTAGAAGAAAATATATGGAGGACATAGTTCGCAAGCCCAGTATCTAAATTGTGTTTGGATGGTGCATGGCAAAAGTAGCAACTTCTTTTTCTTACCAATTTTGAATGATTTATAACAATTGTAAAATGCTTAATTTGATCTGCAGATCTTCGAGAAGATAAGCAATTTTTTATAGACCACCCTGGTGCAGTACCAATAACTACAACACAGGTATGAAATAAACAAATTTTCTAAGCCCCACCCATTTCTTTTGCTAGGGGGGTAGGTGTGAATTCTTGATTCAGAAATTACATTGATCTACACATTGACATTTGTTTTCACTTTGGTTGAAGGGAGAAGAATTAAGAAAACTGATTGGTGCTCCTGCTTACATCGAGTGTAGTTCAAAAACACAGCAGGTGCAATTCTCTCTCTTAACACATATGCAGTGATTTTTTTTCCTGTTGTTTATAGGCTAAAATGCAATTTCTGTCCCCCTAGTTTGATGACTCAGCGATTTTGGTCCCCTTAGAATTTAATTGAGACATTTGGTCCGGAGTCTTAAAAATTGATGATTTTGGTCCTTCTGTCTAATGGCTTCCATTGACTGTTAATTTATAACGTTGAGCTATGCTCCTATGTAAGACATCTGTATTAGTTGATGGTTAGGGGTCTCATTAATGAGTAATTTACATTATTAACCAAAATTGAACAAATGAAAAATTAACAAACGATTGTAGAGAGGAGGGGTTGGGGGAATGAATGTCGATAACCACTGCAAGTCTGCAACCCATTCAAAACAAACATCGCAGACCTAAGTTTCTGCTGTGAGAACCGAAGCCATGGTTGGTGGCGGTTCAGATCTGAGTTTTTGCTGCCAAGATCGAAGCCATGGTCGGTGGTGGTGCATATCTGAGTTTTCGCTGTTGGGATCAAAGCCTTGGTTGGTGGCATTGCAGATCTTAGTTTCTGCTGCTCACCCACTCTCAATCCTTTTGTGGGCGGTGGCGGTGCAGATCCGAGGCTCCCAACATGGAGTATTGGAAGCTCCATGAGTCTTCTTCGATGCCGGTGAGAGAGCGAGAACGAGTTGGTGAATCCAAATGCATGGATAACATATTTCATCTCTATGCGATTTGGTTGCTTTTGTTTCTTTTATTTCCTTTGTTTTTGAACGTGCACTTGGCCAATCCTAATGTGTGCTACTGGTGAAACCATCTGCTTTTTTTTTTTTTTTAATCTTAGTTACTGTGTGGTAAGAACAAATGGGTGTTGCTGAGTGCATCTAAAGCCTGGAATATCAAATTTCAACTTCGATGAAATTTCTTAATGTTGTATTTGCTTTAGCATATTGTTGTTAGTGTCTTCATGATTTGGTTCTTCGTTTTTGTTAATATTCCTGTTTATATGAGAAAGAGTGTTATTTTTTTTGTTTTGGATTTTTATGTGGTTTGAATCTCTGAGGAAGAAGACGATTGAGGTGGTGTATGTTTGCGGGTTACAGAAATGGATTAAAGAATAAGAAAGAGAATAATTTAGTTAGTCAACATATGTAAACTAACATTCAACGGAAGCCATTAGACGGAAGGACTAAAATCATCAATTTTTAAAATTAGAGGGACAAAATGTCTCAATTAAATTCTAGGGGACCAAAATAGTATTTTAGCCTTGTTTATATCACAGTTTTCATGTGCCCCTGTTAATAACAGAATGTTAAAGCTGTCTTTGACGCTGCCATCAAAGTGGTTCTTCAACCACCAAAGCAAAAGAAAAAGAAGAGAAAAGCACAGAAAGCTTGCTCAATATTGTGATTAAGAATCAGAAGGCTTGCTCAACATTGTGATTTAATAACCAGAGATTAATAGGAGGTATTGACTGTCTGGCCAACGTTTAATGTTGCCTCTCCATTGGTTTGTCTTGTTTTGTTCCCTATCCTCTGTAGCAGAGCAGGAAGCTGTGTATAGTTTGGACTGACTTCTTAGGCCTTATAATCAATCACATGATTACTGCCTTGTCTGTCTCATTTTCATACTCTGTAATTAAAACTAGCTCAATTACATAGCTGGTGCCTACCTATTTCCTTCTACTATTATTATGTTAGTAGCCCATACTGCTTGCTTTGTGAATGTGGTCATATTCATTTGGCCTTTTTGATGTCTTCTATGAATTTCTTTAATGGTTTTGGTCAGATGTTGCACATTTTAAATTTTAACACTTAAGGGATGTTATTGAAGGATAAAATTCCATTTTGGTTTATGGGATGTACCATTTAAATATTTACATAGCTATACGTGTTCTTGTATCTGTGGATCCAGATCTCCTGCAGATACATTTTTTAACTGCGCATATCCTACCTAAGCGTTAAAATTTCTTGATTTATTTGTACCAAAATAATTTTTCTCAACTGTAGGGGACTCAGTTTCAAACTAAGCTAATATGAAGTTTAACTTATTTTCTTAGCTCAAAAACTCAACTTAAAACACTGATTAAAAAAAAAGACTCAAGATTACTTGATCTTTTGATGAATTTTATCTTAAATCACTTTGTTAAAAATATTTTTTCTCTCCCAAAAATTAAATGAACGTATCAATACATACATAAAAAAAAGTTTAATATTTTTCTTTAAAGTGTGTATATCTATACTATCTATCTATATCAAATAATCAAATTGATTTGGGAGTATGTATTAAGCATACGCAAATATAAACTAGTTTACACACGGCTAATGATGAAGGTTGGGGTAGATGGTTAAAACTTAGTTCAATCTTTATTATAAAATTATAAAATTATATTATCAATGCATTATTTTTTTTCTTTAAAAAAAAATCTAAAAACACTAGTTAAACCGAATGTTTAAGAGTTGTTTGATTGTAAAGAAATAGAAGAGAAAAAGAAATTTTCAAAAAATAATGTGATTTTCACATTTTTTTTCTATTTTAATTAAAATATTTTTTCTTAATTTTCTTAATTTTTTTCTCTTCTACACAATCAAACTCATGTACATGTTTGAATTAAAATTGGAAAAGTTCAAAAGTAATTTTACTTTCAAAGCAACAATTTTCCTTCTCATTTTATAGAGGGGAATGCGCAATTTTCCTTCTCCTGAATCTTTCTAGATTTTTGATTAGGCACCAAATAATTTGATGTACAAGTGGTAATCGCTGTGATTACCTCATTTACCTGTAGCCTATATGTCTGCTTTCGGCATAGAAATCTTCCATTTTCCTTCTAGAATACGTCACAACGGTGCAAGTGGATTTAATTTAAACTTGATGGAACCATATATTTCTCCCCCAACAATTTAGTATAGAACTTGATTTGCTTCTTAATGTTGCTAATTAAAATTAAAGTTTTATCTTAGTAACTCATTGGATGCCATTACTTTAATTCTATCAGACCCTAGATTGTGGCAATGGTATTGGTATGGCACTAGCAATCTTTGAGTTTCCTCTTTCAAAACGCTTAAGTTTCCTTGGAATGTTATTAATTTCATGGTAAGTATGAAAGTTAGAGGATCACTGCTAATGAAAAAGTTAATGTGAACTTATTCGGTATTTCAACATAGTGTTACAGGATCACTGCTATCCCTTTTAAGACTTACGATGGCCATTTGCTGAGCCGCATTGGCAATACGGTGCAGACTCTGCAATAAATACTCCATAAGAGACTAGTAAGAACACAACATCATTGCCTTTAAAAAAAAAAAAAACATCATATGCAAATAAATTGTTATGATAGAGGTATGGAAGAGAGTGGTGAATTTATTGAGGAATAGCAAAGCATTTATTGGGTAAAATAATCGCAATTTTCCAGTCCTCAGCCTTAACAAAATCTATTAAAAAATAATATTCCACTCTTGCTTTTGATTTTTTTTTATTCTCGTAGAAGTCATAAATCAAAAGTCCTGGATCTATTTACGATTTACCCGTAAAAGTGTATTTTTTAAAAATCTATCTCCATTTGATCATTTTGAAAAAAATTACCCTCTCTTGATAAAATAAAATATGATTAAATCATATCTTATCCCAAAAATAAAAAAGATTATTATAAAGCATACCCTTGATTCAAAGGAAACGTGAGACCCACACTTGAATGATCTCACTGCGTCTTTCAAATCCTAGAGGAAAGTCTATGCCAGAACAATAAGCAACTCTTATCTATGTTTTTCTAAATCACTTTTTTAAATATTGTTATTAAAAATTTGATAGATATGTAATCAAAACTCTCTCCTTAAAATAAAAAACCCAAACTCACATTTTTCAACTTATACAAAAAAAACCTTATTATTACATTGGTCGGGACCGGACCAAATAATAATTTATCGAGGATAGGGGAAAAGGATATATTAATCTAATGATAATTATCACATGAATTTGAAATAGTTTGGAAAAATAAAAAGTGAGTGGGAGAAAAAAAGAAGATGGAGAGCGGAGAGAATAATGGTGATGGCGCGCACGCACACGGCCATGCAAAACCACCTGACGGGGTTGGTGGTAGAGATCCTCAACGCATGTCACTTAGAGATAGGATCGTAGGGAAAGTCTCCACCTATCGCAACACGCAACCTTTTGCAAGACGGAAACATGAAGTTGGACTATGAAGGAGGGAACCGCTTGCTTCCCAAATTCACGATTGACGCTAAGGTTTTTGAGCAACTATGTATTCCCTGGAAGAAATGCTTGGTAGTGAAGCTGTTGGGCAAGAGTATCGGATATTTGATCATGAAGGAAAAACTTCAATCAACATGGAAGCCAGATGAAGGGTTTGATTTAATTGATGTTTCTTATGGATACTTCATGGTGAATTTTGATTTGGATGCGGATAGAGAGAAGGCAGTTAATGGGAGACCATGAATGATTTTCGATCATTATCTTACGGTCCGGCCTTGGGTGCTTGAGTTTGAGGCGTCAACGACAACGATGGACAAAACTTTGGTTTGGGTTAGATTCCGAGGACTAGGAATGGTGTATTATGATGGGAGCATGCTGCTTACCATTGCCTCAGCTATTGGTGCACCAATCAAGGTGGATCAAAACACGTTGAATATGAATCGTGGTCGATTTGCACGAGTGTGTGTTCAAATAAATTTGAACGTTCCTATAGAGGGAAAATTCAATCTCAATGGGAGTTGGTATAAAGTGGAATATGAGGGTCCACATGTTCTTTGTGTTGCTTGTCGTTGTTATGGCCATGTTGCTCGAGCTTGCCCAACCATACCGCTATCTCAGTGGGTTGTTGATAATCAGGGAACGCAAATCAAGCAAGGGGCAGGGGTGACTCCTAATCCTAACCATAATACGGAGAAGGTGTCACCACCAGCTACAGAGTTTCATGAAGTTGCAACGCATGGGTAGTGGATGGTGGTGAAGTGCAAACCTAGGAAGAACGAGACCAATCAGAAAATGCCAACCGTGGGGAATATTTTCATTCAAAATATTCGAGCCAAGGAGAATCCCAAGGGTGCCACAACTCAGCATAATAATGTGATTCTATTGGATGCCATGCAACCCCAATAGAGTCATGAGGGCCAATCATCAATAACTCAGAAAACGAGTATGATTTCATCTTCTTCAAATCTAGCTCACATGGCCAGGAAAAGGGTAAGACTGGATTCTTCCGCACGTGGCAATCAACTTAAACTAGAGCTTAAGACACACATGTAGCTTCACGTCAGGGGGTGCATATTGGGCTCATGCATGACTTACAATTGCCACGACAACTCCAAGGGATGAAGACTACACAAGTTGGGATCTCTCTTACTGCACAGGGAGACTCCATGTGTGATAATAATATTGTGACCCTGCCCATGACTATGCATGCCCCGCATGGTAATTCTGATGTTAGTGGTCAAGAAATCATGAATGTGGATCCAAGGGCAAAACCAAATGTTGCTAGTATCACGTCGATGGAGTCGTCGCAGGTCCCAGATGGGGCTCCTCTTCACGATGTTGTTATGCAGTCCTAGTGTGGACTCACAGTTTTCCTTCCTTGTGTATTCCTATGGAAGTCTCCAAAGATATGAATCTAATTTCCTAGAATATCCAGGGAGCTGTGAATGCGAAAGGGCGGCGTCGTATCAAGGAATTGGTGCGTATGTACAAACCTTGTATCTTTATTTTGTTAGAGACTCATTGTCTGTTTGCGTTTGCTGCTATTTTTGGCATGCATTGGGCTTTGAGGTAAGGCATTTGGTTGAAGCTTCGGGACATGTTGCAGGCCATGAATTGAAATGCATTGCAGTATGATAAAATGTGATGAATTATAATGGAATTGAGCGCATAAAAAAACCTTTTTGATCATTGAACTGGTGAAAGAAAAGTCAATTTATCGTGCCAACAAAACTTATTGAGCAATAGCTGTATTCAAACGAGGAACTGCATGTGAAATGATGTTGTAATAATCTCACATTCTTTGCTATGTTACCGTTGTAAATTGTGCATTCTGTTACTAGAAATTTAGGATAGTTTTTCTAGTTACCATAAATAGGTTTTATTTTAGGGGATAAAGTAATCTTTTTACAGAAAGAAGTCGTATTATTTCATTAATAATCAAAGATAGAATACAAGATGAAGTATGATTAAAGACATGGCTACCAGGAGTTTTGATAGTTTTAATCCTCCATGGTCAGTCTTTCAAAAAAAAAAAAAAAATCATCCATGATTAACTTGTCTCTTTACAAAGATAGCTAAGTTATGAGCAACATGTTATCATATCATTTCAATTTTTTTGTATTATTAATTTTTCACCCATTCTTTTCATTCATTTTCATTATTTTGACCAATTTTATTGCTAATTCGCATTTTTTTATACCATTCATTTGCATTTTTCCCCAGCTCATTTAAATGATTTTTCCATTTTTTTTCTTGTCTGCATAATTTTCCTCTCCATTTTTTTATTTGTTAAAATTGGTTGGAAATTATAAAATTGTGTGACACTCATTTTTTTAACCCACAATATTATATGGAATATTCACCAACTTTTGTTAATGACTAATTTCTATCAAGAAATCTAAAATCTTGTTTAAGAGAATCTAAATTCAATACCACTCAAACCAACGATTTGTTATTATATTATTTTTTTTATTGAGTTAATTAGAATGATCACCCATGTTATTTGTTTTATTACACTTGTCATCCTTCTTTTTTTTACATTGCTTTTAATCTCATATTTAACTTAGTGAAACTTTCGTTAGTAAATTTAATAAAAGAAAAAAAGATATTCATTTATGAAAGAAAAACAAAGACAAAAGAGAATGATATTTAAATAGTGACATGAATAATTTTGTCGACAACTATTTTAATATTAACTGGTGAAATTCAATAAAGATATTTTAAGCAAGAAAAATTTATTAAAAAATAATGTGTTTCTTATGTGACAGTCTCAAACTAACATTTTTTAGATTTAAAACATCAAAGGTGACTAACTAAACATAAAACCAACATTTAGGATTTTTTTAGGGTTCAAAAAAAGTAAAGTGTCCAATGTAATAAAAGCAAACAAAAATCATTCTAATTATTCTTTTTTTATTTAATGAACTCTAATTATGATTTTATAATTTTTTAATAAAATTTAATGAATAGAATATAGAAGAGAATGTATTATAAGTTTGTGTCAAAAAAGGAAAAAGAAAATGTATTAGAAAGATTGCTGGCAGTTATCTAAAATTGGGTGGAAAAAAAAAAAACACCTTCATGGCTTCATTAATATAAGAAATAGTTTGTTATTATTATTTATTGTTGTTGAAAAAGAAGCAAAACCCTAAACCCTGAAGTCATATCCTGGTTTGGTTGTGTGACGGTGAATTGAGGAGAGAGAGAGAGAGGATGAGAGGGGTGAAGAGAGCAATGTTTGTAGGCAGAGCCCTGAGAAGCAATTCCAACAGCGGCGTGTCTCCCCATGGCCATGGCTGCTTGACCCCATCAAATCCAAATCCAAATCCAAATCCTTCTGTTTCTGTTACTGGGTTTAGATACCTTTCTGCTTATGCTGCTGCCACGTCTCTTGTCCAAGACGCTCTGACCAAGGCCTTCAAACCCAAAGAACTTGCCTCTTTCAATACTAGGCCTGTCCATTCTGCAACAAGGTTGCAATTGAACAATTTCCGCTCTTTTTCTATTCATTCTAACATTTCTTTGATGATTAAGTCTTTCAATTTGTTGCAGCGTTTCTGGACTATTATGATATTCCATTCAAAGTGGTTGAGGTAAATCCCATCAACAAGAAGGAGATCAAGTGGTCCGACTACAAGAAGGTGCCTATCCTCACCGTTGATGGTCAACAAATGGTCGACTCTTCAGGTTCTTATTATTCTTTCCATTTCTTTATCTTGTTCTTTGCAAAATCAAAAGTTCTTTTCTTGTAATTAAACTCGCTGTTTATTTTTGGCAGACATAATTGATAAATTGATCAAAAGGATACATCCAGATTATGACCTAAATGCACAAGAAGAGAACAAGTGGCGATACTATGTTTTGCTTATTATACTTCGACTACTTGGTTGCATACAGTTATCTCTCTTCTTTACTGCTTCCTCTTTAACTAATTCATATCCTTTAACAAAATTGGTTAATATAGTTACTAACATTAAATTTGTATTATTTTGCTAAAATTATCATGAAGTTTCCGGGAACTCAATCTCTTTCTTTTTACTTGATTGCTTTCACACCTAATTAATTAATGTGTATCTTCTTATCCAATCTTTATATGTAGCACATCGGGTTACATCTGATGTCATTATTAGGAGTTTGTGGTGCTATAACCAACTGCTTCTATGTATGAACATTATGCTGTGACATGTTGTATTGGTGGGTGGATAATCACTTGGTGCATGCCTTGTCACGGAATATATATCGAAATGTTCCTGAAGCTCTTGAATCATTTGATTATATCACCACCCAAGGTATGATTTTCAATAAGAGTTTGTCTCTTGTAAGCTTTCATTTTATTTTCTTACTTCTAAAAAACAAAAAGATTATTTAATACATATAATCAAAAAAAGAATGTTGTATTCTTAATTGTAGTTTGCAACTAATAGTTGAATTATAAGCTGGTTGTGTTTCTGGTCGACCCTGTACAATTTTATAACTCTTCAAAGCATATTTCGTTTTCTCCTAAAATATTAGACATGTATGGGACATTTTCATTTTATCCTAATTTCATATTGCTTGAAATCAGTGTTTTCCTCTGTCATTTTCTTAATATGGAGAAAGTTCTGAAAATTCTGTCGTTTTCAGTTAGGTCATGCAAAGTTGATTATTCTGTAGTGAGTAGTGACCCTAAAATATGCACAATGGGATGGATACTAATCTGTCCCTGTTGATGCATGACACTAAACAGATCTCTTGATTCATCAAACCGTTTTGCTTCAAATTTAAGTAAACCTTATCCAATTGTATGGCCACGTCTGTAATAATTATACATCATGAAATTGAAGGCTTTGGAGGAAGAGATAGGAAGCCTTAATTCAACTGTTAAAATCTACGTTAGTTTTATGTCTTTTGTAAGGCAATATTTATTTTAATCATTCCCTTTCACTGTTTGTTAACATCCTTGTCTCTCCTTTTGAACCTTTTTGGCTTTTTATCCCAAAGTCTAGCATGTTATAGAGTGTAAACAATTTTAGCTGTTTCCTTGACATGCAGGAAATTTCAGTTTTTCTGAGAGGTTAGTGGCAAAGTATAGTGGGGCTGCGGCTATGTATTTTGTGTCAAAGAAATTTTAGCAGATCTTGCTGTGTTTGGTGTTCTAAGACCCATCCACCATCTCAAGTCAGGTAGAGATATAATAGAGCACGCCCTGATTGGGAAATGGTTTTCTGAGATGGATCTTGCAGTAGGACAGTCTTCTAGGGTGAGTGAGCATAGCTAGAAAAAACTATAGTGAGCAAAAATACATAGCTTCTATATGGGGAAATGAAATGACTTTTATTCTAAGTTTGGTGAGTCTTAGTAAGCTATAAATGCTTTGCAGTTTGTACTTGTAATTTATCTTGTGGTGATTAGTGATCACATACTGTTCTGGTAAATCCGGGTATATATTCAATAAAAAAGTTTATCTCACTTTGGGACAAGCACAAAAATCTCTCTTTTGCTTCAAATTGTTTGATTATGCAATTATTGGACAGCAAAATTTGACATTTTCTGTCTTATATAGCTTAGGGAGTAAGGGTGTATTGCTGATTCATATATGAAATCTGGAGTGATGATTCACACTCGAGTTTGTTTAGGGAAAGTGAGGGAGAGAGAAGAAACTAGCACGTACTATCCTCTTATAGGATACAACGTTGTGACATTCGATCACTATATGATACAACTATCCTTTGGATAAGCTTATCTTGCTCTTGCAGTTGTATTTGTGTGGCCTAGAAAAAATTGTTTCAATAGGAACTAGTACAATGAGCCTGTTTGGATAAGGCTGAAAGTGCTTTTGAGAACTTCTTTACTGAAAAAGTTCTATATTTTTAGTAGAAAAATTCTCAAAAGCACTTTCAGCCTTTCTTGTATTCAAAAAGGAACTATGACTCCTGAATTTCAAGAGCAATTATGAGTTTTTCAATAGTATTTACGATATTCCTTTGCCAAAAAGAAAAGAAAACATCATAGCATACAAATCTATAATAGACCAAAATTGAAAAGTAAAGTGCTAATACCATTCTTTAATAATATCCTTAATATTTTTCTCTGATTTTTATCTTTGTAAATGTTTAAAATAATGATTATTATCATTATTGATTTACTTATCTGTAAAACTGGTGAATATTTAATACCAATGTAATGGGTAGGGGCGGACCAAGGTTGAAAGAGGAGGGATCTTGATCCCTGTTTTTTTTTTTTTTTTTCCTTTTCAAATATATAAATTCATTAGATTATTAGTGTTACTAATTTACTATTTTATATAATTATTGAATCATAGATGCTGTCAAAAAATTTTATTGAATCATAGATTCACATTGAGTAGGCAAGCAGCAGTATGACTGCTTGAGAATCAAGTGGCATCTAATTTGCCTATAAAAATATATTATTATTTATTATTAAAATAAATTTTATCTAAAATTCATATTGACTAAATTTTTAGTTATTATATAATCTATTTTTATCTCTAGACATTTTTCTTCTAAATTATCAAATCAATAATAATTCTATTTTTTTTAAGAAAATATAATTTAAATATTATAGTTTATCAAGTTTTATACAATCAATTTTTATCTCTTGACTTTTTAAAATTATAAAATTAATAGTAAATTTTTTAAAAATCTTATCAAAAAATTATATTTTATTAATTTAAATTATTATATAATTGTTTTTATCTCAATACTTTTTTCTAAACTAAAAATCAATAAAAATCTTGTCTTTCTTTAGTAAATTCTATTTAAATATTATATTTATCAAATTTTGGTTATTATACAATTAATTTTTATCTTCTATCTTTTTAATCATAAAATTAATAGCAATTTCATCTTTTTGTAAAGAAATATTATGTAAATATTTTATTTTATTAATTCTAATTATTATTTAATTATTGTTTAATTTTCTCAATCATAGACATTTTGTGACATGCACGAAAGACATTTTGAAGTGACAATTATATTTTGTATATCAATTAATGATATATATTTATTAGATAATTTTTTTATCATTGGCTTCCTCTGTTGTATGAGTATGGGTCTGTCCCATTTTACAAGTATAAAAAAATATGAATATAGATATGTCAAAATAAGTTAACTAAATATCTTTATTTTAAAATAAAAATAGATAATTTAATTAAGAATATAATTTTTTTGAAATTGATTGGCTAAATATATTTATTTTAAAATAAATAAATCAAAATTACGGAACAAGTATAATAAAACAAACAAAATTATATTTAAGTACACTTTTAAAGTCTATCTCTAAACCAAAAAAAATAAAAAATCATCGAAACCTTTTTAGCAAAGTAAAATACTTTGTAATGGTTTATGTGTTACTTGTATTTAAGCCCACTTTTAAAGTCTATATTTTTTTAAAAAAAAAAGTTAAAATTTTGCTTTTACCCTATCTTTATGTGATACTTGTAAACGATTTATGTGTTTGGGGTAAGTTTAAGTAATCATCCTAGATAATAATCGCTAGTGTTTGTAATACAATGTCAAAATATGATATCTTAGAAGAAAAAAAATTCTAGATCCTAGTAATTAATGTTATTTATCTACCTTAAAAATAGTGATTTTAGACTTTAAAGAGATTATAGCAAAAAAAAATATTTACAAGATCAAAACTAAAATTTGCTCCTTTTATAGGAAGTAAAATCAATAATTTTAAATTTTATAGGAATAAAAAACAAAAAAAAAATTTGTATAGGAACCAAAATAAAAATATATAATATTTCAGCCAATCTTCTTTCATATAACTTTTTTTTGTTTTACTTTGTATTTATTTATGATGTTTAAATTGCTTGTACTTATTTATTTGATGAGTTAACTTATGAGTCATTTATTTTTTATTATTTTCTCTATAAAAAAAATTATTAGGTGTATCTCACACATCTCTTGTAAATATGGTTGAAAATTTTCTTTCTTAAGCATTTCAAATTATTCATGTTTTATTTTTATTTATATACTTATATTCCTAATTGTTTTTTTTAACTTACCTTCTTTTATTTCAAACTTTAAATTAGTTTCCAATGATTTTGTTTAAAGAATGATCAATATTTAAAAATAATCTTATACAGCATACAACTTAGCTTGCTAATTATAAATTCAAAATATATTTTTTATATTTATTATAAAATTTTCTTATGATATAAGGTCATTTTTAACGTTTGAATATTTTTTTAATTATTGAATTTTAATTAAGAAATAGGGATAATGGACAACACATAAAATAAATAGATAATTAAGAATTCAAGTATATAAATTAAGATAAAAAAGGTAATTTGTGATAAGTGAGATATTTTTTTTTGTAAAAAAAGTGTGTGAAATATATAAGTATTGAGAAAACATTAATAATGTATAAAGCGCAATCATAGATGAAAGTAAAGAAGATTAAAGTCTTATCTTTTAAGTTATATAATTTTTTGTAGTATAAGTTATATATTTTAATCTATAATAGTGAAATATTAAATGCAAAAATAAACTTCAATTTTAATTTTTAAATGCCTAAAGCCTAATCATAAATAAAGATAAAAAAATAATAATAAAATATTGAGTAAATAGCAACTGAAGTAATGAAACACAGAGTCAATAAAAAGCATGTTCTGTTGCAATTACTACCTTAACAATTGCTATTTAGCGTATTTTCATGTCCTTCGCCTGCAGATAGCGCAGCACCCAAGTTACTTCTAGAACCTCCGTGTTCCGCGAATTACACCCCCACCTCAAACAAACCACTTGCACATATTCTGAGAGAAAGAGTATTGAATCCTCATCCTCTTCCTTCCATTCCTCAAGAACCCTAATCCCAATCAGCCATGCAGCAAGGAGACTACACCTCCGCTCCATCTCCATATTATCAATTCCCTCATCTCCAAAACCCCAATCCCAATCCCAATCCCAATCCCGATCCACACCCAAACAACCCTTACGCTTCTGCACCTCCCTTCACCCCCAATTACGCTCCCTCCGATTACACCCCTTACCCTTCCTACCCTCAAAATCCCGATCCTTCTCCACCCACTGCTCCTTCCTTTCCTCCCTCTTCTTCCAACCCTAATTTACCCCCTCCTTTCAATCCTCCCTTCGAATCTAACCCTCCCTACCAACAACAACAACCCTATTTCTCACCATATGATCAGCATCAAACGCCTCCCAACCCCAATTCCACTCCCTCCTCATACAACCCTGTCCCTTCTCCCTACAGCTACTCCGGACCCTCCTCCGTTCCTCCGATTCCGACCTACGAACCTGCATACGAGGCTCCCGTGAGGCCCGATCAAGGTGGAGGCTACTTTGACGACAGGTACCGAGCCGGATTTACTCGGAGCCATTCCGATTTGGGATCCGATTTTTACGGGAAGAGCGGTGGTGGCGCAGATGATGGATACGGAGATGGGGTGTATGCTTATGAAGGGGGCAAGGTGGAACCCTACGGGGCGCGTGGCACGGCGCCAAAATCGTCGACTTGGGCGGCGTTTGATGATTACGGGAGGTCCATCAGTTTCCCCTCGCAGAAGGAATCTTCTTCTGTGGGGGGTAAGATTGTGAAAGCGGTGCCCAAGGCTGATACACAACAAGATGTCAAAGGTGGCGGCGTGCAAAAGTTTCGTGTCAAGCTGTTGGCCGAAAGTGGGGGTCAGAGCACTATGGATGTTCTCTGTCAGGTATGACGAGGATTGCATTTAGAACCATTTGTTATGTTTGTGTTTTATAATTAAGAGGATTGCGTTCAGCTGTTGCCCCAAAGCTGGTTTAGGGCTTCAATATCAACGCTTGTTCATCGAATTCAATCCAATGAATGAGAGACAAGGATGTGGAACATTTGGAAATTCATTGAGAATTAAGAAATTACGTCTAGGATGTGGAAGCTTTAGCTACTAGCTTCTTGGTATACGTGAAGAATCTCATCTGGGATGTGGAACCAAACATGCTAACAAATTGTGAAAAAATGACATTTGGGATGTGGAACCAAACACCCTAACTAAATTGTGAGAAATCACTTCTGGGATGTGGAAGTGGAACCAAACAAGTTAACTAAATTGTTTCCTTTGCATTGTTATTGAAGTAATTATAGTCAGGCTAGGGACTAGGGGAGCACATACATATGGCACAAGACACGGATTTTGAATTATAACTCATTTGCACAATTTTTAATTACAAGATAGCTTCAATGTTTTGAAATTTAGCGTTAGTTAATAAAAATGAGAAAACAGATTATGTACTGACTGGGTAAAACAATTTTTCACAGTCATCCAATCATAAACAACCGTGTGTGGGAAGTTTATTGACTTCTACAATAGTTATCTTAAAAGTGATACTAATGATGATTTGTGATTGGATTACAATGTAAAACTATTTGTGATTGGATTACCATGGCCGTTATAGCGGAATGGCGTGGCAGATTTTTTGCCAACTGTCCTAGTAAATTTGTGAAGGGAGGCCTGCTATGGCAGTACCATAGGCCACAATAGCGGGTCTATATGACGGAATTTTTTCCTTCTGCCATCTGCCATTGATAACACTGATAGCCATTAAACTCAAAAAATACTATTGTTTTATCTAATTCTTATGTTGTTTTCGTTTATATTTTGTATGGAAGTTCAAAAAATAAATAATTGCAAAATTTAGTGAAGAGTTACGACTTGAGAGTATCCAAAGTATCTATATCATATTTTTAGCATGGTTATGTGTTTGAAGTGGGTATGACAATTATTTTGACATGTCCGTGGTTCCTAGCCGCAAGGATATTGGATACCAATTGCATGGCTAGGGGTGCTTCTTTTGTATAAGTAGGTTAATGAAGGATCTGGTTTATGACTTTGACCCAAAGTAGTAGTCTCTCTCTCTATATATATATGTCTAGATTAGTCTATTCTTTCTATATATTCCTGATTTTGTTTTTGCTTCTAAAAAATGTTGGTCACATTATGTTATTGCTGTTGATCTGAACTTCGTTGACCTCTGTCTGCTCAGATTGGTTTGGATGGAATTCGTATGCTGGATCCAAATACCAGCCGGACATTGAGAATTTATCCTCTTGAGAACATAACAAGATGTGATGTGAGCTTCTTGATTTCCTTCAGAAAACTTCTCTACTTCCATGAAATTAATTTTCCTAGTCAATCTCATTATAATTTTTTGCTAATTGAATCATGCAGAGAATCGATTCATCTACCTTTGCATTTTGGTCAAAGAGTCCTGTTGACATTGAGCCAAGACGGATCAGATTGCAATCTAATAGTTACACTACTAACACACTTTTGGATATAGTGACTGCTGCAACCATACAGGTATTCAGATATTTCAACTTTCTGTTATAACAATTGTTCAGGTTTTTTTATGATAAATTAGGCTAGATCATAAGACACTGGCTCTGTATTTTTAAGGTTACCATGGGACAAGATTTTGTTTTAAGGTTGCTTTCTCAGTTTGAGTTACCATGTGATAGATAACAAGACCAGAGGTCCAAAAGTAAAGGAAAGCAGAGAACAAGCTGAATTATATCTACTCTACTGTACTGATAAAAGTTGGGTTAATAATATGTGAAAGATAGATGAACAAGAATATAAAAATACTGATGGCTCAGGCAGTTTCAAGAGTGCCCGATTCTCTCCCTTCCTAAACCTTTAGCAGTTATCACACTTTTCATCCCCAAGTCAGCATTGTAGTTAATTGTGCACATTAGTGGTAGTAGCACTATCATGCCATCATGGCCTCCTGCCACTCCTCCAACCCCCATCATCATGTCACACGTGGTTATCTTAGCTAGACTTGTGCCTTTTGTGGCCAATCATGACCATCATAGGTGCTACGCAGGTGACATGTTAAGTTCAATTTTGCCCCTGAAACCGGTGTTGTTTTACGGTTTTATTGGGGGCAAACTTGGAAACTTGCCTGTCCTAATAATCTGTTCTCTTGTGTTTGTTTATCACTTCCTTTATCATCAGTCTGCCCTAGCCTCTGTTTTCTGTTCTGTGAACAAACCAGCCATGCTCCTCACCTCTGCTCTATCTTTCTCCACCCGCACACTTCTGACACAACTCTTTCAGACCAACTCACACCATGTAGAACTTTGGCACATCGTTTTGCACTTTTTGTTCACATCTCTCTGCTCATCAGCCATCTCATGCCCTTTCTTGTTGTACTTTTCTTTTCTTTTATATTTTCTGACTTTTCTTCTTATTAACTTTTGTATGTCTTATTGGGATAAGGCTTTGTTGTTGTTGTTGTTGTTGTGGTATTATGACTTTTAACTATACTTGAATTTAAGTGTGAGGAAATTTCACTCACATGACTCTTGATATTCATGTTTCAGCTTACAATTTATAGAGTACAAAGCATAAGAGAGAGAAAGGGGGAAAAGACAGCCTAGCCTAGTCTATGTGACAGCCTAGTCTAGTCTATGTCTGCTGACTTCTAAAACAAGGAAAAAATATTTAGTAATGATGCATACAAATCTAATTTAGAAACCCCAAAAGATATTCAACACTCCCCCTCAAGCTGGAGCATATAGATCATATGCACCAAGCTTGGAACAAATAGACTGAATCCTAGGTCCTCGCAATAACTTAGTCAAAATATCTGCTGGCTGATCATTAGAGCTAATGAACTCAGTGATAATTTCTTTGGACAATAGCTTCTCCCGAATGAAATGACAGTCAATTTCTATGTGTTTGGTTCTCTCATGAAAGACTGGATTTGAAGCAATATGGAGAGCGGCTTGGTTATCACAATATAACTTCATCTGCCCAACTTCACAGAATCTCAATTCATGAAGTAGTTGTTTGATCCACATAAGTTCACATGTAGCCATGGCCATAGATCTATATTCAGCCTCTGCACTGGATCAGGCAACAACAGTTTGCTTCTTGCTCTTCCAAGAGATAGCATTCCCTCCAATGGAAACACAATATCCGGATGTGGATCTCCTATCCATAGGACAACCAGCCCAATCTGGATCACAATACCCAGATACTTGTGTATTACCTTTGTCTTCATAAAGTAATCCTTGTCTTGAAGCTCTCTTAATGTATCTAAGAATACGCATAACAACATTCCAATGATCAACACGAGGATTTTGCATAAATTGGCTCACCACTCCAACAACAAAGGAAATATCAGGTCTTGTAATGGTGAGATAAATGAGTTTTTCCACAAGTCTTCTATATCTCTCGGGATCAGGACACATTTCACTCTGATCTGCCAGGAGCTTCAGATTTGGATCCATAGGACTATCAACAGGTCTACAATTCTGCATGCCTGTTTCCTCCAAAATGTCAAGGGCATACTTCCTCTGAGAGATCACAACACCATCTCCTGACTGAGTCACCTCAATACCAAGGAAGTACTTCAAATATCCCAGGTCTTTGGTCTGGAAATGACTGAATAAGTGCTCTTTTAGCTGAACAATCTTAGTAGCATCATTCCCTGTAATCACTATATCATCAACGTATACTATCAAATAAACACATTTCCCAGGGGATGAATGACAATAAAAAACAGAATGATCAGCCTTACTTCATTTCAACCCAAAAAGTTGAACAATATGACTGAATTTACCAAACCAAGCCCGAGGGGATTGCTTCAACCCATAGAGAGATCGACACAGCTTACAAACAAGACCATACTCCCCCTGAGCAACAAACCCAGGAGGTTGCTCCATATAAATCTTCTCCTCAAGATCACCATGGAGGAAAGCATTCTTAATGTCAAGCTGATGAAGAGGCCAATAACGCATGGCTGCCATAGCAAGAAACAGACGAGCAGTGGTGATTTTAGCCATAGGAGAAAAGGTGTCACAATAATCAAGGCCATAAATCTGAATATAGCCTTTAGCTACCGATCGAGCCTTAAGTTGATCAACCTTACCATTAGGCCCAACTTTAACTGCATAGACCCATCTACAACCCACAGTCTTCTTGCCAGGTGGAAGAGGAACAAGTTCCCAAGTACCATTATTTTCAAGGGCCTGCATTTCATCAATCATAGCCTGTCGCCATCCAGGATGACTAAGTGCCTCATGAACATTAGAAGGAACATGGTGTGAGGATACAGAGAAAACAAAGGAAGAATATGAAGGAGACAAGCGATGGTAACTCAAAAACTTATAAATAGGATGAGGGTTGCGAGTGGATCGAGTACCTTTTCGGATGGCAATGGGCCAGGCTGAATCAGAGTGATGAGAGACAGGTGAGGAAGCAGGATCCATGGTTGGAGGACTAGTTGGAGAAGGATGAGAATCACGAGGGGAGACGCAGTGCTTACTGCGTGCTTCTTAATTAATAGGATGCCTTCTTCTTCTCTTGATACCAACTTGAATTTAAGTGTGAGGAAATTTCACTCACATGACTCTTGATATTCATGTTTCAGCTTACAATTTATAGAGTTCAAAGCATAAGAGAGAGAAAGGGGGAAAAGACAGCCTAGCCGAGTCTATGTGACAGCCTAGTCTAGTCTATGTCTGCTGACTTCTAAAACAAGGAAAAAATATTTAGTAATGATGCATACAAATCTAATTTAGAAACCCCAAAAGATATTCAACAACTATTAATCTGAACATGCCTTTAATAATGCGTATTTTTATAGCATTTATATATGTAATACTACCTGTCCCTTAATATAAGACTCTTTTAACTAATTCATACTGTTTAAGAAAGTTGGTTTATTTATTTAGAAGTATTAAATTTGTTAGCAATTTATATTATTTTTCATACTTATCGTTAGAATTATTGGGACTCATGATCTCTCTCTTTCTGCTTAATTACTTTCTACCTAATTAATTAATGTGTGTTAGCCTTTTTCTCCAATCTTTGTAAGAGAGAGAATACATTTATATTTTTAATTCATAGCATTTATTGTAAAAGTAATTTGGGGTATTTTAGTAAAAAAATAATTAATGCAAAAGACAACTTGAAGAGAGCCTTATAAAAAGGGACAAGCAAATTTTTAAAGAAGTCTTATATTTAGGGACGGAGTGACGAAGGTAGTATAAATATTTAGTTTACATCTAGATTCTAGAAATTTCATAATAGTGGTTATCCTGCTGTCCGCTATCTCACTGTACCAGTTTTGGGGTCTGCTGCTTTGTGCCACTATCTGGGATTTTAATAATTATTACTCTGGTTCATATTCTTAAAATCAGTTATAGTATCTGCAATGTCTGCAATAATAGAAAAAATCGTCTGTTAACATTATTTATGGTCGCCTAAATCTATTTTAATTATTAAATTCTACACAGGTTTTCTAGTTAAATAGCTTTTCATTTTTCCTTTTCTTGGGTTCTTTGGCTACTTATCAACAACTAAATTGTTTTAAATATTGGGATTATATGATATATATGTCTTAATTACCTTTATTTTCTTTTTCTTAATGCAGTTCAAGGAAATGGGTGGAGGCAGGAGGCCTGCTGAAGCTGTGAAAACAAATGAACAGTCTTCAGAAAGAAAGAAAGGTTTTGGTGATTGGATGAATCTTATCAAACCTGCCAATGAAGAGAAGGATCATTGGGTAAAAATTAGATGCAATCTTTTTGGCTTCTCCCTCTCAGAAATAGGATCCTTTGTTTTTTTGAAGAAATATTTTCCAATCATTTTCTGGTAGAGGCTTGTGATTGTTGGAACATGTTTTGTTACTTTAATTAGTATTTTTTTGACTTTATTTTCAATTGTTAGTATTTTTCACTCCTTTTAACTCTTGCAAAGTTTCTGAATGTGACTTGATTTTAATGAAAATTAGTTGACCTATCTTACAAGGTTCTATTTTGGTATAGGTACCGGATGAAGCCGTCTCAAAATGTACAGCATGTGGCACTGATTTTGGGGCTTTTGTTCGCAGGGTTAGTCTCCCTGTTTTCCTTGCTCAACCAATGTTCTCTGTTTTTTGTGTGCTTTGTTGCTAATGTCATGATCCTCTGTGCTTCCAATAGCATCACTGTAGGAACTGTGGTGATATTTTCTGTGACAAATGTACCCATGGTAGAATTGCTCTGACTGCTGATGAGAATGCTCAGCCTGTACGAGTTTGTGACCGTTGCATGGTATGTGCAATATTTGTTGGCTTTTCATTGGATCATATTGGATATATTGAAAATAGGGATACTGTTTTGTAATATGCTTTTGCTGTTGTATTTGTTGAGTTTGTAGTGCTAATGTGCTATTAAATGGGATATCCAAGTAGGGACTTTGTCCCCTCCCAATAATGGGCATACCATACTCCTTTTCTATTACTCTCTTATTTTCAATTCAATTAGTGCTGCCTGAACAGTGAATAACTGAAGAAGCAATGCTGTTAAGTTTCTTATAGTTCCGTTGCTGTATAGGCTGAAGTGACTCAGCGGCTGACTAGTGCGAAAGAGTCATCAAGTAAACCTGCATTGCAGAGTCATGAGGATCTTGCAAAGAAACTTCAGGTAACTGATTGGGACATTATACTGTTTGTTTCTGTGTTTGTTTTATCGCCCATGGAAAGCTACAATTCTTTTAGTTACTTTGGTAATCTTTCTTGTTGGTGAATGCCTTGGCAGGAGGAACTAGAGAGAAATCAAAAGGCATCAGGTAATGTAATTACTATATAGATTTTTATTTTTTTATTCATAACTTGGAAGCAGGTTTCAAGCAATCTGTTGTAATAGATAATTTAGTTGAGATGGCTTGAATTTTTTTTTTTTTTTTAGATTTTGAATTTTATCTCTGCAGCTCTGTTAAGTGGTGTGGTTTGTAGGTTCCAAGTCTGATGGATCTGCAAGACGGATGAAGGAAGTTGCATGTCCTATTTGCACTGTCCATCTGCAGGTTTGAATCTAGTGACCACTGCCCCCGTCTTTTCTCATACATGCATCATTAGATCATCATAATCATCATCTTCATTTGGCGCTCATGTGGCGCTTTGTTTGATATTATTGCAGGTTCAGGTGCCTAGCTCGGGTTCAGAGACTATTGAGTGTGGAGTTTGCCAGCACCCATTTCTTGTGAGTGCTCATTGAGTTCCGATAAACATTAATATGGATGAGAAGGTGTCTTCGTGTTTCACAAGTTTAAAATTCATTTGTTTTACTGAGCTATCTCTTGCACATTAATTATCAATGATTGGGATTGCCTTCCTTTTACTATTATTTTTGGGCTTGTTTCATGTCCTAGTTTTACCTTGCATGCATCTTTTTTTTATTTTTTTATTTTGTGCTTAAAGCTTGGTGTGCTTCGTTAGTTGTTCAATTCTCACTTAAATTCGTTTATCCGCTTGTATAAAATAGACGCTGAACACATATATATATACATGTATAGCTATGGTGAATTCATTATGGTTTCAGACGATTTGTTGGTTCAGCTGAGTAATACTGTTTTGCTAGAGATTTTGTAACTTCTAAAGTTCGGAAGATCAACTTGGTCACAATTATTTTGATCAGTCTTGCGTCTCCCTGAATAATGTAAAGCCGAATATGTGTTATTTTTTCATCTAACTTTTATATCGATTAAGTGGAATAACAAAACATTCAATGAAGGGGTAATTAGTCGGGGTATATTTGGAATTCTGGGTGAAGGATTAGGACTTAGGAAGGAGTTTAAAGACGCGAGTATGGGTAGTCTTTTTCTTGGTTGAGAGTCGTGTGGATTTTTCATATAGTTTGACCTTTTTTTCGAGATATCCCAAATGGGAGCTTGCAAGGAAAAAAATGTTAATTATGTTAGATTCTTTTATAAGGGTAAGATTATCTTTTATTACACCCTTTTTCCTTGCTTTTTCCCCCTCATGATTCATAGTTGGTCAATGTCGCCCTTAGGGGTATTAAGTACAATGTTATCCAACTTGAACATCTTTAATTAAGTTGGAGTAATGGGTCACTAAGTTATGGATCCATAATTGACCCGTATGATCTTTTGTTTATAATTAAAAATATTTCTAAATAATTTCATAACCTATAAATTTGTACACTTAAAGATTTAAAATTTAACATTTTTAGAAAGCACATTTATGAACTTGTTTAAAAAATTTGAGCAATATATTTTATCAGAATTAAGCATATACTGACAAACATAATTTAAATCATCTATTTATTAAAATTATCATCATTGTTCACTCGCAGACATAATCATAAAATAAATTCTTGAGAATGATTTATAGAATAGGATGTAACATTCTCAATTTAAGATTTCTAAGAAATTAAGAATTTCTCTACCAAACATTTATCAGGGTCTTGCTAATGTTTTTGTAGCTACTGATGTGAACCAAAAAAATTCTAATGTTCTAAAAATCAGGGTAATTGAAATGGTGAAGGTATTGGTTTAATGGTTAAGGGTAAATATTATTGTTATAAATCATTTAGTTATATAAATTAAAATTATAAAATTAATATAAAATTGCTTGAAGATATTAGTATAATTTATAACTAGATCGTCGGCCTAATTACTGTCGACGATATTTCTTAGGACTTAAAATAAAATAGGATTTTATTTAAATTTAAAAATAATAGCAGTCTCATAACAATAATAATTAATACTGTTTAATTTAAGTTTTCAAATAGAAATTGTAATAATTTAAAATAAAACATGATTTATTTTAAAATTGAATTTAAAGGTTTTTTTAATTAATTTAAAATTGAAAAAAATAATAAAATCTTGAGAAATCATTCTCACTCTCATAATTTGTGTAAAGATCGTGTAACGAAAAAAGAAGAAAAGTATAAAACAAGTTAATTCAAAGTAGGAAAAATGAGGGTCTCAGTTTCCAACAAAAACATCAAATTTATATTTTGTCACCTTGCTTGACCAAATAATTACTTAGAGAAAAAAAATCGAATAATTTCTCATTGTGAAATGTTAAAGTGAAATATCATATTTTTAGTTATCAAATAATAAATATTTTTATCTACTGTTTTCAAGGTTTTGATTTTTGACATCAAGTTATTATTATTTAATGTTAATTTAAAATTTTACTTTTTTTTACAATTTAATATTAATTTATTTACTATACATATATGATCAGTTAGTCCCGAATCAATCTTGATTAAATAAACAAAATATAAATTAGTATGTTTGAGTAACCATATTAATGTTAAGAACATTGGTATTAAACGAAACTAATACACTGATTAAAATTGTACGCCGACTTCTGCCCTAACGTCAACGAATTTCTACATGACTACATATGTTCAACACGAGTCTTTTACCATGTTGTACTTGTATGGCATGTTAGTACTAAAAACTATTATTATCACTTATTATTGTGATATCCACGGTGGAAAAGATTAATGCATTTGCCTTCTTTGCGGGGTTTGTGATTTTCGAGAATGTTACCTCACATTATAAACAGTTGACTGACTCAGACCGTCAGACTTTAGAATTTTAATTTGATGTTGCCTCATTCGTAAAATTAAATTGTGTGCACTAGCTTGACGAGTAACTCATGATAGTGTGTAAATTATTATACATTATCGTATTTGTATTTAATTCTTATAAATAAAACAAAATTGTATTCAGTAATTCTGTTAGAAATTTATCTAAATAAACTGTTTATTCTCTTAAAGCCTAAAGTGGATGCATTTGCAACAAGTCCGTTCCTTCACGATGATGGTGCCATAATTAGAAACTATCTGCATTTTTAAAACATTCTACTTAGGGACGGATCTGGAAGTCTATTGAAGGGAGATTGAATTTCTTTTTTGTCACTTTATAATTATTTAAATATTGTTTGTTAAAGATTTTATTAATTTCTTGTTTCAAACTTTGAAAGGTTATGATTTTATGAACATAATAAAAATCAATTTTTTTTATTCTTAGAAATGAAATTCAAGTATAAGTGATTTATAACTCATCTACACTATTCAACTACTTGAGTTGGATTTCCTTATACACAATCACAATAAATAAAACTTACATTAATATGATCTCATAATCTAAAAAAAAACAAAATTATTCTATATACTAATAATTAAAAGTCATCAAATCCTATAACAATGATATGATATCTATATGAAACATATTTATTATATATATATTGAGAGGAAAGATAACTTATGTTCATGACAAAAATGAAAAAGTGTTATCATGAGAGTTTTGAATCCTTAACATTCCAAGTAAGAAAAAAAATATAGCAAGATATTAATTTTTGTTCTAAATTTTATGGTTGTTATAGTGTTTCATGGTTAATATTCTATACATTTATTTCTAAGTTATTGTAGGCAATTCATCGGGATCCAAAAATTCTAAGAGTGTCAGCCAGGTAATATGCAATTTTTAGAACTATTGTGCAAGATTATATCAAGTTACGCAATTATATTACATACTCAAAAAATAAATGAACCATCTGTTTTCTTTAGCCCCTACATACTCAATTGGCATGATGGTTACCTCTAGATTTTGCAAATGCTATTCCGTGTTATAAGGGTACTAGTTAAAACAGTAAAATAAATATAATGTATGTAACTCATTGAAAATATATGTTAAGTTTGTAGAGAGAATTTATGTTTTATTCCTTCAAAATATACTCCTGAGAAGGGGTAATAAATTTAAAGTGTGATTAAATAAAGATTAATCTCATAGAATCAAAATATACGAAAATATATATCTTAAGATATTACCTTGAAATCAAATATTCTAATTGATGATTAAAAAAATATAACTAATTTTTTGAATGAGAAACATAAAATTATTTTTTTTTTATTTTCAAATATGTTTTATATAATTTAATAAAAATTCTTTTAATTTTTTAACCAAAACATTTAACGCAATTGTTAGCAGAACACTTTAGATGCTAAACAACAGAATTGTCAACGAACGTGCACGTCTCTGTTCCGGTCACTTGGCCCACTCACTCACTAGATCACAAACAGTTGGACAGATGAAGAAATTAATATATTTTCAATTAGTAGGTGAGAGGGAAAATGAGGTCAAAGCACAAAATCGTGGATACAATGTTGTTACCTAAAGGTTATGAACAAATTAAAAAAATAAATTATTCAAAAATCAAACTATGGAAGGATGCATGCATTCAGGATATCATGTTACATTCAGGAGTCTGTTTTGAACACGGAACACCTATAAATATATACATATATATAAATTTTAAAATTAGTATTTTTCTCGTGATTCTTTTTCACTATAGTCTCTCATTATTTTGAAGTTATTGATACAACTGAGTTTTATATTTAATATTTTTTTTATAAATTACAAAATCTAATAATTGATTGGTTGTATCTTTTGATACTGTCTTACAGATCATGTTTATCAAATTTCATTTAATTTAGACATTCGACGATATAATAACAACTTGCTAGGATATACTATAAGTCGATAATAAAAAAGATCATAAATGGATTGTACGTGCAGTCAGAAGTTAGCTGAAGTCATTTCTTGCGTGCAATGAATGAGCCAATTAACTCAATTGCGTGACATATAGGTGTATTTCTCGCACTCGCAGATCTAAGTTATTTAAGATGAAGCTAAACTTAGAAGTAGCTAAAATTATCACTGCCATGGATTCTTTAATGGCTTCTCCTCTACCCCTTGGTATTCTTGTTCTACGTTGTTTCATGTTACTGTTAATGGTTTCTTGCAAAGCGAAGGGTTTGGTGGAACTTCCACCAAATGTTACGGTTCCAGCAGTGTTGGTGTTCGGAGATTCAATAATGGATACGGGGAACAACAACAACAACATGCAAACTCTTGCTAAGTGCAACTTCCCACCATATGGGAGAGATTTCGAAGGAGGCATCCCAACTGGTCGATTTGGTAATGGAAAGGTTCCATCAGACCTTGTAGGTATACACTATATTTTTTTTATCCCTATGCTCTTACGTGATATATAGTAGCATATGCTTGAGAAATATTTTTTGCACAACCATTTATATATAGTTCTTTGAAAAATACTACTGTTTCTGAGTTAATCTTTGACTTGTTAATTTATCATATTAATCTTGCCCTTAAGAGTTTAAAATTATACAGTTTAATTTCTCAGTTCATTTTAATATAAAAATGTGAAAATATTCGAATATTTTGATATCTAAAAGCAAAATAATTAAATATTTAAAATATCACTAACTCCACGATATTTACAAAACTGAACTTTAAAATTCGTACTTTAAGAAAAGTTAATATTCAAATCAAACATAATGCCATGATATTCCAATATTTAATGTTAATGTTAAATTAAAGCACTTAAATGCTTGTCCATTGATCATTAAATTGTAACATTATTATGACTTGACGTTAAGCAGATGACATGGCAATTAATATTTAATAATATTTAAGTAAAATTGCAGTTTTTGTTTTTTTTTTTTTATATTATTCAAAAATAATTTAATATTTTTTATCGATAAATATTAATAATTAATATATTATATTAATAGAGAGATTTGAACAAAATGACATTTTTATTACTCCAACTCTTGTCTTATTAAGTATTAGTTGTCACACGTACCATCTATTTAATGCAATATAGAAGGATTAAAAATGTAATTTAACTTAAATATTGTTAAATATTAATTAACATGTCATCTACATAATTTAGATTATGGTTAATTAATGTTAGTATAATTTTGGCGGTCAATAGACAAATATTTAATAGTTAGAACAAAATTATGAATTTTATAAAAATGAGATATTAAAATTATTGATTAAAAATTGGTGGATAAAATTGTAAATTATAAATTATAAATTATAGAATGACTAAAAATGTATTTTCACCGATATATTATGAATTTAATGTTTATGTATTAATTATATAAAATAATTTTATATTGTTATTTAACCATAAATTATTGTTTAAAGTGTAAAACTTTTTATACTTTTAGCGCATAATCCTTTTTTTGGGAGTGAAAAAAAAAACTTTTGAATCAACTAAGGTTTTCAAATTTTGAATTGATGTTAAATAGGAAAATAAATCCTTTACAATGACTCTACAACTGTATAAAATTTGAATCCTTTGCTGAATTTTATTAATATAATATGTTTTATGGAATCATTTTAAAATTTTTTTTCCCAGCAGAAACTATCCCTTCCGTTATTAATATAATATGTTTTTTTCATTTGATTTGATATTAACTTAAATAGAATCTTAGATTTTCCAATGTATTTCAAAATATCTCATAAGTTTGACTCTTTTTATTAACTGTATGATTAATTCTTGATCAACATTTAATTATATTTAAAATTCATAATTTTTTTTACAAAATTAATGTATATTGTCAATTATGTTATGCTTATTGGATAATTTAATATGTTTTTTAGGATCATCTCAAGATTTTTTTTTCCATGAGAGGTTGTTCCTTCCTGTTAAACAATCTTTATTTTCTCAAATAATCTTTTTCCGGTAAAATAAAATTATAGATATAAATGATTTGACACGTATATCTTTAATTAAAGTTTAAGAATTTGATTCTAACTCAAACATGCTATAGTACTAATTTACCTTATAATGAGTAAATAAGTGAATATGGCGAAATAAGATTAGTTAACTATCAAATACAAATATTATTGTATACCTTATAGTCTATATATATATATGTATATAAAAGAAAATTGTCCAGCCATTCCCATATGTCTAACGGTGGAACCGTTTGCATTTTATTTTTGTTTTTCTAATGTATTTTATTTTTGTTTTAACAATATTTAAATATATATTTTTTTTATTATTTTTTCTCTTCACTCTTTCTTTTACCAAAACAACCATGTATTGTACGAATTCCAATGCAAGTTATACATATAAAAAAGAAAAATTAGAAAATCAAAAGGATACATGCCTTTTAGCGAGACAAGTAACTGAGAAATCAGCCAATCAGATTCAGAATTGTGTTCCCTGCAAAAACTACAGAATGTCTGAACGTCCGACGCCCTGCGGTCTGGCTTTACTAGTACAGTACTGATATTTAATATTTTTATGGTAATTATATATAAATATCTCAAAATCGTAAGTAATTAGGGTGCCTTGGTTTCGAAGGAATAAAAAAATTAAATTTTATTTCATGAGATTCACATTTTTTATATTTTATTTTAATTTAAAAATTTTTCTTTATTTTTTTTTAAATCAGACACGTCCTTTATTTTTTTTAAAAGAATTAAAATCACAAACACCTAATTAATTAAGTGTGTTTAGATTGCAACGGTTACAAAAATCAGATTATTTTAAAATGTAATTATATGTTTCATCAATTATAATCATAATAAGTTTTATTTGAATAAATTTATTGAAAACTAATGTAAACATAATTATTTTCGTTAGGAAGAAGAAGAAAGAATTACATAATAAAAGAATTTTTTTCTTAATTATAATTATATTTTTTTATCTACAAGATTAAAATCTAAAATCTTAGACCGAGTTTAGGATTATAATATGAAAACAAATAAAAGAGAAAAAAATGTTAAATAACAATCGTAAATTGCAAATGTTGTATTTTATACAAATAACTTATATTTTTAGAGAAAAAAAATCAAAATTTAAGCTAATTTTTCCCAAAATTTTACCTTTTTTATAAACAACTTTTTCTCCTAAAAACAACTGAAATAGGATAAATTAATCCATCTCAAACATGTTCTTAATTAATAATTACTTGTATCTCTTTCCCTTCTTAATAATCAGGAACATATTGTAACACAATTTCTTATTATATGATCAGCTGAAGAATTGGGCATTAAGGAACTTCTGCCAGCATATTTGGATCCAAATCTTCAACCCAGCGATCTCGTCACTGGTGTCTGCTTTGCATCCGGTGGTTCAGGGTACGATCCTCTCACATCTAAACTAGCGGTAGGGTAACATTCAGTTTCATTGTTCTCTATCAGCTCCTAATTAATTTTGTTTAATAACACAAAAAATAGTTCATTTTTTTCTCTTAATTATTCTAATTAACTTGGTTAATATTTGAATACCAGTCAGCTATATCGTTGACCGGTCAAATAGACTTGTTCAAAGAATACATAAGAAAACTAAAAGGACTCGTTGGAGAGGACAAAACAAACTTCATCCTAGCCAATGGTATTGTTCTTGTTGTGGAAGGCAGCAACGACATTTCCAACACATACTTTTTGAGTCATGCTAGAGAAGTAGAATATGATATTCCTGCTTACACTGACTTAATGGTCAAGTCAGCTTCTAATTTCTTAAAGGTATGCATAAATAATAATTAGTTAGCATATGTTATTCAAGTTATGCACATATATCACTTATGAATATGTTATTTTGATTGATTAATTAGCTTACCATGTACATACATTAATTAATAATTATTGTGAATATAATTGAAAGGAAATATATCAACTAGGTGGTCGGAGGATAGGGGTATTCAGTGCTCCACCAATTGGGTGTGTGCCATTTCAGAGAACACTGGTTGGAGGAATAGTTAGAAAATGTGCAGAAAAGTACAACGACGCGGCCAAGTTATTCAACAGCAAACTCGCAAAGGAGTTGGCTTCCCTTAACCGGAACTTGCCTAATGCCAGGATGGTTTATCTGGATGTTTACAACCCCCTACTTGATATCATTGTACATTACCAAAATTATGGTAATCTAACACTTTTCACTTTTATTACACACTTACTATTCATTCATTATTAGTATTTCTTAAGAAATAATCAATGATCATCAAGTTACTGGCTAGAATAGTTCTAAGGTATCAGCCATAGAAGTAGAAAATGATTTGTGTAGAATTAGAACCCAAATGTCTTATTAATTTCACAGTAGACAATGATTCCATAGATAATAGATCAATGGTGACAATAAAATTTAAAATTGAAATGGCATACAAATATTTAAGGCTCTTACTATTAGGTCATTCTTAATAAGTAGCACCCAATTGTTTATGACTGAATTTACTGCCCCTGACAGTGCTCACAGGCAAAAATTCTAAAAAGCAATTAATAGAAAAAGCTTTGTCGGACGTCATGCCTTTATAATTGCAGGATTTAAAGTGGGAGACAGAGGATGCTGTGGTACGGGCAAAATAGAAGCCGCAGTGTTATGCAACCCTTTGCATCCCACGTGTCCGGATGTGGGAGACTACGTTTTTTGGGATAGTTTTCATCCTTCAGAAAATGTTTACAGAAGGCTCGTAGCTCCTATTCTTCGAAAATATTTGTCCCAGTTCATCTGAATTTCTTATTAAATTTTAGTTTTATAGTCAACTTCTAAATAATGTAGAGTTTGACACTCTCCTTGTAAGACCGAATAATTAATTATTGATTTTAATTTAAATATACTATTAAAATAGAATAAGTTTTACATTTATACAGCCAGTAAAATAGGTTACCATGTGATTAATTTGCTTCACGGGAGGATTCCAATAGAAAAGGTAAGAGAAAAGCTCATTTAGGCCCAAATATTGGCAGGTAATAGATCAAACACATTAAACGAGTTTATAATTGTTATTAACAAAAGGAACTTTTTAATGTTTGGCTAAGTGACATACACCACAAGGAAAATGTGACTTGAAACTATCAAAATTAAGGAAAAATTGTTGAAGGTCTAGGCCGTCAATTTGTCACTTGAAGGTTGGCAAAGCCGCGTGCGCCACAGGTACGGTTGGAATCATGAATGGATTTGTGAAGTGGGAACTTTAAATGGATAGGCTTTACGTGCTCATCATTTCAACATAGAAATCTTCAGTATACAATGGTCTAACCTTGAGAAAGCAAGTTGGCACTTGGCAGGGTGGTGTTGAGATTAATTTAGATACTCATATCATATTTTAGAGTGTGATTGGTTAAGTGATGAATAATAAGGGTGTGATTTGTCAAAGAGTTGAATCATCATATATTGAAAAAAAATATTATATTATTATTTAATTATAAATCTTTATATGTATGACCTTTAAACTAATTATAATAAAATTTAATAATTTTTTCTTTTAAGAATTAAAAATTAATAAATTTATCATATATAATAGGTTATAATTAAATAATAATGAAAAATTGTTTTACTTAATACATAACCAATTTTTTTCTTTGTCAAAATATGAATCAAGATAACGTTTTGTGGTTATAAACATTCATCTTTATGTCCACCAAAAAAAAACATTCATCTTTATTATTTGCCGATAAATCAATACACCAACTCAACTGCAAACTGAATGACATTGATTTTGATTTAAATAGAAGTGTACCCAAATTCATATTTATATGAATAGTAACTTTAATACGTACTTATATTTGATTTATTAGGTGCCTATATATACTCTCTCTCTTCTTTTTTTGCTAATGACCTATATTATATTTAGATGCTCCTTACTTTCCTTTTAGTTAATTAAAATTAAAAAATATATTTTAAAATTTTTAAATTCTAGTTATAAAATAAAACAAATATATTATGCAAGTATATCTGGATAGGATCAAGTGCTGTAATACTATCTACCCTCGTCATACTCATAAATTTTTATGGTGTGGGTGTTTTGGTAAGGTACGTACGTATAGTACCTAAATTTTTCCCAACACATATATAACATTTAAAATATAATTTATCTATAGCAAGTATATTACGTATATAAGTATGGAGATAAGGCACTGTAATAAGTCATACCCATAAATTTTTATGAAGTGTGTATGTGGATGTTGTTAATGTATAATACCTGTATTTTTATGAAGTGTGTATGTGAAATACTTAATATAAGGAAATTAACAGAATTTAATAAAGAATAAAATATTTTTTAAAATATTTTTTATTCAAAATCGATTGCTTAAATTTATACTATAGAATGTATGTTAACTATTCAGTAATGAGAGGAGGAAAAATATATAAAAAATAAATCAGTCCAATTTTAAAATAAAATAACTTTTATTTATGAATATAAAACACAATTTTTTAATTCTCAATATTGTCAATGTTATTTATTAAATCAAATTTCAAACCATTTAAGATAGAAAGTTTTAAATTCATATATTTCGTATTCAAATTTGATATTTTTTAAATTCTCATTTAATTAAGTTAAAGTCGTATTAAAAATTTTATATTTAGATTATATTTAAAAATATCGTATCGTTTACAAATGAAAATAATCAGAAATTCAGAAGTCCAATTTGGCAATTGGTAAGTGGCAACTACCTGAGAGATGCAGGTACGACGAGTGGCACCTCAACAGCCAGCACTATTCACCACTTTTATAATCTGTTATCCAATATCTAACAACTAATTAGTCGGCACCTCGCTATATTTAATTTGATTCAAATAAATGTGGCCGGAAAATACATGTGATTGTGAATAACAAGATCACACTTCCCTTTCCCACCGTATATGCCTAAGGTTACTCGTAACATTTTTGACGAATCACCTAGAAATAGAGATTTAAAGTTATAAATATGAAATTATATAATTGAAAAAAAACTAATTGGTATTACTTATAATAACAAGATATATATATATTTTGGTAGCATATCATTTAAAATATAAATATGTTTCACTTAAAATAATTATAAAATAAATAATCTTTTAAAAAGTTTCTCGTAAAACTTGTAAGTGAGAACAAAACTTTTACAAGTTTATCGTGGAATGTGTTAACTTAATCAATAACAATAAAGCATAAAAAAAAATAATAAAAATTAGAATTGCATCAAATAGATAATAAGAAAGAGTTGCATTATAAGAGTTTGACCGCTAGATTTTCAACACTAGAGATTTAACCTCTCATTGTCAATAGAGACTTTACACTTTAGGGATTGATGGGGATGAAAGAAAAAGAGGGATGAATAGAAAAGGAGAGGGGGAGAATGGTTCTAGAAAAAGGGTTTCCCCTTTTAAAGATACTCATGCTTTTGGTGTATTCAATAAAAAACTCTGAGTCTAGGTGTGTCTTTCTCTTTTGTTTTCTACTTCTTTTATAGGTTTAAGGTAGCTAAGCACGCCTTTCTAGGCTTAGCGGGTATGACGGTGATCACGCGCTTAGCACGACGATGTGCGAGTATGGCAGCAATCATACGCTTAGTGCGGGATTTGCGCTAAGTGTGTCTTTGGGGTTCTTCATAGGTCTTCTTCACGCTAAGCTTGGACTGGCCACTGAGCGAGGTGTCGCGTTAGACCTGTCTTGCATGCTAAGCGAGATGTTTTAGTTTTCAAGTTCTTCTTTAATACTTTTTTTTCTCGTTTTTACATCAATTTTTTTTAAAGTATTTGTAGTTTTCCTTCTTTTGAATCCTGGTCAAGAATTAAAATGATATTAAAATATTCATTATTCTTTTAAAAACAACAATAAAATAGAATAATTCTAATCATTTTTAATCAAATTTAACTATCAATTAAATCCAAATTTTATAGTTATCAAAATGCCATAGTATGAGAGTTATTAAGAAGTCAACATCTAAGAATATTACACTATTCATTAATAAAATTAGAATATTTAATCAAAATTACAAATTCTTTAATGTTATATTTCAATGTAAATTTTAGAGAGACATAAAATCCTATCCTGTTTTGCGAAAAGAAAAAAACACGACAATTTATTTCTTATGGTACCTTGAATAATGAAATGGGTCTTTCCATGAAAACAACTATATATTTATTTTTGAGAATTTATACAAGTTTGATTCTAGTTTTATGCGAGAGTTACACTCATCATCTTTCTTCTTCGGAAATGAGATTTGAGCTTGAAATATTTACTTATTCAAAATGTCTAAGGAATTTTAAAAATTTTACATTTGTTGTCAATATATTTTGTTTATTTATTACTCTTAATCCATTCAAACAGGACTTATTTCAGTTTCCAACAACACATTACCTTTGTTTTAGACTTTGATGCTCTGGTACCGGTGTTTGAACGTTTCTACCCTAATCTTACGGATATTCTAAAAAAAATTATAATGGATAAAGTAAACACTTGATTAATAAGATGAAGTCCGGCATTAAGAATTTATCCACTATGTTTAATGTTATTAGGTGCAAGTATAGATATTATAGTACATACTTTGCCCCACGTGCATATATATGCATACATATGAGCTTACAAATATAGATATGAAGATATCAAATGAGAATAGCTTTCATTCTAAGAAGTCAGAACTTTAAATTTGGATCATACATCCATATATGGATTATCAAAATTAAAAGTTAATTATTTCGTGGTTATATAATCACTTAATATAATGTCCATATCCACACACACATTACATTTTGGAATGATCATATTAAATGACTATGTTTCTAGATTAGTGTTATTAATTATCGTTGGATGAGTGTAAATTTTCAATTCAATCTTATAAATTTTTATACTTAATAAATTGTATTGATTTTACAATCAAATAAAGTATGAATAACGAAAATATATTAATTTTCATATATAGGTATGCAACAAATACAAAGATAAAGATTGAAGGTGTTACCTCCATAAATAATATCAGATATGGATATTTACAAATAAGAGGATGGACACTATAATATCTTATAACTTAACATTCCTATGCCTAATTGACTGAACCAATTATATCTCTATAGTAGAGAAGGGAATCATGTAGGGATAGCAATGGGCGAGTAATTGTCTCCTCACTCCTATATGTATTTACATGGGTACTCGTCAAGTGGGTATCCACAATATATATGTGGATATTTCTTAAAATATAATTTTAAAAGAAAAGTAAAAACAAAATAAAACTAAAAACAATTAATTTTAAAATATATGAATTTATGCTAAAAAAAATAAATTATTTTACTTATATTAAATAATTTCAAAGTGTAGTTACCCTCAAATACAAATATCTTATGGAGGTGTTCATAACATGTCTCATCCCATCAATCTGACCTAACCCAAAGAACTTTTGATGTGTTTAAATATAAGAAATTAGATTCAATCTATTTTGAGAACAATCAAAGTAACTTACTCTAATATAACATTATTTTAAAATATATATTTCTTTAAACAAAAATACATTAATAGTCTAACCGTTTGTCTTAATAAATAATATTTTACCTAACAATATTATATTTAAAGTTTAATGGTAATACAATGATAATGTAAAATAATTTTAGGTTAATAACAAATTTTTTAGTATAACTTTTAAGGTAATTTTATTAAAATCAATAAACTTATTATATATGATAATTATTAAATAGATAATAATTTAAATTTATTTTAGATTTTATATTGTTAGTATATAATTTTTTTCCTATTTGTATATATTTTTAGTTCTTCAATTTAACTATATACAATGTTATAATTAATATATTATATTAACAGTCGGATTCACGTGGCCTATATATCCTATGATTAATCGGTTGGATTTGGATTCACATAATTGACACTATAAAAGTTTTTGGTTAAATATGAATATGGGTAAATCCATCCTAACTCATTTTGTGAATACTCATATATGATATAATTGACTACTTTTTCTTGTCTCATTAATCAAAGTATATATCTATTTAAATATCAATTTTCAACTCATAACAAGTTTTACCCGCGAATATTCGCGAGTACATTTTATTTTTTTATTTCTAAAACTCTGAAAGCATGCCATTCAGCCTGCACATTTTGTGTTCGATTTTGAACTTTTAAATCTAAAATTGATGAACTTCAACTCATTATGAACCGACATATATATCAAAAGATCGAGGTAGCCCACCCGCTTGCATGATGTACGAAACTACGAATCACTCTTGCACATTTCTTCACGAGAACAAGATGCACCTACCTAACTTTAAAAAAATAATAATTCTAGGATCTTTTTAAAAAAATAATATTTAGGGGTCATTTGGTGTATGAATTAACTTCGGAGTTCAACTTTTGGATGGAAATATCCAAAAATCCCGATTATAATTATTATTTTATTTGGTGCGTATATGATTGGAAATTTAATTATTAGTCTAATTTAATGAAACTAAAAAAACACCATCTTATGTTTTATTTAATTCTTAATTTAATTTTTTTGACATAAAATCTTAATTTTAAACATTAAGAGTAAAAAAAATAATTTTTTATATTTATTGTTCATTACGGCTATCTTATGCATATAGTGTATATGCTAGAAAAGCATATTGTTGCTGACATAGTCTCACACAATCATTAATGATATTGTTGTTGCGTGCAAGACGTCAGATCAGGATACCTAAATTTGTATGGTAGGGAGGGAGGCAACTGCTCCAAGCGCCACGTACCATACATTCCAATTATTGGTTATTGCCACGGGATGTCTTTTTAGTTTTTAGTCCGGATTGTGCCACTACCCACCAAATTATTAATCATATGTTTGTTACAGAGAAAACAAATGTGAAAAGAAAGGAAACCTTAAACCATTTTTAAAAGAAATAAAATGCACATAAAATGATATAAAAATCTCTAACCAAAATTAAGTGTTGAATATAAGATTACGATGTCTTTTTAGATCAAGAAGGATTCTTGACTTTTTTCCTCTCCATCTTTTCAATTTTTTTTTTAAATACATTTTTGAAGTGAGACTCACCTTCTATTTTAAGGTGAAATTAAATAAGGCCAGAGACCAAGTTATTTCTTTTCTATCCTTCCTTTGATTTTTTCTTATCTAAATTATAATTTTAGTTTCTTTTAATTTCTTAATTCTGGTCATCCTACTTTTTTCTTATTATTTTACTCTATTTTAAAAAAATTCATAATTTTGATTTTATATTCAATTTTACATACTTTTTTATATTTAATTGATTAAATTATTTTTTTATGGTGTCTTGATATGGTATATCTAAGTTTTCAATTGGACTAAATTTGAGAATTAGACAAAAGATATTTTTTTTAACAATTTAGTGTTCTTTCTTTCATGATTTTACCTAACCAAAAATTTAGTAGGAGTTGTCAAAGGAATATGAAAGTAGTAGAAGAACTTAAAAAAAGTAGTAGAAGATAATAAAAAAGGGATAAATGTTATAGACCACATTATAAAAAAAAGTTGTGGTAAGAATAAGATATAAAAGAAATAAATACATACTAATGTTTTTAATTAGTTTTTAAGGCGTTTAAATATAATTGAAATTATTAGGCTAACAAATGATAAAAAATTTATCATGTTGGTGTAAGGTATTTTTTGATTTTATTTGTTTTATTATCAATAAATATTAGTTGTTAATTACTAATTTTTTATTAGTGAGAATGTTTTAATTCATGATCTCTCCTCTTCTCCGTTTATCATAATAAGTCAATCTTATAAATTTTATTTATTGACTCTACTAATAATCAATCTTTAATTGATCATCTATAATAAAAGATTGTTTAGACATTTTATTTTGATTCATATATAAGATTTGAACCAAATACCATTTTTCAGTCAACATGACTTGTTGACTACTTGAGTATAGTTTTACTCAAACCAATATAATAATGTCAAAAATAAATGATGAAAATGATTAAATTATTGATAAAATAACTTAAATATTTAATTAATTTTTAGATTTTATTTTCAAAATTGAATGAAATTATAATATTTAAAGAGTAGTGTTGATAACACACTCTTTTAGCACACATTATACTATTGACTAAAATTTATTAAAAATTATAAAATAAAAAAGACTCATTCAATGAAAAGTTAAATCCACTAAAATTTATTATTTTTAATAAATCCACTAAAATTTATTATTTTTAATAAATTTTAATCAATAAAAATATGTTAAAAAAGTGTGTGATGAAATTAACGTGTTACAAAGATGTTTTTTATCAACAATAAAACATTATATATATCAAGAAGACATCAGAAATACCAAAAGCTGGTACATCAGTGAGACTTGAAGTTTCTCGTGTTAATTAATTAGAGAGCATTAGAATGAATTGTTTACTTTAATATTTATGGCATGTCTCTCATATATTTCTTATAAACGTGTTGTTAGTATTTTTTATAAATTTTTGTGTATCATTTTTTTAATTGTTTGGAGTTCTTGGCCTCTTAAATAAATTTTACTACATCAATAAATTAATTCTTGACAGAGAAATGTATCATTGATTTTTTTATTTATTTATAAAAAAAAATTTAAATCAATGCCATTGCATTATTATAAATTAAGCAAAATATTTGATAATTTTAAATTGTTAACATATAGAAAAAATAAAAGTTTTATCATAATATTATTAAGTGTGTGAATCAAATGATATAAGATTATTTTAATTTAATCAATAATTTTAAGTTGAAATTTTGACTATATAATCGTATTAATTATTAAATGTTTGGAAATTTTTTTTTTGACATCGTGGTAGTTATTCAACTTAAAGACCAAATTGCCCCTCTTTGTAAATACTAAATACCAAAAAAGTGGCATTACCTTTCTTGTTGGTTGGTTGAACTTGAACCCCTTTTCATGCATGGTACCTTACCTTTGACTCTCACGTGATGGCTTTGCCACGAAGAATCGGTCCAAACAATTGCTGGCGTCAGGTATGTCACCCAAAGCATTTTTCAATCATTATTATCATCCACATCGTGTGATACTTGTGATTAGGAATGAAAATGAGCTAAAGAATTTGTTAAGGACCTTTACTTCAATCTATTTAAGATTTGACTCAATTTGATTTATTAAGTTTGATAAATAAGTCTCTTTAAGTAATAATAATAATATTAATAATAATAATTATTATTATCATTAAATAAAAAACTTTTAAATTTTTTTTAACAGATACATAACTATGTCAAATTTAATTATTGTTATAATTCTAATGCTGTTAAAATGTTAAACATCATTTTTGTGGTACAAGTTTACACTTTAATTTATTGGTTTAAGGATGTAAATCTTGAATTATATTTTGTTTGCTAGCTTTATAGCAAGTGACGTATTAATGATAATTATTTATACCATTTCATTTTTATACATTATGAATAACATGATGAAGTGACATAAAATGCTTAGAGAGTTCACTTGTATGTGATAAATTTTCAAACGAAAAAAAGAATAAAAAACTTCAATTATTAAAAAAATATTAAATTTGATAGACTTATTAATAAATACGTGTGCCGAAATATAATTTTCATTTGTTTGTATGGATTTACCCTGCCACTCCATGAAGTAATTAACCAGCTGAATCTGAGAGAGAGAGAAAAGTGAAAGCAGCAAATTAAATGCAGTAGTCAACATATTTTCTCCTCCTTTACCTATACTTATAAAAAATGTGGATGGAATTGGCTGTACGTTAACCATGCATGTCATGACTTGTTCGCATATTGGGTCATGGATAAGAGAATACCTACTCAACCTTACCGATGCGATAAGAAATTAAACCTGAACTCTGCATCTTACCAAAGAAAAAGGAAGAGAGACATCCAAGGATCCGTGTTAAGTTAAGTAATGTAGGTGTAAAGGAAGGATCCAATGTCTACTCTAATGATTTGCTTATTGCAACACCGTTGTTGGTCCCAGGTTCCAGACAAGACAGTCCCTTCCTCAACCAACCGAAAGGAAGGATCAAATTTTCCCAATTCAGCACTCAGCAGTCAGCACCAACTTATAACATGGCGTGCCCAACTAATTTTACCATTAAAAAATATCTCATAGTACAATTAATGGTTTGCTTAACGCTGAAATTAAGTAGTAGTAATTTTTATATACAAGTAATTAAGTGCGAAATCAAAGTTACAATCACATACTTAAATAATTTGAAATAACAAATTATTGTGGTTGGTGTCAATTCGCATCTACTAACTCGATCTTTTTTGTATTAAAAAGTTGAGAAGTTAATGCATGATCGATCAACCGCTGGATCCAATCAGTCTTGCTTGTGCAATAAATGAGTAAAAGGACGTGATATGTGTATAAAAGATAGACGCTACGCACTGAATATATTATTCTTATTCATTAAAGGGAGTTAACTTGTGAAGAGGCTATTAGTGGAAGTTCTTAGAAAACAGCAGCACTATGGCTCTGTTTATCAAGTTCTTTAATTCTTCTTTGACAAGCTTAATGCTCCGTTTCATATTATTGTTAGTTCTATCGTTCAGAACGAAGGCTGTGGTGAAACTACCACCAAATATAACATTTCCCGCAGTGATAGCTTTTGGAGATTCGATCGTTGACCCGGGCAACAACAACATGGTTAAAACACTTGTCAAGTGCGATTTCCCTCCTTACGGTAAAGATTTTGAGGGAGGGATTCCAACCGGTCGATTTTGCAACGGGAAAATCCCATCAGATTTGCTAGGTACTGTGCCTTCCCTTTTGTGTTGAATTTACTTTTCTGAAATGCTTTTTAACTAAGTTAATGCTTCCTCACATGAAAACCCTTAGTTGGGAAAATATATTTTATCATCCAGAAAAGCAAAAACACCTTCAAAAATCATTTGTTAACCGGCCATCTACACAGCATTCTCATCATAGCATATTACAAGACTAAGCATTTTTTGTGTTTTTCAAGAAGTTTACGTCCTTTTCAAACTCTCAAAATGGAGTATTATATTAGGAGAACTCTACTTACTTGAGACAGAAAAATTATGTTCTTAAGATCACTATAAAAAATATTGAGCTTATATTCTTTATATGAAGTTTTTTTCATGGTAATATGAAAATAGGTTGTTGTGTATGCTTGAATTGGGAGTGTATATGTATGGGATTTTAGTGTATATTTTTTTTATATTTTTTAATTTAATTTAAATGAGAAAGGATTAATTTAAAGTATCTCTTTAATTTTATATTATGAGAATTTTTAACTTGTGGCAATTTGGTAGTTCTAACTTTTCATATTATAATAAAAAAAACTAAATGTGTTTTATGTAAAATTTAGGTAAATGATTTTAACAACTAGTGCTTCCTTACTTATTTTGTAGAAGAACTATTTATCTCGTAAAGTCAAAAATATTATTTATAATTTAATTAATTTTTATGAAATTACCATTTTCCTCTATTTATTTTATTTCGTTGTATTATGAAGTAACAAAATATTTTTAAAATTTATAAATAATTTACATGATTAACTTTTTTTTTTAGCGGACATGATTAACTTAAGGTAATAATTTATCAAATGTTGTGCAATTAAATTTCTACCTTTATGCATAAACTAACTTTCATATCTATTATAATTTTTGAAAACTATATTTAAATAAAAGGTTTTCTAAAAAAATCATGATTTAATAAACTTTGAGAGTAACTCATGCTTTTTATTCATTTATTTCATTTCCAATTTAATTAGTCGCAACACCATGGTCCCCTAGCCTTGAAAACTTCGTTTAAAAAGTTTATTTCGACAGTTAAAAAAAATCTTCATGCAATTATGCAAATTATTTTTTATGGATTGATGTATTTTGAGTATTTATAATAACTACACTTTTAATTGGTTGTCTGAAATTTTATGAAATAAGAGATCTTTCTAATAATTTTTTTTATTATCGAGGATTGAGTTGGAACATCACGAACTTGATGTTGCAACTTGCAAAGCATATTTAGAACTGAATAATTTAAATACTATTGCAGACTTGAATATCTAAAGGTTGATAAAATATCTATAACCCATTAACTTTTAGGTCCCGAAAGAAAACAAGTTGGACTACTTATGTGAGGAGATGATAATTGGTCATGGTAATACGTGAAAACAAATATTCATGGGATGGTATAGGTAAGGTAGACTGGTAGTAGTTATGTCAAGCATAAAAATTATCCTTTTAAACAATATTTTTAAGACCAAAAGCTGTTCCAACCTAAATGAAAACGATGGCTTAGCTTGATCGCAAAGTATACATTGATCCTAGCTAAATAGAAATTGAAGTTCGCATGTCTCTTGTGAAACGTTGAGACTTGAGCATTGCTAATAGCATGATACCCGAGTGTTAGGGAACACATTATAAAATAAAGTTTGGCAGGGTAGACATCTTAAAAGACGTAAAAAAAAATAAAAATTCTAAGGACATTAGTTAGCTAGTGAATAAAAAAGAAAAACAAACTATAAAATTCATTTGATTTTGTCTGGTCATATTTTACATCATTAATTATATAAGAAAACATTACCATACACTGTGGTCATGGAAACCATAATCAAAATAGAGTTCGTGTTGGTCAACATTCTTTCAGTAGCATCCAAAATAATTTTGTTCCTCGTTGCAATTAATTACTTCTTTGACTTTCAGCTGAAGAACTGGGTATTAAGGAGCTTTTACCTGCTTATTTGGATCCAAATCTCAAACCAAGTGACCTTGTTACGGGAGTCTGCTTTGCTTCTGGTGCTTCCGGATACGATCCTTTAACGCCAAAAATAGCGGTATTTTAGCCCTAATTCTCACTTCTAAGATAGGCACACATGCACACTCATCCTTTTAATTAATTATCATGGTAGTTCATTTTTCTAATTAACTTGATAACTTGATCCTTTAAAAAAAAAACTTGATAATTGTTTGATTATAATCAGTCGGTGATATCAATGTCGGAACAACTAGACATGTTCAAAGAATACATAGGGAAGCTTAAACACATTGTTGGAGAGGACAGAACAAATTTCATCCTAGCCAACAGTTTTTTCCTTGTGGTAGCTGGAAGTGACGACATTGCCAACACCTATTTTATCGCTCGCGTTCGACAATTACAATATGATATTCCAGCTTATACTGACCTTATGCTCCACTCTGCTTCTAATTTCGTTAAGGTACGTACGTACACTTAATTTTATTTAATATTTTTATTTTTTCCAACAAGTATTTAACTCAGCCAAATTTTCAAGTAACTCTATCCTAAAAATTATGACAAATAACTAACACCTCTTGAGGTTTGACATAATTACATACGATGAAACTTCTCTCTTTTTATCTATATATAAATTTGTCTCAGTCTATGTAATAACATATGGTATCGCACGATGGATCTTTGTGGATAATACCTCACCACATAATTGATTTTTTTTTTATATTTATAAAATGTGAAGGAATTATATGGACTTGGAGCACGCAGAATCGGAGTACTGAGTGCACCACCGATTGGATGCGTTCCATCACAGAGAACTCTAGCTGGAGGTTTACAAAGAGAGTGCGCAGAAGAATACAATTACGCAGCCAAGTTGTTTAACTCCAAATTATCAAGGGAACTGGATTCTCTTAAGCATAACTTGCCCAATAGTAGGATCGTTTACATTGACGTTTACAACCCTCTAATGGATATCATTGTGAACTACCAACGTTATGGTAAATTAAATGAATTCCATCCCAATTATTAATTAGCTAGCTAGCTAATAATATACAATTATCTAATCATTTGTTTATTTATTTTTCAAATAAATTTGTTACATATATTGTTTTGAAATGTTATATAATTGAGTTCCTTGGTGAATTATTAATATTGCAGGGTATAAAGTTGTGGATAGAGGATGCTGTGGCACAGGGAAATTGGAGGTGGCAGTGTTATGCAACCCTTTGGGTGCCACTTGTCCCGATGCTTCGCAATATGTTTTTTGGGACAGTTATCATCCCACCGAAGGAGTATACAGACAGCTCATAGTCCAAGTCCTTCAAAAATATTTGACTCGATTCTACTGAGTTTCATCATGGCATGGCGTTAATAAATTAATTACAACACATATCATATCGAAGAAGATGAATATGCATGTTAGTGAGTGTGTATATATAACGTAACGGGTCTACTTTCCGTAGATTCGTATTTTTTCTTCTTCCTTATTTCTATTTGTTTTAAATTTAAAAATATGAGTACTGCAAATGATTGATCATATTATATTCATTTTATTTTTAATTCAAATTTGTATTTCTTTTATTTAATTAGACACATTATATATTAGTTTCCTTGCTGTTTTTTTAAAGGATTTGTTTCCTTGTTTTAGACACTCGATATTCGGAAATTATATTAAACTCTAATGTTAATTCGAGTAAAGCAAATAGACTTATTTAAAAAAGTGAAAAGTCTTTCTAACGTTTTTTTCTTCTTCTTCTCATTAACAAGTTTTTAATAAATTATAAAAAAACAAGTTTTTAATAAAAATGTTATTTCAGAAGAATTATTTTTTTTATCACTTATATCAATATGAACACCTAATTTTGTCCAAAAAAATAAAAATAAATAAATACTGTAAATTAATAAGATAAATTCTTTCTACTGTAAAAAAACAATTCTTTCTTTCTCTTTTTATAAAGATTAGAAAATATGACTAATTCACGTTAATTTAAGTCGTAAGTAATTAAGTAGAAAGAGTAAGATAATGAATTATAGCCATTTTAAAGATAATTTTGAAAAAATAATATACATTTTTAGTAGGATTAATTATGGTCTTAGTTTTTAAAATTTAAAATAAAATCATTTTTGTCCTCAAATTAAAAAATATATATTTTAGTCCCTATAATTTTAAAAAATTCACTAGACAAGTCATCATTTTTGTTAGCATCGTTTATCTCGTGGGACTAAAAATGAGCTGGTTTTCATTGAATTTTAAAAATAAAAACATAATTAAGCTAAAAATTTAAGAGTACTATTATCTGAATCAACCAACTATTCTAAAATATAAATTAGTTAAAAGAGTCTAATATATAAAAACATAAGAAAGGTAATATATACATTCTTGTCCGAGGTACGTAACTTATTTCTACTTCTATGTGCATTTAGTAAACTGCTATATATACACGAATCTTCTGTGATCAGGACTTGAAACGCTTCCCTTAGATGATGGATATGTTAATGGGTTGTCACTCTATTTTTGGCAATCTGCAACCGCTGCAGTGTAGCAGAAGCAAATTAGGCAAAAATCCTTTAATTGACTCAAACTACAACAGCCTCGCTTTTAGAAAATAAGAGGTGGCTTGGTTTCACAAAATATTTCTTATTTTTATTTTTTGAAAATAGTTTTCATTTTTACATTTTCAAGATTTTGAAACCATGTTTGTTTTATTAAAATCTTATTTTCTATTTTTTGAAAATGAATAATACATTGAAAATGTGTTTGGTTTAATTAATTTTCATAATGAAATTCATAAAATATTTTGTGCATTTAATTTAAAATAATAATATATGTTCAAAAATTAATGAAACTAATATATGCTAATTATTATTTTAAAAAACAATATACTTATTCCAATTATCAACTATATCCCATAACAAGACAATTATTTATCTGTAGAATTCCAATGATCAAATACTGTAAAAAATAAAATAAAAAACTTTACAAATTATATTATTAAATTAAATAATATAATACGATGAAATAGGAGCATAGACACTCCATAATCTTGGATGCTTAATTGGTTGATGAAATGGCGGGGAATATGAGGACAAAAGTTAATGCTGGAATTTGGCTTTTCGCAATTCCTTGGATGTGGTAAATTGGGGTAGATTCGTGAATGAATGACCATGATCTCCCACTGAAATGGTTCAGTAACACCCTTCTGTAGAGGAGAGATTGAAAGGATGATCTTCTGAACTTGGAGCTAATTAATGAGAACGGGATGAGTGATGAACCTAACCACATCAACCTTCACGATACCAAATGGCTGTGAAGAAATGAAAAATGAAGACATTTGTTATAATTGCCATCTATGTTATTGTGTTTTCCCATTTGATTTTCTTTCTCTGTGAAAATGCGGAAAACGACATTATTTCATTTTTAGTGTTAGGCATCTTTTCAAAAAATATTTTTCAAAATAAATGTTTTCTAAAATCAAAACAAACTCATTTTTAAAATTATTTTCTATTTTCTTTGAAAATAAAAACAAAAAATAATCAAATCAAACGTGACCTAATAAACAAGCAAGGGAAAGTGAAGTACTATGAAGAAAAAGAAGGCAAAACGTTTGTGGATATTTCTTTAAATAACGAAAAAGGTTAGCCAACTTTTAGTGTGTTTTTACTTTTTACTTTAGATTATTTTGAAAATTAATTTACATACTTTTATCACTTTTAGAAGATATTTAATTTGTTTTTTTAAATTAAACATGTTATTAATGTGGAGATATAAAATTGACAAAGAAAGAAAAAAGAAGTTGTGAATCATTTTATTAGTTACAAGATTCAAAAAATTTAAAATTAAACTGAAGCACTTAACATTTTCTAAAATAATATTTTTTATTATTTTTAATTCGATCTTCCTCCCAATGATTCGTACCTGTATATATGTATGACATAAGATTTTTTATTTATTTACAACCGCACTGATTTTTTTTAATATAAATCGCACTGAAATTAAAACTATAACTTTATATTACAAAAATGTATATTATTCAAATTACTGTTAAAAAAAGAGTTTAATAACAGTAAAATTATTTGAATTATTTTAAAAGCGAATAAATTTATATTACATAATCAAATGTGATTCGGTGAACGCATAATTTTTTTATTTATTATAAATCATGTTTTTCTATAAAAAAAATATTATTCAAATTTATGGCTACTGAACTGACCCTAGTAAGAGTTTAATGTACAATGTATGTACACCTACCTATTCCAACGGCTCATATTCCTCTAAATTTCTTAATTGTGCTCTAATTTTTTTTTCCTGAAAAAGTTAAATATATAATGTTTATAAGTTAAGAGTATTTCATATTAATATAAAAAATACAACACATAATAGAATTTGGTTGCATTGGCCATAACGTAGAAAAAATGTTTTTTTTTTCTTAAATCAAAATACATTGTAAACATTAAATCGTATGTATCCCTCTTGGGCACGTTTGGTAGGGAATTTTGTTTTATTTTCATAAACCATAATTTTTAGGAATCATAAATCTTAAAAACAGAGTTAGTCCAACCATAAATGATACCTAAAACATATAGTAAGAAAAATTAATATCTGACCTAATTGATGATTGAGAAATATCGATAATTTCTAAGCAAGGAAACAAGTAATTTAATTAGTATATTATCAATCTTTAATTTCCTTTTTACGTAGTTTGATCTGCATTTAGTTTTCCGTGTGAACGTGGCAAGGTAATTCCGAGGATATTTCGTCTTCCTGTCGTGTTGGGTCTTGGTTGGAACAATTGATCACCACTAACATTGACTTATGGATCCACAAAAATATAAATGAGCAACTCATCATATCTGAGTGATCGTGTTTGGCCATCTATGATAATTCCAAAAATAATATACTCACTTTGTATTTATTTATAAGATCTAAATTTTAAAAAATCCAATGAATAATATTACTTGTATTAATTTTTTAATATGAAAAATAATTTCTCATTAAAAGACAAAGAAAATATATTGATAAATAATTAAAAAGATAAAAATATTAATAACAAATATGATTTTGGAAAAAATTATAAATTTAAAATAAATTTATTGATATATACTAAAATAATTATTTTTTTAATCTTGATGAATTAAATAATTGAATTTTATACATAGAAACATATATAATTCCGATTTGAATATATATTTGCAATTATATATTGAATATATATTTGCAAATATATATTCATTATATTATGACACGATTTGAAACATTTAAATAAGATTTTGTATAAGTTAGTCAACAATTGGGCAACATTTAATTGGGCAACATTTAATTCCGAATTTGTATAAGTTAGTCAACAATTGGGCAACATTTAATTGGGCAACATTTAAATAATATTTAATCGGAATAAAATATATTTTTAATCCCTTATATTTTTATTGAAATTTGTTTTTAGTTCTTGAATATTTATATCAAGTAATTTGGTCCCTAAATTTGATAAAAAAATGTTTTTAATCTTTAATCCATAACCTAAAATTAAAATGTGCAAATTTTGGAGAGTAAGCCTAAAGACTATTTTTTTTATATAAAATTTCAGAGACTAAAATGCATAATTTAAAAGACTAAAAACAAGATTCAACTTAGATATATAATTATTATTTTATCTAATGAGTTTGTTGATCTTTTTAATGATTAAATTATTGTTTATTTAATTGTTATTGTGCTTGTAAAACAAAAAAGTCAACTTTAAAACTTGAAACAAAAGATTAGTATAAATAATTTTCTTCATGTATTATTTGAAACAAAAATCAATTTTAATTTTGCATATAAAACTAATAAATAATTTTATAAAAGTCATTATTTATTAAATATTTATTTATTATAAATTAGATATTCAAATAATTAAAGTACCAAAAAAAAATTCAACCTTCCTTGATGGTTTCTGGATCAGTCCCTGGTTTTTTGTGTAACCAATAATAAATGATGTGAGCAACATAAAATAGATGAATTAATTAAAGCAGTACCTACCTCTATATAATTGCAAGGAATTAGGAGTGAGTAGGAGCAACAGAAAACGCAAAATGGAGTTGTGGAGTGTGGTGTTTGTGTGTTGTGTTTTATGTTATAGTTTTTGTCACAGTGCAGAGGCTATCGTTAAGCTAGGAGGAAATGAAACAATCCCAGCACTGATTTTGTTTGGGGATTCGATCGTTGACACAGGAACTAACAATAACCTAATAACACTGCTTAAGTGCAATTTCCCTCCTTATGGGAGGGATTTCCAGGGTGGGATACCAACAGGAAGATTCAGCAATGGCAAGGTCCCTGCTGACTTCATAGGTACGTACGTACGTGCCATTCATGCTACTGTTAATTACGTCCTCATCATCTTAACTTCCTCCATAATTTAGTGCATAATTATTAATTAGAATCTTACTATTCAATATGATTAGATATACACACGCTAGTTATTCATTCGTATCCCCAGGTAAATTTCAAGTGATGAATAAATTCAGTACTTCAATGTTTACAAAATCAAATTTATGATGTCTAAAACAACATATGAAGCATTACATTCTGCACAAGAATTCATTCAACTGGTCTTAATTTGATATTAATAAAATTGATCACCTAGCTATCTAGGTAGGTTTAACTCTTCTCTTTTCTGACCCAGAAACGAATTGATCCATATTTTGCTTGTAAATTTCAATTATTAATTATAATTCTGAATTGATTGTCGTCTTCAGCGGAAGAGTTGGGAATCAGCGAATATATAACACCATACAAGAGTCCTAGTTTGCAGCCTGGTGATCTCCTCAAGGGAGTCAACTTTGCTTCGGGTGGCTCCGGATATGATTCTTTGACCGCACAAATAGTGGTAAATAGATGCATTTCATTTCATCTAATTATTCTTTCACCACTAACCTATTTTCTTACAAAAGTATTTGCATTAGTATTTTGCAAAAAAAATAATACATATATAATATATTGAATTCTTTGAAAATATAAAATATTTATTAAATAAATAAAATTGATAAATTATTATAAAAATATAGTTCATGACAAATACGCGTGGACAGCAAACGTGTAACGTGTTATGTTTTGTTTAAAACAGATTTTCTCTGCCACTAAATTGTTTTTTAGTCTGACATGATTTGTCCTCGTGTCATTCTTCGGCTTCAAAAGTGGGAAAGCATTAAATTGTATATTAATTTATTTTTATATTTTCTTTCTCTTGCATTATTTTATAAATATTTTTTTCTTTGTTTTTATTTATTTATTTATTTATTTCTCATGATGTGTTTCTATATTACATCATGACATCTTCAGATATATATTTTATTTTAACTTATTTTTTTCTTCTCTCCATCCTGATATTATCCCATCATTTGGCTGAAGCTAACTAACAATCTTCTCTCATAAAATAAACTATTTTAATCGTACTTTGTTGCTAATACAGTCTGTCACACCATTATCTGAGCAACTAGAGCAATTCAAAGAATACATAGGAAAGCTCAAGGGAAATTTTGGAGAAGCAAAAACCAACTTCATCTTGTCCAAAAGTTTAGTACTTGTGGTGTCAAGCAGCAACGACATTGCCAATACTTATTTTGCATCAGGAGTTAGGAAAGTGACTTATGATGTTTCGGGTTATACTGATATGTTGGTGCAAGAAGCCTCTTCTTTCGTTAAGGTAATCTCACTCTGTACTATCCTTCTCTCCCATCATAAATTAGAATCGCATATATTATATATGTATGGGGTTAAATAACTGACCATTTAATTTAAACAATGTGCGATGACTATTTTTTATTTTATATATAGGAATTATATGGATTGGGGGCAAGGAGAATAGGAGTGTTTGGTGCACCTCCACTAGGATGTTTGCCATTCGTACGAACGTTGTTTGGAGGTCTAGAGAGAGTGTGCACCGAAGAAATAAACATGGCATCAAAATTGTTTAACTCTAAACTATCTTCAGAGCTGCACAACCTAAACCAAAGCTTGCCTCAAGCGAAGGTGGTGTATATCCGTATTTACGACTCTTTGCTCAATATCATCCAAAACCCAATCAATTATGGTACAAATCTATTCCTCCCTTCCCTTTCACAAAAAAAATAATCTCTTAATTTACACACATTTGTTCCAATCCTAAATCTAATAATTGAATTTCAGGATTTGATGTTGCTGACAGAGGATGCTGCGGTACAGGGACGGTAGAGGCGGCTTTTCTGTGTAATCCGTTAGATCCAACAACCTGCGTAGATGATTCCAAATATGTGTTTTGGGACAGCTACCATCCCACACAAAAGACATACCAAATTCTTGTTGGTGAAATCCTCAACAAATATATAATCAGCTTCTCTTGAGAGAACTCCAACTGAATTCATGTTCATGGTTTTATCATGTTAAATTTTCTTTATCTTCAATTTTAAAAGACAAGTGTCCAATCGCAAGAGTTGGATACAAATATTGTTTTATTTGTTAATTACGGTTCTATTATTGTCACAATTTTAACCTTTATATATGAGTAGATTCGACTTCTTTAAGATGAGAAGGTAAACATTAGATAATAATTAGTTGCACTCATAGCCAGTGGTTGTGATTTTTCAATTTCAGTTTTTTAGTTAAGGATTTATTTGGCTTTAATAAGATCAATTCTTGAACACTCTTATGTTATCGTCGCGTTGAATGCAAAAAAAGACATAATTGTTATTAAAAAACCTACCGTAATTAGTTATAGAATTCGCTAATTAAATGTGGTAAAAAGAATTATATTTTTCTTTAACATAGCTAAATTATGATGCTGGGTGAGAATTCAAATTTAAAAATGTTTACCTTTACCATTAGAAATTTCACGAGTTTTTATTTTATTTAAAAAAAACAAAAAGGGGATCAGCTGATGATGTCATTATTCTAACACACATTCAAGTGTTGGGTTTATCTAGTTCTTAAAATTAGAGATGAAAATCTAGGAATGATTTTCCAATATAAACCTTATTCCTGAAGTCTCATCTACTAGGGAACAACTACCAGACCATAGAATGATAATTTTGCAAGTGTGCTATTTCAACCGATTGTGTAAAAATATTGGGAAACATAAAAAAACATGCTAGTTGTTAGAAACACAAAGTCTAGCCTTGAAAATTTTGCAACAAAAGTATTCTTATGTGTGAATGTGGTTTGTATGGGGTTCATCATCTTGAGTTCAAGTCACGTGTCTATGTAGATGAATTACGGATAGTTTACTTTGCCTTCCTATTGTCTGGCTGGATTTGCAAATTTCTTCACTATAAATGAAACTCGATTGCTCACTTAAGATATAGTTCTTTCAAAATCATCTTAGCTATTATTATGTCTCTTCTTGGAGGCACGGATTTTAGTAAACTGCAATGACTATATTGTTTGGCTGGTTGATACATCCATTTTGTTAGTAAAAGAAAAAATGTTTTTGAGCCCTTTCTTTTCCACTCTACCCTTTGGCCTTTGCTAATTAGGCCATTGATATGCTGACATGGTGTTGTGCTCATTTAGGTTGGAAAAGTTTTGACAGATTTACCCTATTTTGGGTCACCTCTTCTCAACCTGCACAATGGTACTGCTATTGGCATAACTGTGAGAAAGTCAGAATATTATTGCTTCATTGGCCCAACTTGGAACTGGTCTGGGAATGCCACCTAGTTCTTATATGACAGAGAATAGATGTAGCACCTTTGGGCAACCTGTGTATCAATTTTCTAGAGGAACAAAACTGTCTATTCTGGGTCTTCACCACATGCCTTTATCGTCAAAGGAACTAGGAAATTTTGGAGCTTTTACAATTCCTTTAGTCTTGTCCAAGCAATATGAAGATGAAGTTTCTGAGGCAGTACGTGAAGTATTGCCATCAATGGGAACAAAGATGAGTGTGTCAGCTGGTTCTATTGCCTAATGGCAGAGTCTGAAATTGATGATTTTACAAAGATTGGAGGTTGGGTCGAGATGGACAAATTAAATCCCAAATATTTTCAATTGGGTGTAACCATATCTGATGTTTCTGAAGATTCATTTGGTTGGGGAACGAGTCTCAGTGGGATGATTGGAAATTCAATAAATGAGGCTCATTTTCAGGCTGAATCGTATCTAAAATTTAACATGGGTAATAATTCTTGTTTGAAGCCAAGTCTTGTATTGGGAATAGATGGGAAATCTAAAACAGCTGCCTCAATGCTTCGATCTAACTGCTTACTGATAAATATCTATGCATTTTCCGGTATGGCCGAGTTCTCATTTTTTTATCAGGTGTATTAATCATTTTTTGATATATACATTTATTTGATTGAAAACATGTTTGGTTTTCTTTCTTGATGCATTATGGAAATCTAGAATAGAATTGTAGCTTTCAAGATTAATTTGGGGGGTTAACTGATGATGCTTAGCATTAAGTTGTTCATAATGAATCCTGGGTAGATACTCTGCATTCTGCCATGGCACAAAATGCATTACTTCTGTTTTTGGTTTTTCATACCAAAATGTACTTTGCAAAAATTAGCCTAATAACTTTTTTTTCTTTTTTTTTTTTTTTTACAAAATATGAAAATCATCCGAACATTTTCAGTTACATTTTTTTTTTCAAATTACATTTTAACTCATAGTAAATAATACATTATATCAATAAGGTATCAACTTTGAAGTAAACATTGTTTGCTTGGTTGTAATAGTATAATAATACTATCCTTTATAAGCTTCTTTCTAACTTCAATTGCCCACTAATCAAAGGTGTGTTTAATTGCCCTCGGTTGAAAACAACATTGAATGCCAATAACTATTTTGATAAGCTTTTTCAAGCACCTCTCAAGAGATAGGATCCAAACCTCATTTTTTTAAAAGCACTTCTCAAGAGGTTGGATCCACACCTCAGTTTTTCAAAGAAAACACTCACCCAGTATAAAATAATGATATATAAGGAAAATTAAATCATCTTAAACTCGTGTAATGTATATGCCCGATTTATTCAACTTAGCAATACCCATCATGGGAATCTGACAGACTTATGTACCGTACAACCCCCATGAACTTGATAGTTACTCGATTAGTGGGATTTATGTACCGTACAACCTATGAACTCGATAGTGATGATCACTAACTTTTCACGATCACGCAACGCTTAGAGGACTATCTAGTTAGTGTAACCTCCTTAATGTCGAATATGTATATATTGACATAAATAAAACACAACAAGGTATGTTTTAATCATTTCATACATCGATACATAAGTATCTCGGATCCAATTGAGTTGATTGTTGGAGTCCTTTTTGTAGGTACTTCTCCTACACCGGATTAGGAGATCCAAGATTCCATTCGACCACAACTCACCACAATTCGTCAAAACTAAGTCATAGCTTACCACAACAAAGTCGAAACTCTGCTACAGCTCACCACAACTCAAGCCAAAATTCAGCCACACCTTACTCAAAACTCAGTCGAAACAGTTTCCTTATTTTATGAGCTCACTTCCCTAGTTCCCCCTTACCTTTGTACAAGTTTTGTTAAAAATTCATCATTTTAGTCTGCAACTACTTTTGAGGAGTTTGCATTTGAAGCATGAAATTGATGTTGAATTACCAACCCGTGTAAAAATCCGAGGTTACTACGATCCAGCTATAATTAATGTAATTAAATCACATTTCTTTTTTTTAATTAAGCTGAGGGCAAACGGCTAGTGAATAAGTTGGAACTAATTTTGAGTGTAAATAGTAAGTCAGCTTATATATTTGCAAAAGAAAAAAACATATTAGAGAGGCTGAAAGTATAATAAATTAAATTAAAACAGAAGGCATATGAATAATAAATAATCAGGACTCGAGTGTAGGCACCACGAAGAACTTAGCTTGCATTTATTCATCGCTACTTTTTAATTTCACTATTTAGTTAATACAAAAGGAATTCGAACCATATATTTGTCGTTACTCCAAGTGATAGATCCAAACAAATCTTTCTTCAAGGAGGTCTTCGGTCTGAAAGTAATATTGTAGCTTTGTTTTTTAATACTTGTCGTAAACTCAAGATTATATGGAAAGAGTGTGACAATTACTTCACTAGGAGCTTCAACAACGGGGAAGTACACTGTTTCATCTTCTTCGTCAACGTTTGTGACAGTTCTACTCACGACCGCGTCTGCTTTGCCAGTGAAGTTTACTGCTATGGAAGGGTAGTTGATGCTGGAGATGAGATCAGAGCTCGAATCCTTGGGACAATTGAAATTCTCGGGGACAGTTCCGGAGATGACCTTTATCATGGTTATGTTAAGTCCATTGTAACACAAATAGTTCAAGTAGTCAACGTTGTTGGTTTCATAAACTAGCCCCGGTTGCAATGGTTCAGATGTTGTAATTGCCCCTGCTCCATAGTCATAAGGTGTGGCTATCAACCCTGAATCCGTTGTTATGGGACCCTTCAAATTGTCATTTTGAATTGCTGCATACATATTAATTTATAGAATGATATGAGTTGGTATGGTACATTTTGCTGGATCACATTACTTACTTAGATCACATTATCAAATGGGTGACCTGAAGTCATGATGGCAGATTTGATTGCGGAGGCACTCCAAGTGGGGTTTTTTCTTTTGACACTGCATGCAAGCCCTGAAACATGTGGAGTAGCCATGGAAGTTCCTGAGAGTATGCGATATAGTGAGGGCTTTCTTCCTTTTGGAACCTCTGATGTGTCATTTCCAAACCATGCAGCGAGAATGTTAACTCCCGGGGCTGCAATATCAGGCTAGAAAGAAAGAAAGAAAGAAAGAATGAATGTTCTGTTTAGTGTTTGAGCAATGAGCATATTGAGGATGATGATTGATATGTATAATTCTATCGATCGTCATATCATACCTTGAGAACATTGCTTGTAATCAATGAAGGCCCTCTTGATGAAAAATAACCCACCCGGGGAGCAGGCTTATAATCAGGAATTGTAACTGTTGCTAGTATTGTTCCCACTGGATGGCTTTATATTACATATATGCACAAAGAATTAAAAGAAAATAACTCGTGATCAAAGCAAATTCTAAAATTAATCAAGAATGTTGCTTCTTTCAAGTGCTATATAATATCCTTACCTAGTTGAGTTGATGTACTGGAGGATTGCGTCGCCATGTTTTGATTTTACCTCTGTTACTGGGAAGTCCACATAATAAAATGCTACTGATCCAGATTGATCAGTAATATGAACCAGACCTATTCCTCCCAACGCCTTCACTATGACAATTTTCTCATCAGTTGAATAATAAATGTCATTTTTTCCATCACAAACCACAATCTTCCCTATGACTTTTTTTGGATCTAATGAATCTGGGTGGCATTGTCTGCATGTGACAAATGATTTAATCATTTGCTAAGAGGTTATATATGAGTATTACATATAATTGGTGATGAAACACTTGTTTGTTATTGCTTAGTTGATTGCTTGATTTGAAGTTTGTCCAATACGAAACGACAAATGGTTTTTAGAGTACGTACCTTGCATCAGTTATGTTGGAGATATTTGCCCTGGCAGCAGACTCAGCATATATCATTGGATAATCGGGAGAATTTAAAAGAGGGGAGAAATTTATGGCTCTTCCCTGAAGTTTAATAATTATCAACGATGAGAAAAGATGACATTAGTTGCACTGCACCGATTTAAAGTAGAATATGTAGGTACCTTGACGACTTGGTTATTACCCAAGACCACGTCGGATTGAAGATCACGGTCGATGGTGGAAGCTGCAACGGTTAAAATCCAAGGTGCGTCGTTGAGAACGGTGAATGGTTCTCCGTCGTTCCCGGCGGCGCAGACCACCAGGATGCCGCGCTGGACGGAGTGGAATGCTCCAATCGCAATCGGGTCGGTGGTCAAATCGGTTTTGGTTCCACCGAATCCACCGAGCGACAGCGACAAGATATCCACTCCGTCGTGAATGGCATCGTCAAACCCCGCAAGAATGGCCGACCCAGGACATGACCCAAAAGCCCCACACACTTTGTAAACCGCCAACCTTGACTCAGGGGACCCACCCCTTGCCGTCCCCGCCGCCAGACCATAGAACGATGCGCCACTCACCGGCACGCCCACTGCCGTCGACGAAACGTGAGTCCCATGTCCGTTGAAATCCCTTGCCGTTTTCTCCTCTGGGTTAGGGTAAAACCTCGCGCCAATTATCTTCCTATAAATACAAACCTAACCGTTATTCCATCCACTACCTAATTAAATAGGATTCATTCCAAACCTTCTTAAACAGCAAGCTGAAATCACCTTTTTTCTAATAATAATTAATAATTAATAACGTTCGCCTTTATATATTTATTATTATTATTATTATTATTATTATGGTTTCACATTTTAGTTTACCTGTTACAACAAGAGGAATTGAAGTCTTTTGATGTCATGCAGGTGCCTTTCCATCGGGATGGAACAGGACCGAAACCCTTGTCGCTAAAACTCGCCGCCTCTGGCCATATGCCTGAAATATTCCATTTTTGTATATATTATTATTAACATTTTTAAAAAATGAAACACACACATATATATCATGTTTTTTTTTTTTTTTTGATTATGGACAACCTGTGTCTAAGACGCCAAGAATGACGTCTGATGAAGAAAAAGAAGAACCGGACAGCGTATTTGGTTTGGTGTCGATATTGACACGAGTTTGGCTTTTGAGGAAATCCCATGAACGTGTAGTGTGGAGCTTCAGAATGGGGTCAGGGAAAACAGACACCACACCAGGTTTCTGAGCAATTGAGTTTGCCTCCTCTTTTGATAGACGAGCTGCGAACCCAGAGAAACCATGCTTGTAGTTCCGTACTAGGGCATTCTCATTCCTTCAATTCATTCACACAAAATATGTAAACACATCAATCATCAAATTAATTAATTGGTGCCCATATAATAATAATATTATGTAATTATACGTACCTTCTTAGCACTGAATTCAGAATCTGAGCGTGCTCATTTTTAAGAGAAGCTTTTGTTGAATCTGCAGCTCCCATGTACACGATATAAACTTCTTTACTGTTAGTGTCATCGTTACTTTCATTCCCTGTTGAAGATGAACTTGACACTACAAGAAACAGGAAGAGAGTAGTGTAGAATAAATGCAACAAAAGTGTATTATTGCCTTTCATGTTAAAACTTTGTTGCACTCAGTGTGTGTTTTGCTGCACCCTCACATGCTGTTATTTATACTCAAAATTAGAATATATATTTGCAATTATATAATAAATATATATTTGCAAATATATATTCATTATATTATGACACGATTTTAAGCATTTAAATAAGATTTTGTATAAGTTAGTCAACAATCGGGCAACATTTAATTCCGATTTTTTATTTTTTTGTGTTATTCAGATTTTGTATAAGTTAAAGCAATCTTGGAGTTTCCTAATTAAAATAAAAAAGAAATTATTTTATTGGATATTAAATTGTGGAGTATACAAAACCATTCTCATGTCGTGTTTTGTGCAAGGACGGATTTACGGGGGTTAGTGGCTTCAGCTCCCCTCCCTCAAAATCTTTAATGAATATACTTTAATAAATGTATAATAATTAATAATATATACTATTTATAGTAAAAAATATATATACTAATTAATACATCTAATAATATATTAATTAATAGATACAATAAGAATGATAATTCTATTACTTGTTATCATTGTTATTACCTAGGCAAACATATGTATTTACTATTATAAGTCTCATTTATTTATTTATTTATTAAAATTAATTATTCTTACAATTATATTATAAAAGGTTACATATGATTGTCATAAAATTTGATGATTGTTAGTTATCAGAATAAAATATATTTTTAATCCCTTATATTTTTATTGAAATTTGTTTTTAGTTCTTGAGTATTTATATCAAGTAATTTGGTCCCTAAATTTGATAAAAAAAAATGTTTTTAATCTTTAATCAATAACCTAAAATTAAAATGTGCAAATTTTGGAGAGTAAGCCCAAAGACTATTTTTTTAAAATAAAATTTCAGAGACTAAAATGCACAATTTGAAAGACTAAAAACAAAATTCAACTTAAATATAGAGGACTTAAACATATTTTATCATAATTATTATTTTATCTAATGAGTTTGTTTATCTTTTTAATGATTAAATTATTGGTTATTTGATTGTTATTGTGCTTGTAAAACAAAAAAGTCAACTTTAAAACTTGAAACAAAAGATTAGTATAAATAATTTTCTTCATGTATTATAATGCATGCAATCGGTCTAGTTCATTCGGTGCTCAATTAATTGTTATTTTTATTTTTTTTTACAGTGAAGGAAAAGCAACAATCTGCGATGATAAAATGATTGCATGCGTATTCCTTATGAGCACTGCAATTGCCCGTTATGCACTCAGTCCATGTAAAGTGAGACATTTGAAGATATAGTATTAGTAGCCAGCCATACAGAAATTTTTTGTAGTTGGTGCCGGCCAGCATATATTCGATAACCAAAACTGGAGGTTGCAACCAGTTAGTAACATGTAATGCAACATGTCAAAATTATATAAACAACATATTATATATAGCAGCTAAAGCTTGGCTATGTAAATCGAAAGAAAAAAAAGCTTAGCTATGTATGGTATCAATCAAATTCATTATAAAGGAATTAAGGTGGGGAAAGAAGCTCTTTGGTTGCATTACTCTGGCTCGCTAATTACACGACTCTTACAGAAATTAAGTGTCATTTTAGTTTTCAGCTTTAATAGAATTGGTTTTAATAGAATTAATTTAAATACATAAATATAATTACCCAATGAACGCGGTAACCATGTCGCCATGCGATTGAGATGAGCCAAAAAGATTCTATAGCCTAACTAGGCAATAAGACATTTTCAATTTTTGAAAAAAATCATCATCACAGGCATATTATTTGATAATTATAAGATGAAATAATCATTTTTATTTTTAAATGTATAAAATAGTAACGAATTCATTTTCGAAAAATGAAAATTTAAATTTTAGTAATCAAAAGTGAAAGAAATGCAATAAATTCATTCATCTATTACCGTTAATGAAGGAGTCCAAGAGCACAAATAAGCTAACATGATTATTGAATAGATTAGACCTATGTCAACAAGTTTTCATTAAACTAATTTTTAGGACTCCAAATTTTGTTTTATTTAAGAGTAAAATATAATATAATTTTTATCTTTTATCCTCCATTTTTTTTCTCATTATAATAAAAACACTAAAAAAAATATGAAAACAAACCTAACTTAAAACAAACAATTAAATAAACATAATATTGATTAATAAACATAATTTGTCTATCACTCTAAATTTTTAATGTGATAATACATTATCTAAAATATTATACTTAAACAAAAATATACAATTATTAAGTTAATTCTTTCAAAAAAATGAAACTCAACTTAATTTTATTACTACCTAATGTTATTAGAATAGAAAATTCAAAGCAACAAACAAATTATTCTTATTAATTAATATTATGTTTGTTCTAATTTATATTTGTTTTCCTACTTTTATAATGATACAATAAGGAAGAGAGACGAAAATTAAATTATGTTTTATTTTAAATGAAATAAAATTTGAGATCTAACAAATTAGTTTAATAAAAAATTAAATAACTTTGAGGAGAAAAGTTACTGACTTTTTCTTCTTCTTTAATAAATGGACAACAACTTAAATAAGTCGTAAAAAATTTAATAAAAAAATAAGAAAAGTCACGTTACTTTCTCTTCTCAAAGCTACTCATTTGAGATGCTCTAAAAAGAATTGTTCCATTAGATTCCTTAAATGTCTTTCCTTCTCTGACTCTCTAATGGGTTTTGCATATTTGTAACTTGTGAGTATATAAATTTGGAAAAATATTAATTTAATTATAAATTTTACTATCATTTTGAAATTTTATCTTCAAAGTTTTTTTAAAAATTTTTATCATTTCAAATTTGTGTGCATTTTAACACTGTTGACTTGTTAAAAAAAATAAAATAACATTATTTTATTATCATATTTTGTAAAACTGTGTTATTTTGTTATTAATATGATGATAAAATATGTAAAAATAAAAAAATTTGAATCATAAAATTCATAAAGTAATAAAATTAGGGTGATAAAATTAAATTGGAAACTAAGTTAATTATGAGTGAATTTGTTTAAACTTAATAATGAACGATTTTTAGATAAACGTTTTTTAAGAAACAAATTGATAAGATTTGTTTCTTAAAATAAATAAATATTTTTAAGTACAATCAGTTTAAATAAACATATTAAAAAAATTAAAAAAATAATAATTTTATTAAAATAAATAGTTTAAAACAAATAAATTTTAAGCAATCGGACCTATATTTCATATATATAATATATCTTTTAACACTACCTAAATTTGGTAGCAGCTTACTTGAAAAATGAAAAAATAATTTGGCGTGCAATGTATTTATATTTTCTATTTCTCTCCACCTTTTTCATTATATAATATTACATCTATTATTTTCTGTTATTTCTTCTTCTTCTCTCTCCTGGTTCCACCTCAATCAAATCAATCTAAAAGGGGGTGGAGGATTAGAATTACTCCAATGGCATAATACTTTCCTTTATTGGCTTCTAACATCTACTGCCCACCAATTAATTATAGCAGACTAAAATTTTAGATGGCGCAAACAGCCAAACTCGTCACGTTAAAGCAGCAGAAAACTTATATTTCCTTATTTCATTAGCTCACTGACCCCTTACCTTGTACAAGTTTTGTTAAAAATCCATCTTTTATGACATTTGAGGAGTTTGTATCTGAAGCATGAAATTGGTGTTGAATTACCAACGGTGTAAAAACTGAGGTTACTTCCATCCCGCCATGACATTAATGTAGTTGAAACGCGTTACATTTAATATATTTTTTTATGAGTAAATATGGAATTTATTATTAGAAACCAGAACTAAGTACAAGGTGTATATTAGTTTGACAGCAGAAAATTCGTACATAATTCAATATACATTATCAGTGCACCCTACAAATATACCCCCAAACACTTACCCTTTGCAAAGATGTAATTCGTTTCTTTTTTATATTAAGCTGGATCAAAAGGCCTGTGAGTAAGTTAGAACTAATTTTACTTGTAAACATGGTAGTAATTAAGTAGGAAAGCTTCGTGTAAAAGAAAAAAAAAAGTATATTTGGAAAGCTGAAACTATAATTAATTAAATTAAAATAGAGAAAAAATGAATAAGAAATAATGAAAACTAGAGAGTAGCTAGGCACCATGAAGAACTTAATTAGTTTGCATTTTATTCATCGCTACTTTTAATTTCACTACTACTTAGTTAATACAAAAGGACTTCGAACCGTATATTTGCCGTTACTCCAAGTAATAGATCCAAACAGGTCTTTCCTCAAGGATTTCTTTGGTGTGAAAATAACTTGGTAGCTTAGTTTTTTACTACTTGTCGTAAACTGAAGTTTATCTGGAGTTAATGTGACAAATACTCCTTTGAGAGCTTCAACAACGGGGAAGTACACTGTTTCACTTCTTCTCCAACGCTTGTGACAGTTCTACTCACGACCACGTTTGCTTTGCCAGTGAAGTTTACTGCTATGGAAGGGTAATTGATGTTGGATATTAGATCAGAGTTCGAATCCTTGGGGCAATTGAAATTGTCGGGGACAGTTCCGGAGATGACCTTGACCATGGTTATGTTAAGTCCATTGTAACACAAATAGTTCAAGTAATCAAAGGTGGTGGTTTCATAAACTAGCCATGGTTCAGATGTTGTAATTGCCCCTGCTCCATAGTCATAAGGTGTGGCTAATGATCCCAATTCTGTTGTTATGGGTAGGGGTGGAAATGAGCCGAGTCAAGTAAAACTTTATTAGGGTTGAGTTCAGTTTGAGTTGAATACGCAAGGTTTGAGTTTGATTCATTACCTGTCATAGACTTTTTTAAAAGGCTGGACCCAATTTACATAAAAGTCTTACTTGGTTTACGAACCTATTTAAAAACAAAGTCTGTCTAAAGACATCTTTAACCAATTATAAAATTTATAAAATCATATTGTAAAATACTAACTTAAAAAACTTATAAAATTTTATATAAGTAACGTACAAATCCAAAAATAATTGATAAACAAAATCATATTGAATTCAAGTTATTAAAACATAAAGTATATCAAAATAAAATGAAAAAAGAGAGTATAATATTAAAAAATATATGGATTAGAGATGATTTATATTAATATAGTCAAATAAAAATATTTAAATTGTTTGAAAATATATTTACAAAACATTCTTTACTTTAGAAGTATTAATCTGGTTGCATTATCATTTTAACTTTAGTCTTTTTCTTTTTAAAATTTTTTCACATGCAAGTAAACTCTCTAAGCACTTTATGTCACTTCATCCTGTCATTCACTTGAATTTTACATTTTGTATCATTATTCAACAAATATCAAATTTAAATCATTAATTGCTTAAAATTGGACATATACAAATTATGAATATAGTCAAAGTTACTATAGACTCGACACTCGAACTTTTATTTTAAAATACTATTTGAACAAATTGGTGCACTTGCCAATAAACTAACAATATCCGTGGCTTTGAGGGAGAATTTTAAAATTAAAAATAAAGTTTCTTTTGTAATTTTTTTATCATCAAATATGTGAATAATTGTTATGAAGATATTTCAGATTAATCAATGATATTGAGTATAAGTCCTACCTGTACAGCATGAGTGAATTGGGTTTTTGTTTTTCAAGAAACTAAAAATAAAAATATAAAAGAAAACTAAAATAATAAAAGAATTGCTAAAAAAAGACCCTGAACTTAAATGTAAAAAGAAAAAATAGACCTAACTATGCGACGATGAAGGCACACATGAGTGAATTAGATGATAGGAAACATTGGGGAAATGCAAGTTATACACAACTTTGTGTTTGGTACGTAATATCAATATTTTTTTGTTTTTATGGGGCAAAGATCTAGTGACTTTTTTTACCAATGAATCAACTCGTCAATTATGATGCCGTATTTTAAGCCCATTGGAATGGATAGACCCATTTGAGGAGAATTGCATATATTATTATGCAAGCTATATATTTTTCTCCTAACATAGGAATTGAAGGTGTTAGTGTACGTAAGTGTGCTTTCTCAAATCTCAAGTCTTCAAGTGATGAAGTTGGATGTATGTGCCCACTTTTTTGTTATCAGTCTCCATATGCATGAGTCATAAAAATTATTGTAGTGCGCCACTATGTCCATTTTCCACATTTGATCTTGTGATATGTATACAGTATTGCTCTGCATAAGTGCATAACCGCATACCTATATGGCTGACTGGTAGCTGGTGTTCCAGATTAATTAATTAATAGGAAACAAAATGTCCTAATTAATTGATCAGTTCAATATCAAATATCAATAAAGTTGGTATGTCAATGTTTCAAATGTTAAGAAAATTCCATCGCAATAACGCCGATGATGGGATGGCATGTAAGGAGAGGCAGCACATTTGTATACAAAGCTTATGGGATATGAGGCGTTTGGTATGCTGGAATAACATAATGAAAATATCTACATTGATGTCGGAGCTATGCGTATTAATCGTATGAAAATGAAAACAAAATATGTCTGGGTGTTTAAATCACAAATTTTTGGACACGCTAGTATCAGTTGGTACACCGTTAATAATGACCGTGAAACATCAAGATCTAGTTGCACCATCCAGCTGCTGGTTAGAGTCTTTTTCCAAAGTATATAATATAGAGATCGATTTTTCATGCAATTCTTATATATAAAACTCCTTAAATTCCTAAATCCCCATGTGTATGATTATTTCTCGTGTCAAATTGACCAGTCTAAAGGTAGAAACAGATCAATTCTCTCATATGACATTAGGTACTTTATATGCGATGATCTGTAATTCTGCTCTAAGAATCCCGGTAAAGATAGGTTTATAAAGGTTTAAATGTTTTATTTTTAAAATTCAAAATGATCAACATAACTGGATAGCTAATAGTAAGTTAGAAGTCAAGCATAATAACTTGGTTGTGAGACGAGGTAGAAATAATAGGTAGCATTCAATTTTTACATATCCGTTTGAAAATCTACGAAACACTTGGAACACTAGATTACCTGGAATATTAATTATTAAACAAATATCACAAACTGGCACCCCTAATTTATTTGTCAATAGAGAATGATACTAGTAAACACTGAACTAAAAGCATGAAGAAGCATTTATTCATCGTTACTTTTAAATTCACTTAGTTAACACAAAAGGACTTCGAACCATATACTTACCGTTACTCCAAGTAATAGATCCAAACAGATCTTCCTTCAAGGAGGTCAGAGTTGATGAAAAAATAACTCGGTAGCTTAGTTTTTTACTACTTTTCGTAAACCGAAGTTTATTTGGAGTTAATGTGACATGCACTCCACTGGGAGCATCAACAATGGGGGAGTACACTGTTTCATCATCTTCGCCAACGTTTGTAACAGTTCTACTCAAGTTCACGGCTCTTTTGCCACTGAAGTTTATTGCTATGGAAGGGTAGTTGATGTTAGAGATATGATCAGAGCTCAAATCCTTGGGGCAATTGAAATTACGAGGGACGGTTTTGGAGATGACTTTAACCGTGGTTACGTTGAATCCAATGTAACACAAGAAGTTCAAGTAGTCAACGGAGCTGGTTTCATAAACTAGCCCCGGTTGCAATGGTTCAGATGTTGTCATTTCCCCTGCTCCATAGTCATAAGGTGTGGCTACCGACCCTGATTCCGTTGTTATGGGAGCCTTCAAGTTGTTGCTTTGAATTGCTGCATATATACAGAAAGATAAGTTTATACATTGCTATATCACGTTACTTAAAGAATATTGATTTATAATTTATAATTAAGTACATTGTAGTCCAAGAAATAGATTATACTATAAGGTCCTTTTTATAAGAAACAAGTTATAGTGTAAAATGCACTATCACTTTGATAGTATAAAAAGGCAGCAATAAGGTGTGCAACGTCACGAAACTAGAAAACGTTAAGTGAAACTTTGGATTTATATATTCATGAAAATGGGTGACCTGAAGTCATGATGGCAGATTTGATTGAGGAGGCACTCCAAGTGGGGTTGCGTGTTTTGACACTGCTTGCAAGCCCTGAAACATGCGGGCAAGCCATGGAAGTCCCTGAGATTATCTTGTATAGTGAGGGCTTTTTTCCTTTGGGAACCACTTCTGTGCCATTTCCAATCCATGCAGCGAGAATGTTAACTCCCGGAGCTGCAATATCAGGCTACAAAGCAATAATGCAGGTTCTGTTTAGTGTTGAACATTTAGGATAGTTTATCATGATATTCATACCTTGAGAATATTGCTTGAAAGCGATGAAGGCCCTCTTGATGAGAAGTTTGGCACCAGGGGAGCAGGCTTATAATCAAGAACTGATGTTGTTGCTAGAATAGTTGCCACTGGATTGCTTTATATGCACAAACAATTAAAATAAAATAACCCGTGATCAAACAAGATTCTAAAATTAACCAAAAATGTTTGCTTCTTTCAAGTGCCAATATCCTTACCTGGTTGAATTGATGTACTGGAGGATTGTGACGCCATCTTTTGAACTTATGACCGTTGCTGGGAAGTCCCCATAATTTGATGCTATTGCTTCATTTTGGTCAGTAATATGAACCAGACCAATTCCTCCCACCGCTTTCACCGTGGCAACTTTTTTTCTAGTTGAATATTTATCATTTTTGTCATCACAGACCACGATCTTTCCTTTGACTTTATTCCCATCTAATGAATTTGGGTGGCATTGTCTGCATTTAACAAATGATTTAATTTTTTGCCTTAGAGGTTTTGAGTTGTGACAGATAACTGATCAAAAACATGTTTGTTATTCCTTTGTTGATTACTTGATTCTCTAAGTTGTCCAATTTCAAACCCTTGAGGTTTGAGCTTCGGATTAATTGCCAAGTTTTTCACATATACAGGTCGTAGATTTTGCGTACATACCTTGCTTCAACTAAGCTGGTGCTATTCGCCTTGGCAGACTCACCGTATATCAGGGGATACTTGGGAGAATTTGAAAGAGGGGATAGATTTATAGCTTTGCCCTGAAGTTTAATAATTATCAATAATGATCAAAGATGACATTAGTTGAGCTGTACCCATTTAAAACAAAAACAAGAAAACATAAAAAAAAACACATTAATATTTCTTAATTAATTAAAAACGCATAATATGATGCATTAATATTCTTTAACTAATAATGCTTTCAAAACATTCACCAGCAAAATCGTAAAATGAATATTAATGCATCAAAACATTATCTTTCAAAACATTAATATATCTTTTGCCCATTCCTTTGAGAAGGATAAAAATTATACCCTTTCTTTGCCGTTCACCAACAAAAAAAAAAATGATTTACAAAAGATAATGTACGTATAAATTGGTTATAAAGCAATGGATTGGGTCTTTTACAAAAATAAAATAAAATAAATAAGTCCAAAAGTTGATTAATAAAATAAAAAGGAATGGGCAAGGCCTTTAACAACAAAAAAAAGCATAGGAGAACAAAAGAATCCAAACTAAAATAAATAGAATTTTTAGTTTTACACTATTATTTGTCCCTTCTATTGAAATAGAAAAAAATAATAGAACTAATGAATAGTAGGATAATTATCCTTGGTTATATAAGTTATAGATTGTTGTTAGAGAAAATAATCAAGCATTTTAGGCTGTTATTGTCAAATTACAAATAATTTCATACGAGAAATTTGTTCGCTTTTAGATTATAATAAAAATTATTTTTGTCTGGTCAATGGTATTTTTTTTTATCAGGCATAACATAGTCATTAAACTATTATATTATAGTTTTCTCTATTATGCGAGTCAAGGATATCTCACTAGAACTAGAGAGTGATTAATTTCTTAAAATAAATTTTATCTCTCCATTCAAATGGTCAAAGATCAAATCAAAGCCTCACACAACAGAGTCTACATATTCAATTTAGTATGTACCTTGATGATTTTGTTATCACCTAAGACGATGTTGGATAGAAAATTTCGATCAATGGTGGAAGCTGCAACAGTTAAAATCCAAGGTGCATCGTTGACAAGGGTGTAGGAGCTGGGTCCATCGTTCCCAGCAGAGCAGACGACGAGGATGCCATGCTCCATAGCATGGAATGCTCCAAGCGAAATCGGATCGGACGTCAAGTCGGGTCGAAACCCAGTGGATGCACCTAGTGACACCGACAACAAATCCACTCCGTCCGCAATGGCATCGTCAAACGCAGCAAGAATGCTCGACCCACGACACCCAAAGTTAGAACACACTCTGTAAACCGCTAATCTTGACTCTGGGGACCCACCCTTTGCACACCCTGTCGCAACACCGTAGTAAGATGCGTTAGTCACCATAACACCAGCTGCCGTTCCCGCCACATGGGTTCCATGCCCATTAGAATCCCTAGCCGTGTTGTCCCCCGAGTCATTAGGGTCAGCATAATACCTTGCGCCAATTAGCTTCCTATATATCCATTCAAAAGTAAAAAGATAAAGATGTACGGACACTTTGAAAGAGAATAAATAAAGGCACATATATATATATATATATGTGCCTTTATTTATTTATTATGGGTTCCTATCTTTTTGGAGGGGCTGTGGATCTTTTTACCTGTTACAATTGGAGGAATAGAAGTCTTGTGATTTCATGCAGGTGCCTTTCCAACGAGATGGAACAGGACCCATACCCTTGTCGCTAAAACTCGCCGCCTCTGGCCATATACCTGAAATTGTGAAATGTTACGTTTTTGTGTTAACAATTAACATTTTAAAAATATTTGGTAATTGTTTGTTATGTAAATAATCAATGACGTCTACAAATGTAAATATGATTGTTTTTAAATTATTGATAACCTGTGTCTAAGATACCAATGACGGAAGAAGATTTGGAGACCGCATTTGGTTTGGTGTCAATTTTGACTTGAGTTTGGTATTTGAGGAAATCCCATGACCGTGTAGTGTGGAGTTTCAGAACTGGGTCAGGGAAAACAGACACCACACCAGGTTTCTGAGCAATTGAGGTTGCCTCCTTTTTTGATAGACGAGCTGCGAACCCTGAGAAACCATGTTTGTAGTTCCGTACTAGAGCATTCTCATTCCTTCAATTCATTCACACAAAATATGTAAGAATATAATCAATAATCAAATTAATTAATTGGTGTCCACATAATAATAAGTGTACCTTCTTAGCACTGAATTGAGAACCTGAGCATGGTCATTCCGGAAGGAAGCATTTGTTGAATCTGCGGCTCCCATATACACGATATAAACTTCTTTACGGTTAGTGACATCGTTACTTCCATTCCCTGCTGAAGATGAACTTCGTACTCCAAGAAACAACAAGAGAGTGTAGAATAAATGCAACAAAAGTGTATCATTGCCTTTCATGTTAACACTTTGTTGCACTCAGTGTGCTTTGCAGCACCATCGCATGTTGTTATTTATACTTCATTCGGTGCTCAATTATGTCAGCAATCAGCCGCGATTGTGATTTACTGTTAAAGAAAAGGTACAATCTGCGATGGTGGTGGAATTATTGCATGCTTATTCCTTGTGCGCACTGCAAATGCAATTATGCCTCAAGCACTCGGTCCACGCAAAGTGCGCCATTTGAAGATATAGTAGCCACTAGCCAGCATATATGGAAATTTTGTACATGGACATGGTGCTGACCACAGTATATACCATAATTTCAAGTTACATATAATGCATTGCGAGGATTATATACACAATACATATATCAATTTGTAGTTACAGCTTGACAATCGATATACATATATAAACTGATATACACCATGTCATTCAGTCGAGCGAAAAAGTTTCCATATCCTTACCAATCAGAACAGTTCCATTTTTCATTTAAGTGAGTTACAGCTGGGCGATGGTAGAATTATTGCATGCCGTGGTAGAATAATTTGAAGATATAGTATGCATGCGATGGTAGAATTATTGCACTCGGCAGCCATTGAGATTTACTGTTAAAGAAAAGCTACAATCAGCGATGGTGGAATTATTGCATGTTTATTCCTATATGGCTGCCTACTATATCTTCAAATGATATATAGGAATCATTTGAAAATCGACAACTAAGGGTGGAGGTAGCAACCAGATAGTAACATGTGCTTATGGCTCGTTTTGAATTAATTTTGAAGTAAAAAAAAAAAAAAAATATATATATATATATATATATATATATATATATATATATATATATATATATATATATATATTCCATTCTATCACAAAAGAAAATTGCTGTTCGATTTGAAAATAATATTTAAACTAAACTAATATAATCTTAATTTTGTAGTTTGATTTCACTACAAGAAAACGCTGAAATAGAATTTTGAGAACGTAGCGTTGGTCTCGATAGTTACGGCTAGGGCGTGACGCCAACTGAAAGCAACATTTGTGAATGTAGTAGACAAGATTGACAGCATTGGGCATTTGGATGAAGAAGCCTTTGAGTTCACAGAAAAAATGCCAATGGAGCCATGTGCGAAATATTGATGAATCTATATACGTAGAGTTCCTGGGAACATTTGTTGTCTTAATTTCTCTACTGAAAGGATAAGATATATGCCCTGCTTAGAGGTCTAAATGAAGTCACAAGTAAAAGAAGACACAAAATTTGTGTTGCATGACATAGACCAGGAAGAAGCAGGCAAAGAAGAAGCTCTTCTTGCCCACAGCGAGAGAGAAAAGGAAAAAGGAGTGCTACAATTAATATTGCCAAATCTTCTTCAACACGAGGGTGGTGTGGTGGTCACTGCGGGAATGGCGGGGGCTCACGGTGGTGGTTTATGAGGAAATCAAAACGGTGATGGGGATGAGTGATGGAAAAATATAGGAAAAAAAGTTAAAACAAATTAAAAGCTTACCAATTGAATCAGTATCCCTTCTTTCATCTCAGCCATCGAATATTTTATAAATAAATCTAACGGTAAAAATGGATGCTTCACCGGTGACCCACAAATTCTACTACTTCACGCTGGGTTCGACTTCTTATGTCATTGGAGATTAGTTTTTCATGTTAAAAAGAGTAACCTAAAATTGCCCCCTTAATTAATATAATGTATAATTTTCGCCATGCAAATTAATATTTAAACGCACTAATTTTATATTATATTAATAAATATATTTAATTACAATAAAATGTGTTAAAAATCCTTTTATCTATTGATTAATTTAATATGTTGGTATTTTTATTACTTTCTTATTATTTTATTTTTTCTGAGTTAAATAATTATTTTCATATTAATTTAGAGTAATATTTTTAGAAGGTACAACAATCAACCATAAAAAAAATAACAAATAGCTCAAAACTTTAATTCTGATTTAATTATTAATAATTTTAAGCATTTGAAAGAATAAAGAGCCGTACTTTAAGTTTTGATGTATTGAAGTATATATTGTATTTCTCATAGCAAAAGCTTGAACTAAATAGTACATATTAAATTAATAACGATAATAACATTTTTTTACTCCTGTGTTTCAATATATTTTTATAAGCTTTCATCCTTTACAAATACGATAATAATTTATATATGAGTACAATTTAATACAATTACATAGTATAAATTTTGGGTATATAAATATTATTTATTATTCTGAACCCCTCAAATTAATTGGTGAAGCTCTGCAATGAACTTTAGGTACGTACTTATGTTACGTTGGATTTAATATAACCTTGGTTAAGACTATCTCCAGAAATGTTCCTAATAATTTCAGTTACCCCAAGGATTCGAGTTCTCATCATATCTCCAACATCAACTACCCTTCCATAGCAATCTCCGATCTCCAAGGGAAAAGAGTCGTGAAAGTGACTAGAATTGTCACAAACGTTGGTGAAGAGGACGAAACACTGTACTCCCCTCTTGTCGATGCTCCCAATGGGGTAAATGTCAAGTTGATTCCAAACAAACTCCAATCTTCGAGAATTAGTAAGAAACTAAGCTACCAACTTGTTTTTTCCCTCACTTTAATCACGTTGAAGGAAGATCTATTTGGATCGATTACTTGGAGTAATGGTAAATATGTAATTCGAAGTCCATTTGTATTAACTAAGTAGTTAAATATGAATAAATGAACATAAGTTCTTTTTTTTTATTATACTGGAAATGAAGCTAACCTCTTCTTTTTGGTATTTAAATATTTCACTAATGATTCCTCCATTTCAAAATGCACACAAGTTAAGAAAACATTCAGATTAATAATATTTTTTGCCTTCTCAAAAAACATCTATAAAATTTTCTTTGTTACACCGTAACTAAAATATTTTCAATAATTAATTTAATTTATGGTAATTAAGAGAGAAGGTTAATAGATGATAGGTGGAAAAGAAAAATGATAGAAGACATATATAATCATTAATTGGGGGTATAATTGACAGTAATATTTTTTACTAGGGCTTAGATTTCTAAAACAAGTTTTGAAATGAAAAAAGAAAATTTTAAACAATTTTTTTCTTTGAAATAGAGAGCGAGTAATTAAAAAAAGTGTTTGGTAGAATTTTTTTAATGTTTTTTAATTTTAAAATACTAGTTAAAAAACACATTTTTCATATATGGACATTTTATAAAAGTTGACATTATTCAAAATTATCATTAAGAATATAAAATCCTCATTAATAGATTGATGATTCACTATAATTTCAGAAATCCAAAATAATACGTACTCTAATATGAAGGATCAACGACTGTCATCAATGATCAATGTAATAGATTCAATGAGACTTGATGAAAGCAATCCCACACATCAACAATCATGCGTGACCCCAAGACAGTAAAGATTCCAAATTAACTACGTAGTTAGTTGTTTTTCTTCTTTTCCAGTGCACTTTGTCTTTCATGAAGCCCAGCTGCACCAGCCCACTGATTGCACAGCTAGCTCACTGCAAAGCCCGCACAGCGATCCCCTTTCAATTACAACCATAACAATTTGGATGCTATAATGGTATCAGCAATTGGAATGGAAAATGTGGAGTACCTATAATGTCTCCTACATGCATTTTTTCCCCACCAACATTGCACCACATAGTATTTAAGGATGCCATTCTTTGGATGCGTTTCATTCTCGGAAATCCTATTTCTAGAAATATTATAGCTGATAATATTATTTATCGGTATATATAAAAATAAGTTTGGTTAACTTTTAACATTTCTAAGAATACGTTTAAATGTTTAAAATAAAAATAAAAATGAAAGTTACATTGAAGTTAATTAAATCGAACATTTTCTTAATTAATACACACTTATGTTATGTTCAATGAAACTTAGTTAGAAACTCAAAATAGCTAGAAAATATAAATGACATATTTAAAAAGGATAATAAAGAGATTGAATAAATATTTTAAGAATAAAATATAAAAAATTAAAAATTAAGGTTTTAAAAAACATTACATAGTATTTTTAAAAGCATTACAAATTACTTAAAAATGTTTGTTTGTCAACCAATTAAACCAAAAATTTCGACAAACAAAAAAATTAAAAAATAGCTAAAATGACTTGTTAAACAAAACTTTAATCATTAGATAAATTTATTGGAATATTAATAAGATTAGTAAATATTTATTTGTTTTGATACAATAATAAATTTCTATTTTAGTAAGTAGTTTTGTTGGATAGTAGGTAGGTCACATTTTTTTTATGAAATGGATTGAATTTCTATTAGTTCCCTAACAACAATCTAATTTAATTAAATCTAACGAACTTATTTAAGTATATTATGTTAGAATTTAGAAATTCTATGTTGAAAATTTTTGTTATTTCCTGATTTTTTTTTTTACTTGTTTATATTATTTAGGAAGAATACCTTTTTTTTTTTTACAAAATTATAACAAAAATTCTTTAAAGAGAAATATTAAAAAAAATATATAATTTTCAATTAATAATAAAGAATGTATCAGGAAAAACACGTTAGAAAATATTTTCATAACATTTCTCTAACTTTTATAGACCCATATTTGTTATTTAAAGCAGAATTAGAGGCAATGACATATAAAGTAGCTAATGCCGTCAAAGAAGTGATCTGCTTGTACCTTTAGACTGGTCAATTGTTTGACACTGGGTTGAGAAATTGAACAACGAGTTTTATATAAATGTTACATGAATAAACTGTGGAAAAAGACTCGCTCCCAGCAGCAGCAAAATGGTGCAACTGGATGTTTCGCCATCATTACTAACGGTGTACCAACTGATATTATAGCGTGTCCAAAAAAATTTGGGATTTTAATTTTTAAACGCCCAGCCACATTTTATTTTCATTTTCATATATATAAGCGCGCGTGGCTATTTTCATCACATTATTCCAGCATAGCAAATTAATTAATGTACATACCCTCTCATCGTCATCCTTATTATGATGGAATTCTCTTAACAGTTGAAACATTGATTCGCCAACGCCATTGAGATTTGATACTGCACCCAATTAGGACATTTTGTTCCCTAATAATTAATTAATTAATCTGGATCACTTATCTTCACTACCATAGAGGCCTATGCGGTTGTGCAGATAGATCGAGCAATACTGCATACTTATCACAAGATCAAATGTGGAACATGGAAATAGTGGCGCACTACAATAATTAATTCTGATCGATGAATTACGCATATGGATTGATGAGACAGATAACTAAACAAAAAGATGAGCATTTCTCTTCTGTTGAGATTTGAGAAACAAAACTAACACCTTCGGCTCCTCTGTATTTGTCTGACAAATAAGATAAGCATTTCTCCACAAATGGCCAACTTAACAGGGTGCCATCCCTCAGCCACATGATTAATTTCCAGTTTGATAATCTTTTTAATTTGTGCGTCAGAACGCACTCATATATATAATTGCAAGTTTATGTTATACAAATCATATTTATGAAAATTTCCGTCCATTCAAAATTATTCAGTGTTTAAAACTGAAAATATTTAATAAAAATATTTAACCTTTAATATATTAAGAATTTTTTTTAATATTTTTATTTTAAGATTATCAAAAAGTATTTTAATAAAAGTAGCCAATATTATTATGTGTGATCGAGTTTATATATGAAAGTGTCATAAAAATAGTTATTAAAGAGTAAAAGTAAAAAAAATAAATCATATGATTTAAAACAATACAAAATAAAAAAAACTTTATTTTTAATCTTAAAATCCTTATCATGTCATCTTAGCGTCGTATATATGATGATAAAAAAGGTCAAATATGTGTGATATTGCTGGTTATAATTGTTAATTACTATACCCGTAAAAAAGGTCAAAATTTTCCTATATGGTATTGGTAACTAAATCTTCATCAAATATTGGCGCACTTTGCGTGGACAGAGTGCTTGACGCGAAATTGCAGTACGCATAAGGAATAAGCATGCAATAACTCCGCCATCGCAGATATTGCACCTTTTCTTTTAACCAATATTAATCCCAAGCTATTGAGTGCTGACACAATTAAGCACCGAGGAAGACCCAATATATAACAGCATCCGAGGGTGCTGCCAAGAACATTGATCAGTGCAACTAAGAGTTAAGAGAATAATACGAACTAACATGAAAGGCAATAATATACTTTTGTTGCATTTATTCTACACTCTCTTGCTGTTTCTCGGAGTGTCAAGTTAAATTGTGAGATTTTATGGTAGCTGCAAGTCCTGAAACATGTGGGCATGCCATGGAAGTTCCCGATATGATGTTGAATTGGGAGGGCTTTTTTCCTTTTGGAACACCTTCTGTGCCGTTGCCAATCCATGCTGCATGTTAACTCCTGGTGCTGCAATATCAGGCTACCGAGAAACAAAGTCTTATTTAGAGTTGAGAATATTTAGAGTTGAGAATATTTCGTTTGAGTTGAGAATTTTCAAATATATTATTTTATAAAACTAATGTTACATTAAATATTTTTTTAAAATTATGTTAAATTAATTATATTCCTAAAAATCTTAATCGTCATATAATCTAACACACATAAAATATTATTAGTTTAATGATATTAGTCAAGAGTGACATAATCTTTTAACACATTTTTTTATAATTAAAATATATTTCATCATATTTGGATATTTAGTATTTACTGCTTCGAGTGAGTTTGTTAAGAGAGTACGAGCATAATCATTTCCCTTGTGATATACTAGTATACGTTTTTGTGCATATTTGTGATGTGTATTGAATGATTTGATGAAATACTCGAAGCAGTAAATACTAAATACCTGGATCAGTTTATGGCCGAAGACAACGTTGGACTTAAAATCGCGGTCTATGGAAGAGGCTGTAACGGTAAAAATCCAAGGTACGTCATTGACAACGGTGTTTAAGCTTGGTCCGTTGTTTCCGGCGGAGGCAACCACGAGAATGACGCGTTCAACGGCGTGGAATGCTCCGATGGCAATTGTGTCATATTTCAACTCTGATCGGAACCAACCGACAGAGAAATCACATCCACTCCATCAGCAATGGCATCGTCAAACACACTTTGTAAGAACAGCGGAGCCAGGGCACTCATATTTGAAGCACACTTTGTAAATCGCCAATCGTGATTTTGGGGACCCACTTTGGGCGCTCCCCGCCGCGACACCGTAGTATGATGCACCGGGCACGGTGGCTCCGGCCGCTGTGGATGCCACGTGGGTTCCGTGCCCATTTTTATCCCTTGGTGTCACATACTCACTGTCTCCTTGAGGATCGGGGTAATACCTTGCTCCTATTATCTTCCTAATAAAAAATTCAAAATCAAATTCAGCATATATTATTATGGATTACATATTTAAGCTTGATTCAAGGCTGTTTGTGGCGCTTTTTCTTTTCTGTTTTTTTACCTGTTACAGTTAGATGAATTGAAGTCGTAGGATTTCATACATGTGCCTTTCCAACGGGATGGAACAGGATCCATACCCTTGTCGCTAAAACTTGCCGATTCTGGCCATATACCTACATAAATATATCGTTTTTGTTGAATCCATTAGTTAAATATCATTGAAATGATGTAATAATCGAGTACTAATATATAATTCGTTATTGACTGTATATCTTTTAGAACTCTAATGACGTGTCTTGATATTATAGATTACTGTTGATAAACTGAGTCCAAGATGCCAATGAAAAATGGAACAGTTTTGTTATTACTTTGATTTTGAATTCTATTATATGAATACACATATACATAGTACCAGTAAATTTCGAATGGACTATTATTACTCGATATAATAGTGTCATCATCACTTCCATTCCCTGCTTGAATGATGTCTGCAGATGATCTTGACTCGCCAAGAAACACCAAAAAAAAGCGATATTCGATCAAATATTGATTTTCGTAATATTAATTGTAACAAAAATTATCCAAAAAAATTGTATTGAGGCTCTAAACAATGTGTTTAAAGTTTGTAAATATTATCGTCAACTCGCTCAAGGAATTGTTCGATCAAATAATAAAAAAGAGATCACCAATATATATTTTTGAGCAAGAGCCCAAACTGGTAAGGCGAGAACATCTTGATCGAAAGCTCCACTGTTTTGAATAATGAGAAAGACTTTTCAAAATTCGATCGAGAATTTTATCAGACCAACCGACCAATTGAGTTTTGTTGGATGTCCATGTCACAGAACCTCGCTTCTAACCAAGAATCCCATTATTGATCGAATCGGGGCGGATTTTATTTGAGTGCAATGACCCAAATATGAGAAAAATTTGAGTGCTTCTTTTTATTTTTGTTTGACCCAAGAAGACTTCAATTTCTTCCTCCAAAGTTACTCTCCTTCCTTTTATTGTTCCATGTTTCTTTTATCATAAAAACCTTCACTCAAGTTATATTCATTAAACTTTGTTAAAACTATTACCACTACTTTAATTTATACACTATTTTATATTAGGTTAGCCATTAAATTTATAGAAAATGAGTGTTAGAATGTACACAATAGTACTGCTATAAAATTAATGTTTTCAATATTTTAAATTATTCAAATTAATAATAATAAAAACTTCAAATAATAATGATAGTAACAGTATATGAAAAGTAGTTAATATTTTCACTTTATATAAATAATTAAAGTGATATATTAAAAATATATTTAATTGTTAATGCTTTTAGAGAATAATTTATAAATAATCATACATTGACTATATATAAAGACAAAAAAAATCATCGACTTTTAAATAATCAATCAGTTTATATATTGAAAAAGAGTTAACATCTTCACTTTACATAATTAAAGTGTTAACTAAAAATAAAGAGAGCAAATTTGGAGTTTTTCTTTTACTTTTTTTTAAGCTCAAGCCTAAATTATTTATATCAGACTCATGCCAAAATCTCTTTTTTTATATATAACTTATTTGTGCTTAACCCGTAGATATTTTTTTAATTCTTTCTATTTTTCTCTCTTTTTTACTCGACTTAAAAATTTCTCTTCTTAACTGATTTGAATTAAGTTTAAAAACTATTTTCTTCCTTTCATTTCTAATATTTTCTTCTTTTCATTTTTTGTGTTGTCTATGTCTAATTTTTTTCCTTCTATTTTGTTTTTGTGTAGATTATAAATATTTTTTTTGAGTTACAATTATGCTTAAATCAGGTAAGACTATTAAGATGATAAATTTTTTTCTTTAAATGTTTAACATTACGAATTTATGACTCTTGGAATAGTTGTTCCTCCTAATTGCTTGTAAAAATCTTGTGTATAAATAATTCTTTATATTATTATTTTGTTTTTGAAAAATAAAAGGAATTAATTTGGACATGATATCCGGCCCGTTAATTTTAAGTCTTTAGTCGAATCTAAAATAATCTTACGTCACACAAACTAATGATTGAGAAAAAAAGAAAGATATATAAAATTTATAAGGTCATTATAGTTAAAAAAAAAAAAGAAAGATATATAAAATTTATAAGGTCATTATAGTTAAAAGGTATGGGACCTAAAAGAATAGAAAGTTTTGCTATATTACTATTATGCCAGCCATTATTTCGTCCATGTAGTTTTGTTTCTTTTCGCCTTTTGTCCTTTTTGTTTACATATTAAAAAAATGAAAATCTAGCTGCTAAGTTTTGAAATAAAAAAAAACTCCCTAACCCATGAAATCCGAGTGTGGATGCAAAGTTTTGAAAGGTAAATCAAGCTGCTAAGAATCTTTGGATTGTTTCACGTGTTAAGGAAGAAAAATAAAAAATGAGAGGCGAGAACAACGCGATTGGTGTGTTGAGGGAGTCCACTGGCTACCAAATAGACACAAGGTAGGAGTTGGAGTAGGCATGAATAGAGACTATATAATAATATTTATAAAACCTTATTCTATATAATAATATTCACAAACATTTTGGGGCTAATAATTTTCATTTTCCATCTCTTGTAAAATTCTTTTTGCTCCACTTAGCGCTACCTTTCTCTAATAAGAATTGAAGGCTTTTATTTGATCAAATATCTAATGGCAAATACCTATTTTCCTTTCATTACAATATTTTTGAACTAGTTCATGGATAACAAGCTTAAGGATTTTCTTATTGAAGATAGTGATTAAATTATTTGTTTCACTTTGATTAGCCTTAGTAAAATGTAAATCTCCCCGGGCATTTATAGCCGATAAGCAAATTAAAAAATTCTAAATTACGGTTTTACAAGTACAACCGAGTAAATTTAAAATTAAACAGAATAATATTTAAAACAAATATCCCTTTTTATGATTTGATTTACTCCAGTGCCCATTGAATTTAAAAAAATTTCTCGGTTTTTTTTCCTCACGTGAAAAATACCATAAAAAGAAGAAAAGGACAAGATTGTATTTTTATAAAAGAGAAAAGAAAAAAAAAAAGGTTAAAAAGGAATGACAAAACAACATGGGTGGGCCATTGCCACTGGGCCCTCTTATTTTAGATAATTAAGGGAGTGAGTTGTCCTTGTTGGAGCAGAGTGTAGCGATACTTGGCAAATTGCATTGCGTTGCGAGTGATGCTTCTCAAAATGGAGATGTTGAGGTTTTATACAGAGTGCACATTTTGGGAATGCGCTTCAAACGGATTTGCAGCTGTAACAAAAGAAACGTCAACAAAAGTCCAAAATTAATCAATAAAATGAAAAATTAAACTAGTTTAAATCTCTTCATTCTGTATCTACTGACAAGGATTAAGGATTGCTTTCGTAATTAATTTATGTTCTGCTTTTATTTAAATGGACCATTTATTAAACTTCTTTCATATTAGTGCTATCCAGCTTGAGTACAGAAGATACATCTCGTAAAAAAAAAAAAAAAGACCGAGGGTTGTTGAACCGGTAAGATTGTGGTTCAAAATTTAATGATGTAAACTTATTTTATTTATTTATTTAAGGAACTAAATTAAATTAATTATAGTTAAGTTGATAATAGTTGAATACTACTACTATTATTCTATTTTTAATGCTCTACATTAAATAATATTAAAAATAGCATAATATTCATATATAGATCAAAACTTAAACTAAAAGCAAGTGTAAAAGTCAAATAAATAGTTTAACCTTTCTTTTTTCTTTGTTCTTCTGAAAGAAAAAGGGAAGCCGACGTTGTGCAAAACTAAATAAACAGTGAATTTTTTAAAAGATTAGAATTAAAGTAATTCACGATTATAATCTCAATTATTTGTTAAAAATAACAATTAATTTATACTCTCAAATTATGATTTATTGAGAGAGAATAGGTGACCTCACTTAGCTTGTAGCTGTGTTCCGAGTCTAGAATTGGATATCTCTTCCATTAAAAAGAAAGGCAAGCTTAGTCTCCAGGTGTTTTGGCCTGCAGAAATAGTTTTATATTATGGGAATTAATGTCAGAGGTGATATGTACGTGCATGGAGGGGCAAAAACTGGTGAATATATTATTAATTAGAATATATTATTATAATCTTTTTAACAAATATGAGAATATTCATTACCATTCTTATATTTTCAAAAATAAAAGATGACTTGAAAAAAACACCCTACTATTATAAGTATTCATAAGGTTGCTCTATCGGGTGCAAAAAGTTAATAAATGTAAGCTTCAATTCTTAAATCAATTATAATCAGATGAATATAAATGAAATATTAATAAAGCTTTTGAAAGTAAAAGTTGTGTGGGTTTTTCACTAGCTGTGGTCAAAGAAAATAAAAATAAAAATAAAAAAGTACTTAAGAAAGTATCAGCATTTGTAGTGTGTACGTAGTAGTTCTAATTTTGTTGTCCAGTAATTTTAAATAAATGCTTACTAAAACAATAAGTAACAATTTATTTTAGTTCCTCTATTTAGATGTATGATATCAGGAAAAACATTTTTCAAAATGACTGTGTGATATAGCAAGAGAAAAACTTTGACAACCACAACGACAAAAACCCTATGCTCCTCATTACTTTTATTTCTCATGAAATGTTTCATGTATGAAGTATGATCTATCCTTTCGGCTAATTTTGAAAAATAATCCAAACACTACAATCAATTCTTATTCCATTTTTTATCTTTTCCTCACCACTTATAAAATGGCAAGAAACAGGAGTTCTCATAAGAGAATAACCTTAACAAAAAACTTTCATAAACTCCCAACAACAAAAATTATTAAAATTAAAATTGATTAAGATAATCCTTTTAACATACAAAGTTAATTAATTTGATACAAAATTTGCACTAGACAAACAGGAGTTTTATTTTTTTTTCTTTAAAATTTGATTCCCAATTATATTTTAAGTGAAATTTTATTTTTATGAATTTTTATAATTAAGAGAGAAATGGTCAGACAAATATAAAATAAAATGGATAAGATAATTAAAAAAGAGAAAAAATATATAAAAATGTTGTAAAAAACATACGTATGCAAATTATATAATTAATTCATAAAAGGAATAATATATAATCCATCGTGGCCAACCACAACTACTTTATCGTAACAGATTCACAAGAAAAGGGCAACGTGGTGAAATTTTGTTTGTTTCATGTTTGGGTTTAGAACCACACCAGTCAAAGGCAGATTGCAGTAGGGGGAAAATGAATTCAATTGTTAAAATTTTAATATTTATTATTATTTTGATATGCGTATATATGTTTCTTTTCACTTGCATTGAATTTATTTTATTGAATTCAAAGAACCAATTCACTCCCTCTCTTAATGGTATCAAGCTAAAACAAATGTTAATAACTAATAATTTTTTATTAATAATAAAAAAACATGGTAACCAAAAAATAACTAGCATAATTATTGCCCAATTAATCCACCGAATTGTAATATGCAATGACGATTTGACAATACATAAGGTAATTTGCAAACATGACAATAACTAATAACTACAAAAGTCAAAGTAGCTAGAAATAATCTGGGAAGGAGGTAGCGACACCAAGAAATACCCAACGCGCGTGAATTCTAGGGCAATCCCGCAATGAAACATTAAACCATGTTCCCGCGAACGATACAAGCTCGCAAAGAACTCGTGTCAAGTTAATCGAGAGATAGAGACTGATGATAGAAAAAAACAAGTAAACAAACCCAGAGGGTCAAGACAAATCTCAAGATAACATTCGGGTCATAAGGAATAAATGCACGGGATAGGAGATTAGAATCAAATTTAGTTAGTTAAATTATCTGTTTTATTTAAAATATAATGAAATGTGGAAGAACTAACAAGGAATCTATTATATATTTTTTTCTAAAGAAAACATTCTAACTTTATTAGTCTTGATAACAGAAAGCAGCCAGTTTTTTTTTAATATATACAATAATGGTAACGAAGCTTAAATTTAAGATTCCATGTTAATTACTCAAATCCCAACTACTAGACAAACTTAGTCAAAACTACAAAACCAGGGTTATCAAAACTCTTCCTCAAAAAAAAAACCCTATTAAAATTCAATCCATTTATAATCCTTGTGTTTCTTTCACAAACATTTGAAAGTTGAAAACATGCAAGAGTCATGCCATATTCACGGGTTCCTTTCCTTCTCAAAATGGAGATGAAGAGGTTCTACACGGAGCGGCCATTCTGGGAGTGTGAGAGGAGCACAAACAGCGCTGCAACTGTAACAAAAATAATTTCGGAATATATTAAAGCTGCCAAACCCTCTGACCACTACTGAATAATGAATGAATGAGGGAACGTGTTCTTTTAATTCGTTTCCGTACACTTTTCACAGTAACATAGACAATCAACCACGCATAAAAAAGAGACGATGGATACCTAACCAACTCAAGCGTCTTAATTTCTCGCTCACCTTTCCTTTAAATCCAGGTACACAATTTTCCTACCAAAATTTTAACGAAATGGATAGAATAATTTAAAATCCAGGTATAAAATTTTCTTACCGAAAAAAGTATCAATACTTTTTTACTTTCTAACATATTACAAATATTTACGGAATTATTGAGTTTAATCAATATGTGATTTGTCAATCTAAGAGTATGTAGCAATTTTTTTTTAAGCTTTTACATAGTAAATTAGTCAAAAATAAATTTAAATTGCTTTTAAGATAATTACTATTAGTTTATAGTGTTAACGCAAATGCATATGTTGTTTATTTACATATTTAAATAATTTTTCCTTAAATATTTATAGAAAAAGATTAAAAAAATGAATTTCTCCACACAAAAAAAGACAATTTATACATGTCATATATTTTAGAAATTAAATAAATGAGGTTTAATTCTATTCCAGCTGCCTATTGTAATTCTACGTGAAAAGCTAGCACAGAATTATCTTTCAGATTTTAAAAAAATAAATATTTTCTTTCCGTACAATTATTAGGGAAAAAGTTTATACAAAAATGATCATATTCTTTCTTTACTTTAAAAGGTAGTTTACAAAAATCGCAAGAACTATGAATTACTGAAATGGTTAAGATCGGATGAAAAGAAGGAACAAGAAAATTTAAAAAATAGCTAACCTCTTTCAATTGTCTTTTTAGTCTGGAATTCTCTTCCGTTAAACGGGAAATTTCAACTTCCAAGCCTTTTCTATAAGCCTGCACGTACAAATTGTTTTTCCAACAGTTAATAAGAAAGAAAACACAAGTTTTGAGCATTAAGAAGATTCAAAGGCAGAGAGTTAAGTTACCTGTTTTCTGGCTCTGGACCGAACCGCGGATTCTCGATTCTTGATCACACGCGTATGGCGTTGATCTTGCAGGGTGTTGGGGTCGGAGACAGAGAGAAGAGAGTGGTCATGTTTGTGAAAGACAGAGGAGGAAGAGGAAGTAGAAGTGAGAGTGAGAAAAGTGGAAAGAGGTTGGTTAAGGAAAGAAGAAACGGAGACAGAGTGGTTGTTGTTGTTCAAGTCTAAGTCAACGGAGGAATTGGAGAGAGAGGCGAGTTTGATGTCGTTCCAGACATGTTCAATGGAAGAAGAAGAAGAAGAAGAAGAATGGGGCCAGCAATCACATGGTGATGAGGCCATCGCTTTCTCTCTCACACTCAAACGAACAAAATATCTCTGCAGGTTTGGGTGGCCACGAGGCCATGCTTCACCCCCTTCTTCTTTTTTTTCTACTTTTGCCAATGACAAGGGTATTTCCACATTTAGGGTTGACAAGGAGGTCCCAGGTTCATGTCCCCACACAATTAAACCACCACCTCTTTTTTCTTCTTTTTTATTATTACTTGGTTCTCTTTTCGGAGGACATTTTGGTTTGGTTACAAATACAAGTAACTTTTTTTTAAAAAAATATTTTTCTATAAGATTATTTATAAATTTAATTATGTAAATTGTGTGCATTTAAAAATTCAATCTATGTTTTTATTTTATTTTAAAACATTAACCTGGATATCGTCTTCCCATAATCACTCTGCGACTGTTGCTCAGATATTCTAGTATTATACAGCTATAGCTTGTTAGTAGTGGACAACATAGTGAGGTAGTGAACCTATCTATCATCTATTGGTGCACTACGAATATATTAACATTGTGACTACAAGCACCATAAACGAAAAATAAGAACGATTCTATTTCAATGGTTTCATTAAAAAACAATCAGCCAAAACTACCATAATACCGGCCAACCATCACTGCCTGCACGGTTTATCAGGACAGAAAGGGTTCGATTTAGTTTTTAACTTTTAAACTAAAAATCATTTGAATTAAACATAAGAAATATTTGAATGTAAATAATAAAGTGATAAAAACTACACAAATATCAATACAAATTCAACTTTAATCACGAAAATAAAAGATGAATCCAAACCAAATATTTTTCAATTTTCGATTTAATCAAATTTTATTTTATTAAAAGAGTTGACAGTTTAAAACAGTTAAATTTTAAACCTCTACCTCTAAACGGCAGAATCCATTTCAAGTTTCCAGGGGAAGATGTGATGGGACTCATGAGACATCAAGCCAACAAATGCCAATGAAATATCTACATCAAAATACGGAAATAAATAAAATTAAATTATAAGATTTGACCATTATATTATTAATGTTGATTGTCTATTCAGATAATCAGATGGCTTGATACTTTAAGATGAGTTTATTAAAATAAAAACATGAATATTGTTTAATTTTAATAAATCAAGTCAAAATTAATTTAAAAACAAAAAAAAAAAAAGTTAAAGGAATTCCGCTATATTTGCAACGCAAACCTAGCCACTGGTCCTTCTCTAGCTTCCTTTGCGACGCGAACTCCCACATTGTTATCGTCAATGTCAGCAGCACCAGCACTAGCGGCGATCGATGAGCTTTCAGAGCAATGCCGCCAGTCGTGCTTTCGGAGCAATGTTTCCTCCTCTAGTCTCTCTCTCCGTGTCGCCGCGTCATTGGACAATAGTGAAGATGGCTTTGATATTGACCTCAGAGTCCTCGTCGCTGCTCTCACCGAGGGCCATCGACATCGACGAAGGTGTGTGCTATTATGGCTATGGAAGGAGGTCGCCGGTGGTACTGAAGCTTTGGGTTTGAATAATGTTGATGCTTGAGATTTCTAATAATTTTTTTCTTCTCAATTTATAATAAATTTTCCAAATTCTTGATTTTTTTTTTTTAATTGAGTTATGATGCTTTTTTATTTCTGATGATAACGTTGAAGAGATATTGATTTTTGGATGTTTGATTTTCAATTTTCAGTTGGCCGCCAATGAGGAAAACATGACATCGAGGGTGAATCTGGCCCAAGCTAGGTGGCACAATGCATGGGTCAGGTGGCGGGTTATCCCATGCAATAGATGAAGGTTTTGAAATCATCATCAACCGAAAAAGAAAATGAAGATAACAATTTTTATTTTTTTTTACTTAATTTAATTAAAAATAAACAATAATCACATTTAAATTTTAATAAACTCATCTTAATCATGTCATCTAAATATCTAAATAACCGATCAACAACAATATATCAGTCAACACAAAAATTAATGGAGGGACCAAGACAAGAGTTTACAAATCATGCGAATCAAATGTTGCCATAAAATTGAGAATTTTTTTTTCATAATCATTGGATCACAACCCTTCTAACCATATATGATAAATTTAATGACTTTTAAAATAATTATCTTGAAATAATTTAAATGAAAATTAAATAATAATATAAAATTATTTTATACCGTTAATGCTTAGATAATACACTTTTAGATAATAAACTTTAAAACTTTAGGAGAATCAAAATCACAAATTTGAAAAAAAGAAAAAAGCAAAATTGCAATTTAATCAAAAGAAAAAGACAGCGAAACAATGTGGAGAAATAAACGAAACAAGAAATCAGAGCATAGAAGTGACAGAACAAACAACATAACCTAATTCGTTAAAATGGCAGGGCAGCTTGGCACAAGCAAAGCTCAAGTGCTGAATTCAATTCATAAAAAATATTTTTACCCACACATACCACCATAAGCCACCAGAAAATAAAGAATAAATCATCCGCAGCAGATATAAAACTATACAAAACCAAAAACTCTTCAAATTCACCTCCATCAAAATTCTAGGCTAACTTTCTTTTCTTTAGGCCAATATAATAATTCCGAAGAATTCTTATTTCTTTCCCTCTTTGATTCAATTGCTACCAAAATCAATCTGTCACCGTAGAAAGGAATGAAACTTCCAAACAACCTATCCTTACCATCCCCTCCAAAAAAAAACCCTTTAAAATCAAGAGTCGCACAGGGCCAGATATGGGCCAAGTATTCTGGGATGAGGTAGATATAAACTGAGTTGAGTTTTAATTGCTGCTCACAGTAGTAGCATCATTTGGGACTTGGGACTGAGTTGAGGACTCTCCTGCAGCATCATCATTTGCCGTAGGCTTGGCGTTAACTTTAGCATCATCCACTGTGATCTTTTCAAAATCAGCTGCTAGGTTATTAGAACTTGATTCGCTAGGGGATATTGAGCCAGACTTGGCCAGAAGCTGAACAGACGGAAGCCACTTCATCCACTCAGTGCGCCTCCTCAACTTGTCCCCCTACAGCAAATTTGGAAGGCAGAAATAACTAATTAGAAAATATAACAAATGGAATAGCTTTAATCAAAGTATACTTCAAACATAGCTCCACTGCATTGCAAACATGGCAATGAACAGAAATGAGATGTGTAGAAGTGTGTCCAGTGAAAGCTGAATGAGAATGACAAAACTTTAAAATTAGAACTTACCTGCACTTCCACAAAAGTGGAAGTTCTCAATGAATCCAATATCAACTTAATGTTGCTTGTCAAACTTCTAACCTGCAAAAAGATAAAACGAACCTAGGATACTTACCATTTATGATAGTTTAATCAAATCACGACCTGACATTGAAGGTGTATAATAACTATTAGCAACATAAGGGTCAAGGATCATCACTCCACAACATATTAGATTAATCTTCTTAATAGTCAAAATCTTGTGCATGTTCACTAAAGATACCCCCCTCCCCTCTGTGTGTGCATTGTTGGACAAGATCCATTAACACTAGGTGTAAGAAATATACAAAGAGAACTTTCCCCCTCTCCTCAATTAGTTTTTTAATTGAATTGTAGACTTCATCTACTTTATGAAAACTTTCAATCAAACAACAGATTGATAAAAGAGCTAATTACATAAACACCACCTGAGGTTTTTTCGATTTGCACACAGTACCCCACCTAAATTAATGTTTACAACAACATCCTTTATAAGGGGTTTAGTGTAATATATAAAGGAGTGTAAGTGTAATGTTTTCAAACATTAAAGGGGGGTTAGTGTAGAAATAGAAAAAAAGAGCGGTGTTGTGTGCAATTAAAAAAAAAAAAAACTCAGGTTCAAATGCAATTTGCTCTTGATAAAATTTACCATTTACTATAAAGCTACTAAAGGTGCGAGTTTCACAAGAATAACACACACAGAACAATGGGGTAGGAAGTAGAGGTTGGCTTATGGGCATAAATGAGCAAATAATGTTCCATTGATACATGCAAGCACACAGCTGTTTATTAAAAGATGAAATATTTGTAAGCATAAATCTTGAAGTGAAAACAATAAAAAAATGCATGACACATTTAAATGCTTTCAGATGGGATTTGGTTTCTAATACCTTAAGAAATGTTCATATATTATTAGGACCAGACATAGAATGGAATGACATAAGTTGTCATTGTTTGTGGATTTAAACTAGGATGGAATGAAATTGAAGCTGATAAATCTCACTCTAGACCAGTCCATACCATAGATCATTAGATTTCCAAGCATTGTCCAATTATAATATGTGTAACAACTTGAATACCACATCCAAAGCTCACAAAAGTGCATATCTATTTAAGACTTGTTCTTTCCAATATCCATACCAGTGGAATTGTATATGGTGGAAATGAAAATTTCAAGAAAGGGAAAATAAAATTATGGCAGTAACATTAAAAAAAAATACATGACTTGGAAGTAGAACACATTTTAACACCATATCTAAAGCTTTGTGAAATCAATAACCATTCCTAACAAGTTCCTTCCATCATTTATACAGATGACACTGCATGTTCAATAATATTATTTCAAGCAAAGGACAACATTTTTGTGGCAACAGGTTGCTTTGACAATCATAAAATAATTTTTGAAAATATTAACACGCCCCCCCCCCCCCCCCCCCACACACACACACACAAAAAAACAAAATATTCCAACAAAAAGCTAGACAATCTAACATAAGAAAAACAGAATGTTTTCTCTTAAGCACCAAGAAAATCCATTATTTTTCATTCTTTTTTCAGATCTATTATTTTGTTATATTCTATCTTCAGTTTCAACCATAACAACTGCTTTTAAGGTAACAAACATTACCGTCAACTATAAAAGGAAAAATTCCTTAATGGCAAATTACAATCTACTAAAAATATCCACAGTAGACAAATGATGATTAGTAGATGACTAAAATTATTCAACCATACAATCAAGAAGTACATAAAAAAATACCAGTATACATAAGTTTCAGCTATAAAATTCTGGTTTTCAACATACAATGGATCACATACTCAAAGACTTAGCAGAAAAAATGTTGAAAATATTACTTTATCAAGCACAATTAACTTACACGTGGGAAGCTTGCAATCAAAGAAATAGGAACCCATCCCTGTTCATCCATGTTGGACCTTAAATACTCATCCTTCACTAAATTAGCATCACTGTCATAAACAAATCAGTAATGAAAAGAAAATTCAACAGCCAGGATTTGTTGGCAAAATTTAATAGTAAATAACACGGAACGGAACAAATTACCTAAAGTAATAATCAATTTGGTTGGCTATTGTATTGGTGAGAGGAGTTTCTGCAACCGGGTAGAACATCGCAGGAGGAGGTGCATGTGTGAAAAATGGCATGCCCCCAAAGGGTTCAAATTGAAGTGTTGGGAAATAATAGTATTCTATAAAGGAAGAGACAGTGAATTAGGTTTGATTTGTTGTAGTAACAATCAAATAGAAGAAAAAAATAAACTGACCAGGAAACCCAGCAGGGTTTGCAAGGGGTCGCATAGGCTGAGGCCCCATAAATGGAGCAGGATTAGGTGGTGGGGGCCTCATTAATCCCCTTGGAGGCATCCTCTGTTGATTTACATGAGCATCTCTAGTATTTGCATAACCTACACGGTCCTGATCGCGCCTGTTGCCATAACTGTTGTGATAGGGACCTTCTCCACGTGGATGGTGCCCAGCATTGCCCCTGTGAGAGGGACTCCGATGCTCATTCATTGGTGGCATAAAACCCCCATGTTGAGGTCTTGCATCCCAGTTATTGTTCCTGTAAGGATCCCTTGGAGTAGGAACAGGAGCCCCTGGTATCCCATGGGCAAATGTACTTGGAGGCATCAGAAGAACAGGAAAGGGGGGCGGAGGTGGTGGTGGAGGAAGATTTGGGGTAGTACCAGAGAAGTTGTTCTGAACAGGACCAGACCCAACATTATTGCCATTTGCCCCTCCACGCTGCTTCATTGATCTTTGTCTATTAGCCATACCATAGTTCATTGCAGGAGTAGGACTAGGTTTTGCATTAGCAGTGGCTTGTTTCTGAGGGGGGTCTGAAGTAACAGGACCCTGCAAAACAACAAACATCAGGGAGGATAAAACTATTTTCTGTAAACAATCACACATCTTTCATAAGTCGTCTACAATGTCAACAACAGAGGAACTACATTACAACACTATGAACCCTAAAACCCTTAAGATTAACAATTAAATTCGTTTAATTCTTCAAATTAAATAGAATCTGAAGACAATGATAGAATTAGGCTTTGGTATGAAAAGCGGACCTGAGGAGTGGTGGTTGACTCTTCATCAGCAGCAGTCTTAACAGAGGAGTCAGATGTCAATTTAGCGGTGGGCTTGGTGGACTCGGATAAATCGGGCCAAGAATGAGCGCCCATTACAGGCCCAACTTCGGCGACGCCATTGGCCTCCGGTTTCTTCCACGCAGGTTTCACGGCGATATCGCTTGTTTGAACGGCGGGACCGTTAGAATTAATGGAATCGAGGGACGAGGAAGAGGAAGAAGATGGCGGCGATTGATCGTTGGGTTCAGCGTCGGCACCGCGAACGACCTGAGCCCACGGAGATGGCATGGTTTTTTGCGGGAAATTATTAGAGGTATCAGCAGCAGTGGGTGAGTGATGGTTAGAGGAAGAATCAACGGTGGTGGTAACCATTGCCGATTAGGGTTTCCGGTTTCACAGAGACAGATTAATGATTGATCAGAGTATAAGGAAAAAGCATGGACAAATAAATTAATATATCGGTGAGGGTTACGGATGAAAATTGTTGCAAAAAATAAATATAAGAGGGCAGAGAAATAATAAGATTAAAGGAAGGAAAGAATGAGTTAGGGTTTGTGATGGTAGAAGGGTTTGTGATAAAAATTACAGAGGGGTGTGGATGTTGGTATGGTAGCAGGAGCCGCTTCTCCTGCGTTGCGTTGCGTTGGCTTTCACTCTCCGCGGCGCGCAACCTGCGATCTCTTTTTCTGTTTTCACGACTCGGCGGAAACACAAACAAAGTGTAGCAGTAGCTACCCCAGCTGTTACCAAACCTAGTTCTTTTCTCTATTTTTATTCTTAATTCTATTAGTAAAAATATTCGTTTGCTATATTACCCCTCAGTCTTGTACCATACTCTTCTCTTTCTTTTGTACAAAACGGTAAACTCAAGCTGTTTTTTTCTCTCTTTTCTTTTGTGCAAGTGTGTTTATCACAGTTGATTTTACCTCCTTTTACAAACTCGATTTTAGTAAAAGTATTATTATTCTTGGGCAAAATTTATTTTGCCTTCAAATTTTGATTTTATTAGAAGGAGTAAAGCGTAACTTTTATACTAAATTTTACCTCAAAAACTTTGTTTTTCAGGATTACTTCAAACCTACTTTCACATAAAAATATCCAAATATAAATCCCTTCATTGTGAACACTACATTCCTTCTAAAGAATAGTTTGGATAATTTTTAGTTTAAAAGATACTTTGCCATTTAAATTATCTGTCAATGCATAAAAATTTATATCCTTTTATAATTGTTTTAAAAGTTTGTTAACATATGATTTTAAAAAAGCTGACTATAAATTAGTATCCATTTTCTTTGTATATAATTTAAAATAGTTATCTTAAACGAAAGTGTTTTCAACAGACAATACATTTTTTAACAATAATATTTTGTGGAGTTTTCCTTCTACAAGAGTGTCGTTTTAGATATTTTTCTTAATTTTTATCTCTTTCAGTCATCTTTAATATTTTGTTATAATTTAAATTTTATTATTTTTATAAAATAATTTATTGATAATTAAAAATGACATTATATCATGATATAAATTATTTATTAGAAATCTAAAATATAATTTATATTACTTATTCATAATTTAAGTAGTATATTATATTGTATCATTTCTTATTAAGACCATTGCATGATTGTGAATTTTCAAAGTTATTAAAGTGGGTCAACCCAACTTCATCTGAATTGACTCAGCACATGTTATTCGAAAAATGAGTTGATTGACTCACCTAAAATAAAATATGTAATAAAACCAAATTTAAATATTATTTTATTTTTTTGACAAGTAACCTAAAATTATATTTTTTAGGCTAAAAATTCAACTATTCTAACTTTTTGTTAAATATAATTTTTATATTCAAAAATGATTATCTAAAATAAATGTATTAGTTACATTAAATAAACAAGTATCCTATGTATTGCGCGTGTAGGCTAAAAAATTAGTTTATTGAAAATTAAAAAACTATTAACTAAACTTATTTGAAGTAAAACTCGTAAAACTTTGTTTTTTTAAAGAAATATTTGTCAATGGTAAAAAAAAGGAGGAGTGCTAGTTTTAACAAAAAAAAAATAATGAGGAATTTTTGTTTTTTATGGTGGAAAAATGAGGAGTGTTATTAAAAATATTTCTAATTCACAATTTTATCACACTTTAGTATTAATTAAAAAAATGAAACCTAAAAATAATGTGAATAACTCATTAAATTAGAAGTAGCATTAAAAAAATTATAATTTTCAAAAATTTCAGCCAATAATAAAAAGATATAGAAACATTTCTCACATGGAAAAAAAAAACTATATTTATATGTTACTAATATTTCTCATTCCAAATAATTTAGGAGGGATGGGCTGACATTGAAATAAAGATGGAATTGCAATTTGCAAGGTCCACGTTAATATGTTTCTATGACGCCATATGTGCTTCGTATCTTGTACACAAACGCGTTCGTATCAATGGTTATCTCATGTCAGGATTCCAGCTGTTTTGCAAGCAAACAGGAATTTCATCCACCATTTTGTGTAAGTATAAATCATTTCATGTGATTTGTATGCGTGTTGGTAGTGGTTATATTTACTCAATATTTATAATATAATTAATCTTATTTTAGTTTATACTGATATAACTTTATTTTTATCACATAAACAAATGTAAATTAAAATAATGTGTTTAATTGGTGCAAATTAACACCGGACCGGGCATCAATATTGTTGATATGATAATAATTTATTTGAATAAAAGTAGGAGTTCAATTTTTATGTAGTAAACTTTGTTACGTTGTTAATTCATTAAAAAGCATTCTAAATATAACTTTCAGTTAAGATAGTTATTAAAAAATTAATAACTTTATCATATGCATATGAGAATATATGATTAAATTACAGTATAAAAGATATTTCTAAGATTCATTGTCCAAGACCTCAAAACACATTAATTGTTTCGTATATACATCTTATTAACTAATAATTAAGATATTTTTTATTTTTTCAATAAGAAATTATTGGACAGAGAAATTTAATCCCTAATTATGGACACGCTTCAATCTCTTAATCTCTCCCCAAGCAAGAAATATATAACACACCTCTCTCTCTCTCTCTTTATATATATGCATACACACACCATACAACAAGAAGGTCAACATAATAAAACTACACCTCTAATCTCTAAACTTTTTATAATTTTATTTAGTAGATGACAAACTCTAGGTGGCTATCTTTCTTGCGAAGAAGAACGGGTGAGTTTAATAATTTATGCAACACTTAATTTTTTTTATTCGTCTTTCGCTTATGCGTGTGCATTTATTTATACGTTACACACATATGATCTTCCTTTAAGATGCACTTTACTTAATATCTTCTAGAACCACTCCAGCAATAAATTGTAGTAAACATGAAGGTGGACCGTCTTCTGGTGGACTACTTGGAAGCAAGCTTAGAAGCACGTCATTGCTGCGACACAATCCTTCAAGCTATCCATCAAACAAGATTTGCTTACGCAAGAGTCACCAATGTCGTTGTCAAGCTAAGCCAAACAACGTCTTATGATGATGACCAATCCCAAAACCCTATCCACACACAACTTTCTTCCTTCGTATAGCATTACAAAATAACCCTTTGTCTATTGTGCAGTTCTGTGACATATATTCACGACAGATACATGACCCTCTTACGTATGCTATTGTCAAAGAAAAGGAAAATTCAAAGAATATTAACTATAAAGCGTGTTTGCAAGAAGGTTGGAGGAATTGGTTTAATCGTTTCGCCCAGCGTTCTTCTGGCTGCTCTATTGGTGTTTGCGTTTCATAGTGTAATTGGGTTGGTGGTTGTTGCACCATGTATAGTTGGTTGGTCATAAGGAAGAGATTTAAGTGGAGTGAGTATTCGTGAAAGGTTCAACACTACTACAAACTCTTGTATGAAATTGTGTGAACAACTTGATGTTGCTGCCAAAAGGGTTTATGTGGTGATCAATGAGTTGGACACTATGAGCCGAACGATTAAGAGGTTAGATGATGAGGTTGAACATTGGAGAGAGATTGCTGATATTTGTGTGAAGAATTACTGCAAGTGTGAAATATTGAAGCGGATTGTGAAGGAATTTCAGGACAACAAATCTAATTAACTTTTTGGATATGTTGCAAGAGATTGAAGTGCATATCAATTTGTGCTTTCTCAACGTGAACGGATCTAGAAGGCTAGTTATGCAAGAAATCACGGGGAAACAACGTTAAAAGAACTTGAAGATCGAGCATATCTCTTTTGCTTATTAATTTCATAGCGAATAATTTTTTAGCAGTAGTGCACGAGTCAAGTTCGATCAGAAACTTCTGCTCTATGCACACACAGAGGAATGTTTCACAAGAGTACGTGCTCATTGTTTCAATTTTCAAATTGTCTTTGTAATTCTTTGACTTTTTTTACGTCTTCATAACAAGTAATAAGAATTCTTATTGTACAGTCTCTCTCTCCCCCTTAATTTTGTTGCCAATAATTTCTGTTATAAGTATTGATTCACATGATTTAGTTTTATGCAGCCCGAAATTATAACTTTTTGACTCCATCAAATATTTACTAATATTATGTTAGTTAATGTAGATTCTCGGTGTCTTAATTAAGTTCTTAGAAGAGGATCTTAAACAAAAAAAGATTGGTAGACGACAATGAGATTGATCATTTTTTTTTTACAAAAATTAATTATTAATAAAAAAATAAAAATACATATTTTATTTGAGAGAGAAAAAGAAATAAGCGTATATTAAATAGAGATAAAGAAACAAATAAAAGTATTGAGAGAGAAAAAGAAATAAGCGTATATTAAATAGAGATAAAGAAACAAATAAAAGTATAAAATATGTATTTATAATATATGGGTATTTATATATCATTACTCTTATTAAATAAGTATTTATAATTTTGGCTCTCCTTTAATTTATGATATCTGATTTTAATCCCTACAGTTTAGAAAATTCATAACTTTTTGGGTTACGTGTAGAGTAGATTTTAGGGTTTTTACATTTGAGTATAGGAAGAGGAGAGTAAACAGGGGATATTAAAATTTTTGAGGGTGCGAAGAACCAAAGAATGGAGTCATGAAATTCCTAGAGTCCTGTTACTTTTACATGAACAGGTTTATGAGGTTTTGAGGGTATGTTTGATTTAAAAGATAAAAATAAGAGAAATTTTTTAATTAAGGTAAAATAAAAAAAAGTGTGAAATATAAAAAATATATAAAATTTCTCTCTTCTTTATCAATACATTTATATCATGTACTTTCACTATTACATGGGACACCTCTCGTTACATTTCGAAAATTTCATTTCAAAATATAAATTTATATTTTAAAATAGACTTTTCAAAATGTAAAAAAAGGTGGAAGATACATTAATGAAATGAAACTATATAATAGCCCTCTATCAAACACATCAAGAGTGACTTTTACAATTATTTAAAGCCCAGGCAGTGATGGGCCAGAGGCTAAAAAAAATCTTCTTTCTCTTAATCTCTCCCTCTTCCCTCCATATTTTTAGAGGATCACATTTTCAAGTGAGACCTACTAGCACACTTAGACTTTTCAATCCTTCACTATTTACTATTTAGGAAGGTTCCAAAATAGATGAACGAATTAATGTTAGCTTATTTTGGTTCCTTTTTTATTATTCATTCCTCTCTTAGAAGTTTCTTCTATTTTCAGCGATACCGAACACTATATGTTAGAACATTTTCCATGAAAGTTGACATATAAAATATCTAATTAATTTATTAAATAAAACACAAAAAGTTAGCAGCAACAGTATATAATGGGCATCTTCTCATTCAAACATTTTTTTACATAACATGAGTCCATCCAATTTTTAATTTACTTATGTTAGTGGCGTACATCAGAATATTTGGATAAAAAAAAAGTTATGCTTATTTAAATTGTTTTCGTGGATGTTTGATAAAAAGTAAAAAAGATGGTTTTGGTTCCCATTTTTATATTTGGTGAATTTCTTCTCTTAATTTATTTCTAATGAAACTACAATAATACACCTCTATTAAAAAAAAAATCTGTAAAACTCACCTCTGGCCAGTAATTATTTTTTAAAAAAAATCTAGGAAAGTGGCCAAAAGTCATGTCATCATCATTATTATTTGTTATTAATTTAAATAGTTCAAAAGAAGAAATAAAATAACAAAGCAAAAAATAAAAGAGAAAAACCTAAAGAATGGAGTAGATCCAATAACATGAGATTCTTGGTTGGCCGTGGAGTTAAGAGATTTCATTTAACTAATCATCTGGCCACGGTGTAAGGTTTTTCGCCATATGCTGCACCTAAAAATTTATCAATTTGATCCGGTTTGTAGCATTTGGGGCCCCACTAAATGAAGCATCATGTGGGGTAAGCACTTCGATTATGGCACCATTCTTGTTCCAGATTCAATTGACTTCCCTCAATTTCTTGTACTCCTGAAGGCTAACTAGGGAAGCCTTGACCTTGAGCCAATCAGCAGGTTTTGGCATGATAATAGCAATGTATCCTTCTCTGTAAGCCTGAAGGGTTAATGAAAATAAATTCATAAGGAGGGGGAATGGAAAAAAATTAGAGAATAGTTCATAGCACAAACTCGTGTATGCTCTAACTATCTCAACGAAACACCCAAGTATTTAGCAGTAGCAACAATCATTTTGATAAAACTGGATAAGAACGAAGATGAATAAAAGGACCTTCATTACAAGGAACCCTTATTTGAGAGACCTAAACTCTCCCTCGTATTTCCTGATTACTCCCAATCTGCCCCACAATTCTACCTATCCATGCTAATCTATCATATTGTCAATTACCCGATCTGCTACTAACAATTTCCCAACTAACAGATTCTCATTAGTCATTAACTAACTCTTAACTATATTTAACTGAGTACTGAGGAGTGGGCTATTCCCTACTTTCCCTCTTCTAACACACGCCAGGGATCTAACACATTTACATTAATGAATCAACTTCTATGCCAACCATATACCACGGTAACCGCTGCACAGATAACACCACTTCAGCTGTTAAACCTATAATCCTGCACGCATGTGGTAATCCACTATTTCTAATAAATAGGATATTTCGTAACTATTCGTACATATAGTATATTTTATAATTCCTACCACATTAGTTCCCCATACACATGATACTATATAATTTACATTGGGCACTACACTCAAGGGTATCGTCAATTAAGTAATGCTATAATAAACAGCCTAATAAAGAAAAAAATTCATGAATAATCACAGAAGTATCAATCACAACACAATGTGAAATAATGACTTTACAACCAATTTTAACAGCATGAGATAAATCATTTTTCAAAATATAATGTTTCATACAGATGCATCTGCTAAGGTATAGTTATAAATTGGCTCCTTTCCTTCATAGGTTCTTGAGTAGATGGGAGATGGTCAACCTTCTTAGGTGCGCATACATGAGGTGCATATCTACCAAAGAATATTTCTAGTGCCTTACATACATTTTCCCACTATCCTATGAACCATAAACACAATTTTTTTAACCATACTAGTTACTACCACAACCAACAGTTCTCAACATCTCTTTCTCTTCCTTTGTGAACTGTATTTGCATTCTTGATTGTACTAGCATTAGACTACAGCACCTATAAAATACCCATTGATCACCATAAGTAAGACTTGGCAAATAAATCTGGTATCGTTGCTGCACAAAGACCCTATTAGTTCACACTGAAACTTCAATAACAAATAAAAATTCCCTATTTAAGTAACCACTACATGCCTATAGGATGGATTCAATTAAAAAAGATAACAACACTAGCCAAATTTGATTGTGATTTGTGAAGAAGGTTGGAAGATCAAACATAGTAAGTGGCAATACTGGTTTTCTATTCTCCATTGTAATATGCATAATTGCTCCTGTTATAAGAAAAGTTTATCTATGTTATCCAGCATAAATAAATAGGCTGGATAAGAACTTGGTTATTCTTACCGAAACATTAAGCAGTTCTGGCTGCTTGATTAATTGTTGATTGACTTCCAAAAGGGAGCCTTTGACGCAACATCTATGAAAAATCACGACAAGTCAAGCTATCAGAAAGTTAAAATTTAAAGGACAACGAGAAAGAAGAGGAGTTCGCTAAGCACACAAACACAGCACATAAACGAACTTTTGATCATATGGATGTATTATAATAGAGAACTTACCTCACAATATAAGAATCATTTTTGGTAGAAATTTTACACAAAGCCGTATTGGACTCAAAGTGTTGTGCATTCTGCACGAAAACACATCCTATTAAAAGGAGAAGAAGAAGAAGCTACTTTTCATAAAGTAAAGCACTGTACAACGCACAAAATTCATTAAACAGTAACATTAACAACAACAAGCTCTGCATTTTCTTGAAAACACCCTATATAATATAACAAGATAAAATTTGCAACTCAATCCACTTGCAGAAATAATGAAATAATACCATTAACAAGTGGATCCATTTCACAACAATAAAGCCATTAATTCTAGACTTCTATTCTTAAAAGTAATATCACAAATATGAAAGCATTTTTCAACTTTGCACCAAAAAACAATAGAAATCAGGAATTAGCATTACTAATTCTTCATACGTATCCAGAAACAGACAGAAGGAGAGTGTGAAAATTCAAAATTGAGAAAAATAAGTACCTTCTTCCGCTTTCCAGTGACTTTCATCCCGCTGCGATCAGACTTTCCAACATTGAAATCAACGGCTGTGATTCCACCTTCATCCTTGAAAGCAACGTGGGAAGGAGCCAACCCAATCACGCACAAGCTATAAGGTAACAACAACAGTTACAGAGAGTTTTAAAAAAGAAAAAGAAAATACCAACACAATTCAATTCCAAGTAGAATGAATAGTATACCCATTGGCGTGGCGGTAAACGTACTGATCGTGAGCTGGCTTCATAAAATCTGCACTTCAAATTAATTATTTTCATCAGAATTAAGTGTTAACCCAGCTACAATCGAGGTTTAGGGTTTATTAGAAAAATAATTACCTAGGGCGAAGTAAGTGGCAAAGTTGGTTTCAACGGCGGAAGGAGGGATCAGAGGAAGATTCTGCACGTCAGGGACTAGAAGCTTCTGTAAGTCTTCCTCTTCCTCTTCCTCTTCGACTAGTTTGGTTTCTGAACGGTTCGATTCATCGACGATATGGTCCTTGTTTATGGTTGACATTTTTTTATTTATTCAATTTTAAATGAGAGAGAGAGAGAGAAAAAAAAAAAACTGCAACAAGCAGCCTTCGACAAATAGGGTAACACTCGTAACTAGTATGTGGTAACAGGTATCAAAGGTTACAGAACCACTGGGTTCGTTGGTACTTACAAGTTACAAGTGAGGTGACAACAACTTAGGATTGAGGATTCTCTTTCTCTGTGTTTCTTCTTAAATCTGATTGGGCCTCACCCTTTTCCATATGACTTATATCAAATGGCCCAATAAAAGTTATTTTTTAATAAATATTTTATTTGCACTCGTGAATATGTTTGAAAAGAAAAGTTCAGTTAAAAACATTACTTACCAAAATAAATATTGACATTACTACTAAATTAAATCTTATCTTATATATAAGTTTGAGGAAGGATAGTTTTCTTTTTGAGACTGATAAATTTATTAATAAGAAATTTATCTTAAATGAAAAGTAAAATCTTTTGTTTATTCGGATAGTACTCAAATAATTTCAGTCCATTAAAATTTTTGTTTAATCACTTGGTTAATGTTTTTATCAAATTTCTCATTTAAAATTCATTATTGGAAACTTATCTTAAAACATTAATTAAATTCATTAGTATGAAATATTTTTATTTTTTGGTCCTAATTCCTCTACATCTATTAATCATATTGATTAATTAATTAATTATATAAATTAGAATAGTTATAAATTTTAGCCTCCATTTTCTCCTCCAAAATTCAACTCCCAAATATACCCTTAAATGTTCACTTTTTTCATTTTGAAGTTTTTGAAAAATTATTGCTTCTTCTTTTTACTAAACTGGAGAATTTTAACAAAGATAACAACAATCAAATTGAATTTATCCCTAAAATGCCATAAATATTTTTGCTTCCTTTTCCAGGAATAATTGTTTGAAACCAGCATTATCTTTAAGATAATGAAAATGAAAACCCACTAATCTCTAATCCCTGTGGCCTTAAAACTGGACGCGGGTAGGGAAAGTCTGGCCAAAAGCCCAATTTGCTGGAACAACACCTCGGAAAAGTCTAGTTACACCATCGGTGGTGGTGACCTTGAAGGACAAAGATTGACCATTCAAATACTCGTTGGACTGCCAATTTTCTCCCCAGTTTCTTGTCATGGCCATCCATCCAGTTTTTGAGCCTTTGATATACACAGATTTGATAGATCCAGCTCCTCCCACATTGGTGATCAATACAAGCTCAAAGTAGTTGTTCCCATTCATAGTGAACCTAACTCCTCCCTGCCTCGCGCATGGAACCCTGCAAGCAAGACAACGTTATTAATTAATTAATTTGCTGCCAACCAAAAATGCTCGCCTTTTATTTATGCGGATAAATAATTTTAAAAAAAAAATGTTACTCGTACAACAAATAATTGTAATTTTGAAATATGATGACTGACGTGGTGAAAAGAGATAGATACAAAAATTGATGTATGTGTATTACATTTCTGATTTTAGAGGGAATATATTAAGACTTAATACACAAAGATATTGAATGAAGTTCAAACCTTTGGTAGAACACGGGCACGATCCCTCCTCTATAGATAGCAATCTTTTCCCATGCGGGTTGAGACATGTCAAAATGTTTGAGAGGTGGATTGCACCACCCTCCTTTGTTGGGGGACAAGGACAAATTGGGAGGGCAGAAGTTCGTGGCGGTTACGATTACTGATTTTCCTTTTAAGCACCATTTGGGGTCTGTTCGATAATCGCATGTGATTTTGTAGCACTCCCCACATGAAGCTCCATTGTTAAATAAGGCAGTACTCAATGCTGTCGTATCAGTTCCATAACCTGTTGCTGAAAAAATATTCCCATACCCACAAGCTCCTCCTACACAAATATATGCAAACTTCAGTGAGGGAAACAAATTTAAATTCTCTTTTCTTGTTGTCGTCGACTGACATGTAAAATGTGCATCATTTTTATGAGATATAATAATTAGTGTATTTTGCACTCAATTATATGAGTCATTATTTGGTAACAATTGTGTCATTTTCTCTTTGACAATTGACATGAATATATCATTGTATAAAAACATGGTTGGATAACTTTGAAGTACAGTGGCTCACCATTTGTCCCAGAGGCATCGATACCACCATAAAAAGTGGCATGGGCACTGTTCCACCCAGAAGGAGAGAAGCCGCAATTGCTAATTGTGAAACAGCATAATACGAGGAAGCTGACTAAAACAAGCATGACTGTAGTAGTGGTCATTCTTGTGTTTTTCTTACTCAATTATAAGTGGCTGCATATATAGGATAGATGTCTTTAATTCGTTGGTGAGCTGTATTGCGAGTTAATTGGCATATTAGAGATTGTTTGACATGTAAGAGGTTAATAGAATTTATTAACATATTAAAGATTAGTTGGAATATTAGGAATTGATTGACAAATTGGTGAGTTAATTGGCAAATTAGGATTTAACTGACAAGAATCACTCTGCATACGTTATATTGGCAACATTTTATTTGCTAACGCGTAGTAAAATGTTAGTATGTTACGGCTTCACCTGACGATATATTCTTTTGTACTATTTTCCGTTAGTTACCAGAAGCTATATCTTTATATACGTATCATCTTCTACTAATAAACGTTGTCGTTTCACATTTTTTAATACTACTTAATTGTTTTTACCTATTTAACTACTCCTAATATCTACTGAAGCCCAAACACCTACTGAATTGTGTTGGTAATTACGAACACAAACTTAGAACTCACCCTAAAATCCAGACTAACAAATTGGAATGGAGTACATATGGGATATGAGTTTGGAGACTTGAAGGTAGTAATTACTGGGTAACTAGCATAGTCATCTGTATGATGCACACAGGCTGGGTATATAATAGTAATAAAGATATTTTTTCATCTTTTTACCCATAATACATTTATTTATTTTTATTATTGGTTGTTCACTATCATATAATTGCAAAATATAAAATACATTTTATATGATAGTGAACAACCAATAATAAAAATAAATAAATACATTATAGGTAAAAAGATAAAAAAAAAAATCTCTAGTATATACTTTGCGTAAAAAAAGATAAAATCAAATAAAATTCTACTTTATCCTTATGTAAACTAAAAATGGCTAAAAAAATTAATAAATATTTAATTTAAATATATAAACGTTAAAATACCAGTAATATTTCAGAAAATAGCCAAAGCACTAAAAAAAATTGTATAACTAATATTATTAAGAAGATCAAATAATTTTTTTCACTAAAAAAAAAATTAGAAGTCCGATGAAATTATTTGCTAAACATACTGACAACAATTATTACTTCTTAAGTCATAACTGGAGTAATTTTTAATTTCTTGACAAATATAAAATATTTAAACTAATAATGTATTGGAATTATATATATATATATATATATATATATATATATATATATATATTAAAAATGTATTGATAATATATTTACTAATTTAATGAACTAATTATTGTTAGATTAAAGTTTATTAAAAATCATGAGTGTGAAATTTAAAAAATGAAAACGATATTGGTATAATTTCATATAAATTTAATAATAATAATAATATATGATAATTAAAGATTATACACTAATATTATAAAATACATTTATAATCACATCTGATTACAAATTATGATTATAAATTATCACGTATAATAAATTTTTTAATTTTATAATAATTATTTTAAAAATTAAACTAATAATAATTTATAATTATACCAAGTGTAAAATTGTTTAACATTTGATGATTAAACTCATAAAATATTTAATAAAAAAAATTGTCATGGTGACATTTTCTACTTAAATAATAGAACCATCTCGTTTCAAAGAGAAAATTCAAATCCAGAACTATTATGCTTTTTTAAGCGGGTGATGCAATGCAACTGACGAACTAGTATGAAGAAACAACACGTTGCTTCTAGACTTGAATTTCAATTTTCAGGGAATTAATGTGCTTCAATTCCAGCTATTCTATTCATTTCGTGGGTAATATGAGATCTGTTGAAGCTGAAGCCTTGGCTATTTTAGAGGCTATTGTAGAGAGCCATTATAGAAACTGATTGTAGTTAATAGGATTAAAGGAAAGTGTACAACCCTTTCTGAATTGGCCGCCATTGTTACAGACTTCATTGTTAGCATTTGCATACATAGGCTTTCTTTGGTAGGAGACAATCTAATTGCGTTACTCATGCTTTAGCTCGGGTATCGCAATTTCATGCTAGTTCTCATTTTTTTTTTATTACATTCCATTTTGTATTCAGAACTACATTTCAAAGGATATGATATGAGCTTTTTGCATGAAAAAAGAGTTGTACTAAAAACTCAACAAAAGTGTTCACATAGTATCGTATGATTCAAACTCTGAAGATGTTTATTTTACACGGCTTACAGCTGACATATAATTCCTTATATAATTCCTTCATTAAGGCCATCAAGTTCATATTTACCAAATTCAAAAGCAGAAAAGATAGGTGGCGGGCTGCTCCAGTAAAATAATAAGCACGCCACTGCCGTTTCGTTCACGAGAAAGTCCAAAACCCACACAACTCAATAGTCCTTTGTAGCCCTTAAAACTGGACACTAGTAGGGAAAGTCTGGCCAAAAGCCCAATTTGCTGGAACAACATCTTGGAAAAGCCTAGTTACACCATCGGTGATTGTGACCCTAAAGGACAAAGATTGACCATTCAAATACGCATTGGATTGCCAATTAGCACCCCAGTTTCTTGACATGGTCATCCATCCTGTTTTTGAGCCTTTGATGGACACAGATTGAATAGATCCAGCCCCTCCCACATTGCTGATCAACACAAGCTCAAAGTAGTGTCTCCCATTCACACTGAACTTAACCCCTCCCTTCTTCACGCATGGAGTCCTGCAAGCAAGACAACGTTAATTAATTTCCCACCAACCAAAAATGCTCTCACATTCTGACATTCATGTGGATATGTAATTGAGAAATCATAGTAGCAGCACATTTTAGTTCTATATCTCTAACATACTAATGTTTTTTTAGGCAAGTGAACATAGTCCTGCTCATTAAGTCAAAGATATTATTTTCACGATATGTGATTGTTTTTTATTTAAAAGAATTTTACATATGATAAAAATTAAATATAATTTTTTCTGTTAAATAAATCATTTTTCACATATAATAAACACATTGTGACCTTAATTATACTATTGTGTCATTCCTTTGAGTTTTTCAACATACTATTTTGATCATATTATACTATTGATTAAAATTTATTAAAAATCTTAATATTTTTTTAGATGTCACATTTTATTTAACTACCAATTATAATTTAATAAATTTTAATCAATAATAATAGAATATACGTTAAAAATGACTTAGGAAGGACAAGACAAACCTAGGTCTAAATTCTAAATAGTTTACTTACAAAATTACTTACAGTTTTAAAGATAGTATTATTAGACAAAGATATTGAATAAAGTTAAAACCTTTGGAATAAGACGGGCACGATCCCTCCTCTATAGATACCAATCTTTTCCCATGCGGGTTGAGCCATGTCGAAATGTTTAAGAGGTGGGTTGCACCACCCTCCGTTGTTGTTGGGCAAAGCAAAATTGGGAGGGCAGAAGTTTGTGGCAGTTATGGTTACTGATGCTCCTTTTAAGCACCATCTGGGATCTGCTTGATAATCGCATGTTATTTTGTAGCACTCCCCACACGATGCTCCATCGTTGAATAATGCAGTACTTAATGCTGCTGTATCAGTTCCGTACCCTGTCGAATACAGATTCCCATACCCACAAGCTCCTCCTGCAATCACACACAAATATATGCAAAAGGGGAAAAACTTTAACAAATTCTCTTACTTTGTTGTCCTTGAGTGACATGTTAAAAACATACTTTTTATCAAATATAATAATCATGCGATTTTATAAGCATCTTAAGGGAATTAAAATATAGAAAAATAAGGTACTGGTACTATAGTACTAGACTCACCCATTGTCCCAGAGGCATCGCTACCTCCATAAAAAGTGGCATGGGCATTGGTCCATCCAGAAGATGAGAAGGCGCAAGTGTTGATTGTGTAACAACATAATACGAGGAAGCTGACCAAAACAAACATGACTTTAGCCATTAGTATCTTGCTTCACGCACCAAATATGCTCAAGTCAATACCCCGGCCGAGTGAAAAATAAGGATGTAATGATAGAATTTGTATTAAGCACGGAGTTAGTGTTTAAATAAGGGATCAGACTCGCTAAGGCAACGATGCCACACGTGAATGCCGCAACAAGAAAGAACTGAGAAAAAAAGAATATCATTTATTTGCATTAAATTTATGTGTGCATATTGGTACAGTTCTGGTGTCATTCAATTATTCCCACGTTCTCTTATCTGACACTTCCCTTCTTGCTCACATGCACAAGAGTCGTAAATGCATCCAAAAAAACCAAGATTAATTGGACATCCCCATCTGATCGTGTCTTTTCTTATTTTCCTTCCCAATTTTAGTTCCATCGTTTCATTTGACTTCTTGGTTTGCAGCTATTTGCGGATAAAATCACAGGTAATATTTTTGCGAAATGGAGCAAATGTCACCGATGGTCACATGCAAATGCTTGGAAATGTCATAATTAATGAGTAATATCCACATGTCCCATTTTGACTAGTAATACAGATTGTTAAGGCTATATTATAGATGGTGCTAGAAGGCACAAGGTTAATTGGCAATATCACCGTCGATTCAATTAGAGAATACACAACGTGGCATCTATATTATGTATGTATAGACTAGAGAATCATAGAATTGGGGTTGGATATATATTGTCTCATTTGTGAAATATTGAATCTATCGGATTGATGATTACTTGATCCACCGTCAAGCAAAGCGAACGACAAAGAAATTCACATTGGACATTTGGACCCAATGACAACTGTAATCAACATAGTATTCAGAATTCACCGGCTTTCCAATTTTTCTAACTTTCGTAATTTTTTTAGAATAATGCTATTTCCAATCAACATAGTATTCAGTATTCAACGAAGGGATTCTGTGCGAAAAACATTCGAAATTTTTTACTGTATATCTTCAGGAACTCCTTTTCTTGAAATCTGTCTTGGATTAGTTAGGTGAGTATTGCTATAATGAATTATAAATTAATAAATAAAAACATTCATTAAAAATTATGATAAAGATATATTAATAGTAATAGATTATATATTTAATGCAAACCTTTTTATTTTTAATTGTAATATAAAATTGTTATAATATATTGATAAAAAAAATTGTTATATTATTTGCTATGTGATTTGTAAAGATTTATGAAGATTTTTTTTTATGACAGAAGGAAAATAATTTATTATTAAGAAAGATAAAATTCCCATATTTTTTATGATACGAATCTTTAGTAAAAATTACTTTCAGTGCAAATAATAGTAATAATAATGAAAAGGAAAAAAAAAAACTGTTTTGCACCATATAACACTTTTCAATTATATTTGCAACAACAATATGTTAATATTCACATATCTTAATGATATTCTCTCATATAAGTTGTTCAATGGTACATTAATTTTATTATTGCTTTTTTAAATAATTCAAATTATATCCTTATCGTATATAGTTTGAGTAAAATTGCCCCCTCTTGCAAGTGAATTTTTGGACGATTCAAACAATTTTGAGATCTGATAAAAATATTTAAAAAAATTATTACAAGGGTTTTGTAATCAATAATCATAAGTGTAAAATTCTAAAACTTTCGATTAAAAAATACTCCTACGAAACTTTTGGAGTATTAAATCATTTCTTAACTTTTTTTCATTTTTTTAGCCAATAATTAATATTTTAAGAAACCTATTGTTTCATACGAAAAGGTTTTGTATAAAAACGTGATAAAGTCGCGTGTCATTATTGGGAAAAATTAAATTTTTTTTTTAAAGAAAAGTGATTGCTTCAATGTCATTATTTCCAGAGTACCAATATCTTTTCACAGTGAACCAAGAAAAAAAGTGAAAAAAATAATCTAAACATACATTAAAAAAGCATAAAAACATTAAAAGTACATCATAATTGAATTAGAATTTAATTTTAATATATTTTAAATTTTATAATCACAAAATATTTCAGATATTTATTTTCAATTTCTAAAATATAAAAGATGAGTAGTATGCAAATATAAATGAATGGACGACAAAAGTAATCCTAATTCCTAAGGGTCATTTAGCAAATAGAAAATAATAAAATCTTAAACAAACAAGTCATATTATCAATATCATATTACAGTTAAAGTTACAAGCACACGTGTTTATTATTGAGAAGTGATTCACATAATTTATTGGACAAATAACATTTGCTTTTGTGATTTATTGATAAATTAAGGAAGGTACCAATAAGTAATAACCTTTAAAATATGCAAATACCGTGGAATTTATCATTATAAATATTAATGACTTCATAAAAATCATGTAGGTTTGCCTCACAATTATCGTCGGAATTTTGTTTCATAAATACTATCAATTTTGTTATTTTAAATACGAAACCCATAATTATAAATAAATTAAGACCTTTTATAATTTTATCAAAAAAAAATATTTTCATATATTAATATAAAATAAATTGTTTAAAATAACTTTTTAAACGGTATATTTGTTCTAGATCACTATATTGAACTCAAATTCACGAAGCAAATAGCTTGGTCCAAACACAAGCAAATAATATGATCAATCCAATTTAAGTCCGAAACGAGGATCACCTCACTAGTGCACCATGACAAATAATATGCTTGCATTGCACTAGATGCAAATAAAATTGTGCTGGGCATTTCACATACATCATCGCTTGCACATGCATAGGCATAACCACACTTATCCTTTGCTCAATTTTCTCCTCATTTTTTCAAAAGCCCTAATACGTTTACATAAAATCCCCATCTACACATGCATAAGGAAGGATTTCATCTCGGGGCACAAAGAAAATGAATCGTTCTTGACAGAAAAATAGATTGTCATGCTATAATTCAATAAATCCTCCAGGGTAACAGTTTCTAATAATAAAACTTCTGAACAGAATTCGCATCGTCCTAAATATTTGATTTTTTTTTCTTCAGGTCCTAAAACATAATTCTCCTAACAAGGAACAAACCATAGCAGTCATCATGGATGAAAAAAAAAAGTAAATATTTCGATATGTTAAACTGACTTTCAGAGATCTTCCACTTAGGAAATGAAAAATTCACTTTTTGAAAAAGGAAATGATAATGAAAGTTCTTCAAAAGGAAAAGATGAGCAAACGTTGGAAATGAAGGTATCCAGATAGCAATTCATAGGGTGAAAAAAAACAATTATCAGAAATCATCGTCATCCTCCTCTGCAATATGCTTAGCCAGCTCTTGCTCTTGCTGTTGTCTCTCTCTTCTCTTTTCAGCACTTTCCTTCTCTTTGTGTGTGTTTGGTGGAAATCGAAGTGCTCGAACCGCCTCATTGTGCATGTTAAGACAGAAAGCAATCCGAGAATTAAAGGCTAACTGAGGCTCATTTGTGGAGTAAATATCTCCAGTTTCTTTGGACACCATCCAACCATTGGCATGATCCAATGTAGCATCAATTGCACCATCACGAATAGCCTTTGATACAATGCTCTCAGCATCTGCAACAGGACTTGCAGAGTTCAGCCTCAGTTTTTTAGCAACATCAGCTAGAGAGATGCGAGAATAGGAGATGCTGATGTTGCGTAAACCAGTCCTGATGACATTATGCCGCAAACGAACAATCAAATTATGGGTTCTGTCTGCATTAAAGGTAGTGGCAAACTTGTCCGCAATATTCCTAAACAGTTCCAAGTCTCCAATCCGCACAGCCTGAAATTTCCACAACATAAGCTAACACTACCACAAAGTTGTACAATATTGAATAACATTATCATGCATATGAAATTATTAATTGTTGGGATACAAAGAGAGTGTTCACAAATATGTAAGATGGAATGAATTTATAGTTGAACCAAAAAAAGTGCACTTGTCATGATTGAGAGAGAGATCGAAACAGGACTAATCATAATGATATCAGGAACCAGTTTAGAATGATGTTATCATGATAAACTTGGGAGCATAACATGAACTTACATTTGTAAGCTCAAAGTAAGGCCTTAGAGCTTTCTCCATTCCTTTCTGCATGAAGACAGTCCGCTCAGGTATTTCTCCCAACAGTAAACGCACTATCACAGCCCACTTGTTACATTGAATTCGAAAACCCCGTGCAGCAACAGGAGCTTTCCGGGCGGCCTGCAGGAGAGACTCTTTTGCATCGGTATACTCCAGCTGAATTGTCCGAATTTTCCCTAGGTAGAAGAGATAACGACAAAACTGAAAAGAAATACAACAAATGAGGATAAAAAGTGAAGGGAAAATGAATCAAAAAAGAGTCTCAGAGCAACAATAAATTAGACTACATAAACACCAATAATACAATAGTTGAGGACATTCACAAGGGATTTAACACAACATCTCTGAGCACTGGAATAAAAGGTAGAGATTGTTTACCCAAAATAAAAAAATCAAAGCTTAGGTGCTCAGGATAAAAGAACTACTATACCTGCTGGTTTGAATGTGCTTCAAATCGAGGAGCCTTCGACCTCAACTTCTCAGCCTGATCATATAGGTTGTAGTGAAGGTAGTTACGAAGTAACAAATTAAGAAGTGTTTCCTGCATTGAATCAACAGTCAACAGATCAGTTAAAAATTAAATAATTTGCATGAATTGTTTGACGGATCATTCTATATTCAAGGAATATTTATTGTAAGTGCGTGATTTAATAAGGAATACAATTGAAATTTTAAGATAAATCAAAGCTATAATTACTTACAAACCAGTCATGTGAATTAATTGATAATCCATAAAAGCTATCAAATATGTCCTTGGTTTTAACATGAGCTCAATTCTAACAATGATCATAAGCCCTTAAGTAAAATAGCTCAAGGAAGTTTGAAACAAACCTGACCCAGCTCATCATGGCGGAGGGTGGCAATTCGGTGCAATGCAAGAAGGTTGCTGAAAACAAAAAATGCAAAATTTAAAATTACTTAAATATAATTCAGTCTTGAACCTCCTTTTTTTTAACATTACAAAGATTAGCACCTAACTCACCCCCGAATTTCAGCAAGATCTCCCATAAGTTCATAGCTATACGAATAGTAAAAATACAGTCTGGATGCAATAACATCAACAGTTCTCCTGTTTATGTTCTTCAGCCAAACAATGCTAGCTGAGGAACAAGCTTTGGCCTGAAAAGTAAAAGAAACATTAGCTTATAATCAGTTGTCACTCATCAGTTTGCAAAGTCAAAAAAGGGGAACTGACCTCACTGTATTTTTTCTGATCAATCAGAAAAAGGAGTACAAGCAGGTAACAGTAGATTTCTAGCTCGGGCAACAAGTGTTTGGCTGGGGTTTGAATCGCAGATGTTGCAGCGTCCACTTCCATCTCATGATCATCATCCTACACAATCAGTGACAAAATTAGGAGTCGAAACAAGATCACACCATAAAAGCATAGGAAGGAAATATCACATTATTTCCCAAAGCCAGAGAGAGCACTACGCTCATTGACCTTCTTCAAGTTCCCACTATTAATTCTTTAAACAGAAGTAAAATTATACGAATTTTCCACATGAGTAACGAAATCACCAGAAGTATCTTTTAGAGGGACTACTCATCTTCATCCACTTCATAATTCAAATTAAATGAAACATAGACGACTACTCATCTTCATCCACTTCACAATTCAAATGAGTGTAATAATAAAAGCAACAAAATCTAAAGCCCTATTCAACAGGAACAACCCCTGAATCTAAGATAGAAGTTCACCTTGGGAAGATACGCAGACAATTTGGCGTGAACTTCAGAGCCAGGAGTGAGAACATGATCGAGAAAAGAAGAGATAGCGGATGCTGTCAATTTCCGCCTCAACGCAATTGTAAGGCGAACAGCGCGAGCAATTCTACGAACTTCCTTCGAGTACGAACCGGTCTCGATAAGAGACGCTATCTCCTTCAAATCTGCAAATCCAAATAGCAAAGAAAAGAAAAAATAAAGAGCGAAAAGCTGGAATAGTTTTGTGAAAATGCGAAATCGGCACAGTGGAAGTGGTTAGAGAAAGATACTATATGCTTACGCTGCAGAGTAGATGGAGCAGGCGAAGAAACGGAGTTGGAAGGCGTTGAGCGATCCTTCATCTCTAGATCTTGAGTCATTTTGAAGAAAATCTAGCGAAAGCGCAAAATCAAGCAAGAATTAGGGGAATCTGATGCAAACCCTAAGAGGGTGAAGAAGACCAAATTGGAAGCAATATGGTCGCACAACTGGCACATGTCCTCTACAGACTACAGTCACCTCACTTCACCTGATACGAAAACTTGTAAACGTAAAATGGGCCTTTGATGAATGGGCCAAGTCAAACACGGGCCAGGTTTGTTTCAGAACTACAAAAAGCAAGCTACTAAGCCCAATGTATTCTCTCAAAAATAGTATTATGCAGCTTGTAGCTTAACTGATTAAAAAAAACATTTAATGTATTTTATTAAATATTTAAATTATTTTAAAATATATATTAATATTTTTTGTTTTAAATATAATAAAAAAATTAATTAAATAATTTTACTTTTCATTGAATACTTTTTGTACAGTACTTTTCATTGAATACTTTGAAAAAAGGAAAACAAGTATTTATTTCCTTTGGTCTCTAGTCAGTTTAATTTATTTTTCTGGGAATGCAAATTCTAGTCAGTTTAATTGACTTTATGACAATAATTGTAAATGATTATTATTTTTTGTTGTAAGTATATAATTTTGATAACCCATGAGCTCCCTTTGAACAGCACAACAACAAACAAAAATTGCATTTCTATCATGATTCATTTAAATGAACAAAATAATACTTTTTTAGAACTGTCCATAAAGTTAAGAATAATCACAATCTTCAAAATTGGTTGTGATATTGTCAACATATGTGTAATTCCTCATCACCAAAAAATTGTAAATTCTGCTGTCCTCTTCTGAATTAGTAAAAAGGGGAAAAAAAATAAAAATATATATATATATATATATATATATATATATATATATATTAAAAAATCCTAGCAGATTGAGTTAATTTTGTGGAATTAATTAATTTTAACGCTATAGTTGCCTCCTATTGAAAAGAAAAAAAAAACAGCAGAAGCATTGGTTTTATCTATTTTTAAATGTTAATAATTATTATTACATTGTTGACTGATATAATGTAAACATTTTTTAAGTTTTAAATAATAATCATTTTAATTTAAATATTACATCGGAAGGATAAATGTTTATTCTTATATAATTATTTTTTTTTCACAATATGTAATTAAAATTTATAACAGATAAATATTTCATTATATAAATTTTATTATCATTTAAATTTATAATAAATAGCTTTGAACATATACATTATATTTTGTATTTATGTTGAAAATTTTAAATTATGATAAAGGTTTGTTTAGAGTTTAATAGTTATACATTGTGTAAATTTTATTATATTTTTTATCAATTATAATTTATTATTGATATGTCTTTTAAGGTTTGTAAGCTTTTTTTGACTGCAAGGTTTGTAAATCTTAAAAATCATTAAATTTATTATACATGTAATTTAATTGTGATTGAATGATAGTGTAAAATAACTTTATTTTATTAATACATAACTTTTTTCTTCTTTTTTTACTATTGGCAATTTCTTTTAAAAAAAATGTTGAAATTCAATTTAAATGCAAAGATAAAACATAACAACTTAAAAGAAATCAAGTACATAGATAAAATGACTATATTGAGACTCTTTTAAGAATAATTAGACGTTTTTCTAAAAAAAAAAAAAAACAATTAGACCTGATTGAACATTTAATTAATAATGAGACAAAATTAAACAAAATAAATTAATAAATAAAGAAGAGAAATATAACCAAGCATACTTTTTTGTGTTAAATAACTTCGTTAGATACATGATATAATTAAAATATTACTGGCTTTCCAAAAAAAAACCACCTTCATATTTTTTCATCGTTGGCTTTCAAAATTAAAAGGATAATTTAATGCACGATAATTTTTTTTTATAAATTCCTTACAACAAGTTAAAAAAAATGAAGCAATCATGTATTGTATAACATGGATTTTATATATATATATATATATATATATATATATATATATATATATATATATATATATATATATATATATAATATAAAATTTAAAACAGTTTATCAATATAACATAAATGTAAAACAATATGAGTTTTTTTTTACATGTAAAATCTATGTATAAGTAGGGGTCACATACATGTATTGTACATGATAAACAAACACTCGAAATATATCATATATTACAAATATAAAAATTAAATGTAATAGTTGTTACTTGTGATAGCCTTGTGTGGTGTGTACAGTCTACGATACTTTGAGGTTTTTCTTTTCTTTTTAGACCACAAATATTTTTTTATTGATGAAATTTTTTTATTGTAAATAATAAAAGTCTTTATTTAAGTATTTAAGGCAACATTTCATATTATTTCTTTTCATAAAATTCAAACATAAACTAAGGAATATCACATCCCAATATATTCGAATCGATGCCACATATGTATATGTAAGGATAAGGACTAAGGAATGTTTTATAACATTTGATTCCAATATCGCATTTTTGGCAATAGCCCCTATAATTTAGTCAGCGGACACATTCTTCAGATTCCTTCACTGATGCAGTGCTAATGCAACTGGACTTTATTTATTTGCAGGCAATTTTTACAAGAAGAAATGAAGGGACTCCTCATTTTGGATACTCTTATTCTTAGCTCCAACCAATGGGTCAATGACCTTCCTCCAAGTCTTGTAGTCAACAGCACCTCCAGTATCAGGCAACAAGAATCCATTGACATAGAAAAATGGCGTCCATACACCCCTCTCGAAGCAGCATACTGCATTTTCAAATAAACTTGAATTAAACTAACAAGAAAAATGTATTTGATAGAAGGAGGGGGAACTATGTTCACGTGTTTTTTCAAGTCTTAAATCAAACAATCAAGATGTGAAAAATATTAGTTTTGACTTTTGAACACAATTTCAAATGCAAACATCTTCAAGTAAGTGGAATTAATCAGAATGCAACCTAAAAGATAAAAGAATTTGTCTTACCTTAAAAGAAACTCTGGTCTGAATATCAGTTTTTGTGTCATTGAAGGCATTCTTTATGGTGTTATAATAAGAGCTCCCAACTACTTGTGTTGCAGACTCCGCTACTTCCTCTATAACAGAAGCCCTAGATAAGTTCCGTGTTTGAGCCCCATAGAATTTCCCCTGTTAAAGGGTATGCACCAGATATGGTGAGTAAGAAACTTGAATAACTTTTCGCCTTTTCATCTAGAAAGATTGCGTCTGAGATGCAAATGCATTTAATGTCTTAAGCACAACACAACATAAAAATTACAGTGACGTCAATATAAACAACTTTAAGCCAGATAACAATGATTTTACAAGTAGCCATGTTGCTCTTCCTTAAATAGTTATGACAGGTATGACTTATATTAAGGCATGTAACGCATGTTGCTGATTCAACAACGAAACTTTCACTGTGCGAGCCCACCAGAATTTCCCCATGAATCAGATGCAGCACTCAACCACCATGTGATCAATATGTAAGGCTATATTTGAAAATTAAAACAGAACAAGCAGAATGAAAACAAAGAGAATAAAAATTCAATAGAAGAAAACAACTTTCCATCTTATTGGAAGGATAAAATAGAAACAGGGGAATAAAATCCCAAGGATTGCCGGTTTCCATTGTCTGGGAACAATCCTAGGCATGAGAAATAAATTGATACCCGTGTGACGGGAAATATTTATTTAGATTTGTCTATTTTATCATATCGATTCCTCTATTTTTTAATTTAACCGTCGATTAACAATATTAAATTTTAAATATTGACTAGATTAAAAAATTGACCAATATTTTTAAAAAAATAAGAACTTAAAAAAAAATACTTAAAGAAGAATAAGAATCATAAGTGAGTCACAAAAATAATTTTATTGAATTTGAGGATATAACATGATTCATAATAGGTTAAATTAGTCTTTTGATAGCTGAAATATTTGACACTTTCCTTGGGGTGACATTTTTGTTATATAATTTTTTGTTATCGAGCCCTTGATTTTTTAAAATCACTATAAAATATTTTTTTACAAATTTAAGTCACGAAAAACTAACATCAGAAATATAATTTAAAAAAATAATTTAAGAATCTATTTGAAAATTTGGAAATTCTTAAACAACAATTAAGTAATTTAACCTTCACACCAACACCAAAAGATAGGGAGCTACTGTAGTTTTCAAGTTAGTAGGCAATATGAGTGGCAAAAGTCAAATAACAAAATACATGAATTATTATTAATATCTAGACACAGTTTTTGGACTTTGATTTCTACCGATGAGGGGCAAAAATATCCATTAATCCAAGACTCATGGAGTGCATTCATGTAAAATCTAACCCAATTCATATTATAGTTACTTAAAAAGGGATACTAAGATCAGATTAAATATAATTAAATAGATACTCCCTCGTAAGAACCGAATTAGAAGTGGTGTTTAATCCTATTTATTAGAACCAATTTATAATTTTTCTTATTTTAATTATTTTTAGACTAACAAAAAAAAGTTGTAATGACAAACAATTAAGGAAGAAAACACGAGGGTTAGCGACAATGACCATTTTGAAAAAATAAAATAAATACAAGATATATTAATTGTTATCAACTAAATTAAATTCTTTCTTTAATCCTATTTTATTTTCAAATTCAACGGGTCGTTTAATTAACGCTTTACGGATCAAAATCAATCCAATATAGTTTTTTCATAGTTTATTTTTTAAAAATATATTGAGACTCATTTACGACATTATGTTTCTTTCTTTATATACAGATTGTGCTGTCCTTTTTTTTTTTAGGAAAAAGTTGTCACCTGCTCGTAAACAACATAATACACGAAGTCCATGAGATTTCCAATTTCAAAAAATAACAACAAAGAGAAACAAGCTTATACGAAATACTAATGTTTCTGATCTCCATCTTCTCAGTAGAGATGAAGTCTGGGTAAACTTCTCTATAAAATACTTTTAGGAGAAAAAATAATAAATTTTTTATTAGTTAATTTTTATATGTTTTTTTATATTTTTAAAAATGAGCCAAATTAATCACGAATTTTTTTAAAAAAATAATTTAATCTTTAAATTTTTTTTAAAAAATTATTGTTTACGACATGGAGAAAAATATGCCAAAAACTTTCTGGGAAGACAACCCCGTGTTTCACAACTGATTCAATAAACACTATTTGAAATTAAGGAACACAAATTGCTTTCATATCTTCGCAATACGTACGTAAAGCATGGGATTGAAGTTGCAGGTGAGGCATTGCTATCATGGGTCATCATTGATGCAGGATGCATCCAATAACGAAAAGCTACAGTACAAGCATGTTGTCATCACCATTATTCATTTTAATAATTATTTTCCTTGAATATTATATTATTTATTTTAAATTTTCATAAAATATTGTATATCTAAATAAAAAAAAACAATATGATTTCAAAATTATTATGAAACAAATTTATAATTACCTAAAAGTATAGTTTCTCTGCATAATAAAAATATTTAAAAATCATATTAACTTATTTTTTAATATTATTTTATATTTGTCGATTAATTTAACCGTTATTTTTATTAAATAATTCTAATTTAGTAAATTAATTTAACAATTTTAAAAAAATAATTAATTAACTTATTAGATGTTTTTGTCTTGCGTGTATTATGTATAGTTCATGATGTCGATGATTAATTTCTATGTATTTGTAAAACTCATTTGTACTGAACCAATTCATTCAATTATGTATTCACATCTCATGCACGTTCGATCCTATTCTCTCGGATTTTTCTCTAGTTTGATAACAATAAAAAGTGTGAATAAATAGTTCTATGCAGAATTATTTCTTATCTTGTTTATAGTTTTCTTTAAAAAAACTTGTTTATACTTGTTCCTCTCATTAATTATAAACTACGTAGGCCAAGCTACCTGATAACAACTCTCTAATTAAGATTTAGAATTTTTTTTAAGGAATCAAGATTAAGAAAAAGTTATAAACAGATTTATCCATCGTACTAATAGCTTATTGGAGTATGCGAATTTAGATGCTATTAAACGAATGCAATCTCTGTGATTTAATAAACAAAGATTTGACGGTCCCAATTAACGAATTTGAGTATCCATTGTTGGCATGCTTGGCCACATGTGTGCAATTTCGTTAGATGAGAAGTGTGAATTGAGAAGTACGTAGCATAAAAAGTCCTTATTTGATATATTTTCTTTTGGCCACAAAGTGTGTAGCCACCACCAATTCAGGAACGGATTATGTAGAAGCTAATGGGGGCAATTGCTCTCATTAAGTAATTTTGTTTTAGTTCAATATATGGAATAAATATTTTTTTTGTTCTCATAAAAAAATAAATAGATGTTGTTGCATTAAAAATTTATTTTAAAAAGATAAATGAAAAATTAAAAAAATAACTAATACTAATTTTATTTATTTTATTCTTTTAGTTTTTATTATTTTCAATTTTTTTCATACTCTTTTAATAGAGTTTATATTATTTTTCGTGTAAGAAAATATTAGGCTGTCACACCTCCTCCCGATTTTTTACGACTAAAACGCCTCCTCCCTTCTCTCATTTATGCCTATGGTTTGTTAGATGGAAAGGGAGAAATTAGGTGAAACATAGAACAGATAAAAATAGGAAATAGAAAAATATAATAAACAAAAATAAAGAAATAGGTTAAAATAAGTGTTTAATTTGAATAAAAAATAGGAAAGAACAAAAAAAAAGTTTTTAACAAATGATTATAGTTATTTGTAAACGATTGATTGTCACGGTGAGTAAAACAATGGATTTTTTTATTAATTTTTTTTTGGTAATTAAGAAACAGCTTACTGTTTGTTTCCGCTTATTATTGCAACAAAATAAAACGTTGTAGAATCCACGTCTTTATATTTTTATTTCATCTTATTTCACTCATACCAAACATACTTCAAAAATTCATCCCTTCATTGTTTTCTTTATTCTATTTTTATTTTTATTTGTTTCCTATCAAATGACAATATGAGTAACACATTTAGTCGAATCTTTCTCTCACACTAGTTATAATTTGAGTTACATTCTTAATTTTTCCTATCAGAAGATGACTTGTATATTCTAATGTAAATCATAACTTCTTTTATCACATTTTCCTTAATATTAGACAATATTAACATTCTAATATAATTAATCCTGTTACTGTTGGTGGTCTTTTCTAGTCTTACGAAAGGTGTATCTTCTCCTTATCATAATTTCTTGTAATATATATTACATTCTAACAAATCCCATTATCATTATATTAAATACCACTATCTTTAAAATTAAATATTTTTTATATTAATTTGATTTAGTGAAAGAATATATAACAAAGTAATTTTGATTTGTATAATTAAATAATTATATACAAAAATATTTACTCCGTATATTTTCAAGTGTTAAAAAATTAGTTTATTAACAAGTCGTTTATAAAAAAAAATACAATTAAGAAATTAAAATATAAGAATTTAACAACTTTGTAGTAATTTAAATGTATATACAATCATAATTTCTTAATTAAAAGGTCATCAATATGTTTCATTTAAATGATATATCTATTCACATGATGTTTTTTCAAAATTAAAAATAATAATATATAAAAAAATGTATACTGTAAATTCATTACTTATATAAAATACAGATTACTAGTCTGATTTTTATAAATTGTATAATATAAACCGTAAATAAATAAATAAAAACTACTACCTGTGAATTGACAATTTGACATCATTTAGATTTTAATATTTAATTCTTCTACAGTGAAACGTGTATATTAAAAAATAAGGAAAATTAAGATAAAACTGTCTTCCTTTTAGGTTAAAGAATCCAAATCTTAAAACAAGAGAATATTTTCTCTTCAAAATTTAATATTTTTTAACAATTTTTTTTATATGGGTATCATACCTTTTGCTTTGAAATATTCTTGTTCAAGACACAAGATGTTAAATGAGGACATCGTTTTCGATAATAATTCATAATTTCATTAGTTACCTTATAAGTAACTAGCTCCTTTTACTTTAATCAATTTCATTGATATTTATTAAACAATTTTATAACCTAGAAAAAACTATAAAGAGTTTATAAAACATTTTTAGTTTCACAACTTTTTAAGATTTATATTTTTAATTTCTGTTTTTTTAGTCTCATATTTTTTTATATCTTTATTTTTAAAAGACTAAAAGTAAATATGAAAAAAAATACAGAAAATAACAACACAGACAAAATTTATAAAGACACCAAAAAAAAATCAGAAATTGAATAAAAAACTTTTAAAATCAGGAATTAAAAAAACAATAAACCCTATTAACGAAAACGGGAGCACGAAATAAAAAATGAGACACTACAACTAACTATATATTTATTAAAGTTCAGTTCCGTTGGGACGGAGGTTTGTTGTATCAGATTTTAGAAAGCACACATCTGAATTTTAAATGGATTTCAAAACATAAGCTGACTCATACCGCATATCTTAAGGTTCGGTTGAGACTCATTCCCCCTAAATTCTTGACTCAAATCAGGCAATTGTGCTCTACTCTTCCCCCTGTTACAACAAAAGTGTTTCAAATAGTTGTGAAACTTCCTTTGATGATGGATCTGGTTGAAGTATTGGGTGATTGGATTAATGGTCTAATCAATAAGTCAATAATTGATCCAATTTTATTGGTCAATATTAAAAAAATTTAAAATATATATATATATATATATATATATATATATATATATAAAAGTATATAATTAACCTTGTTTGATTAAGAAAAATCCATTCATAAATTCATAATTTCATACTTTAAAATTTAAAATAACAATTCAAGTATTAAAATTGATAACAAGTGAAGTGTATTAATAGTAAAAAATATGTAAATAACAATTACTTAAATTAAAACAAAGTTCAATGGAACAAAAAATCCAATTTTCCAATAAATAAAAAAAGTGGGGATATAATTTATACACTCCCATTGTCTCTTTTAACGTGCACAACTCAATCCTGATTTTTAAAACCGGTCAAGTTGTTGGACTTTTTACAAAATTGATAAAGTTTGACCGGAACATCTCAAATTACATATATAAACAATCCAATAATAAAACTAGCTTAACTATACCAGCATGGGTAGACCAGTCCGACCAACGAACCAAACTGAGTTCAGAACTGTACTTTCAATTTTCAATTAAACAATGCTGCTGTTAAAGTTGCTTCCCTTCATCTGCAATTTGCTTTAGCCCAGGCTTTAAGCATGTTTTTAAGGAACCGTTGCTATGCATTTTCGAACTTTTATTTTTATAAATCTTGTACAAAAAAATATTTAAATCTAAACCCTAAAAGCAAACTCATTTTTTCCGTAAAATTAATAATAAATTCATTAAAAGTTTATTTATTATTCATGGTTATTCGTTAATATTATAAGAAATATAAATAAAAAGAATAAATAATATTAATAATTATTTAAATTTATTTTTTATTCTTACAGGATCATTATTATAAAATGAAAGGATCCTATATGTTAAAGTTATCTGTTGGGTTTTATTGGTGGATGCCCTGAGACATTAAGCTATGTTATTTGGGTCCGTAGCATGAATTGATTGCGGTGGAGATAGAAACGAAAGGGGCCTTCCTTATCAAGATTGCTCCTTTGGTAAGCCCACTTATAAGCTTGTCTCCTCATTTCAATAATTTCAGTCGTAGCAAATATCAGATGAATATCTTTCTTGCCCCTTTGTGTGCGTTTGTAAACAGCACCCACTCCAGAAAATCCATCGTCGCCCACAGCTACCCTCCTACGTCGCTTTCTTCTTACGTGCTTTATCGGTTTATCCCAACTCATCATTGCCATTTGCCAAGTAGCTAGAAGTAGAACACCGTCAAAACGGTTTTTTATTTTTTATGCACAAGCAATAGTTTTTTTTTTTTTTTTACGATATCAATTAATTAGAAATCATCTAAAAGAATATAACTTTTGGAGTAATTTTTATCAACGTAAGTAATATAACTTTTTAAATAATTATCCCATTTTTTATATATTTAATGACTAAGTTAAATTTTTAGTTTTTTATAAACTAAATTGTCATTTGCTTCATTAAATATATTATAAAAAATCCAATGGCACAAAACCCTATAAGGAGAAAAAGAATAGAACGTATTTATTTATTCCTTTAGGTAAATAGTCATCTTTAAAATGATGAAATTTAATAATGTAAATTAGTTGTATACAAATTTTCCTTGATAATGACTTTGTAAATAAATTTATTAGATTCTAACATAAACAGACTAATTGAATATTTTTATCATCATTTTTTAAAATATTATGAGTGAAAAAATAATTTCGATAAAATATGTTTTGTTTTATCTCTTTTAATTTATCAATTTTTTATTATAAATACAAGCCACATTATTTTTACACATGATGATCAATGCCATTTTTTTCTAAAAATAAACTAAATTTTCTCCCATGTGTTGAATTACAAATCTCAACCAAATAGATTCCCAACTTGTCTCATGTAATGTTAAATTGTCACATGCGAAATTAATATAGCTAAAAGTATTTTACACAACTATTTTTTTCCGATGGTTGTAAACTTGTAATGACTAACGAGGATGAAATCTTCATGTATGTATCCCAATCTTTTAACACTATTAAATTATTTATTATAAATGAAAATATTTTTATATTGTGTAATGAGATTAAAATACTATTTATAGTATAGTTTATATTCATCATAACTCTCAACCTTTCTTTTGAAAATATTACATTTTTCTCATTAAAATTTATATTACATATTTCGTAAAATTTATTTTGTACTAACAATTAACTTTTGTGTTAATTTAAAAATATTATAAATTAAAATGACATGTAATAATTAAAAATATTATATATTTTTAGCTTTCAATTAATACTTATTGCATCTATTATTTGATTATTCTAAATAAAATAAAAATAATAACCCGAAGATGTAACCAAAAGAATATTAAATGTTGAAGAGAATATTTTATATATCTCTCCAATAACTATTTTCAAACAAACAAACGTAGATGTAGCTTAAAAATCTTTGAGGGTATGCTCGGTTGTTAATAAGGAAAGAGGAATTAAAGGAAAATTTTCATTATTTACTTACAGTATTTAGTATGAATCCTACTATTTTTTTATTTTAATTTAAATATATATATTTTTTCCCCCAACCAAACCCATATGAGGTACTGTACTAGTAATTTAGATATTCACTCAAAGACAGCTGTGCAGTGGGGATCCGTTTAAAAATTAAAATCTTTTGTGATAAACGAGTAGTGTAGTTGGCGATAATAACTCCGTCCTAGTCTAAAGCTATAACTATGACTTCTCTCCTTCATCTCATATAAATATATATATTCACATTCAATCATAAAAAAAACCTAAGAGCGTTAGAACAGAAAAGAAGTGCAAACAAGGCGCACATAATAATAGTACCCTTCTTCTTCGTTTCTTAGCTCTCCACTCGCCTATTAACCCTCACCGGAATCTCTGATTCGATCTTGGTTTTCCCATATAGCACAAGACATAGAGCCGTGTGAATTTGCGATATGCTGGGTAATTGTCGCCAATACCCAATCTCTTGGGTACTCCTTTACCAACCCCCACCGCCGCATTAATTATTTTTCTCTTGGAATCGGACAAAGGTTCCACTGAGACTGAAACTTTTTAAGGCCAAAAAAATGCTCGATTCGGTTCTTCTGGCGCTTTTCTTGCCGTGCCTTGGCATGAGCGGGGTTTTTATCGTCTACATGTGCCTTCTATGGTACGCCACTACCCGCCGCAACCAACCCCCCATTGACGGTCAACCGGTGAAGCCCGTAACTGATAAGGGTCTATCCGCTTTGGAGTTGGAGAAGCTTCCAAAAATCACCGGCAAAGAACTCGTCTTGGGCACCGAATGCGCCGTCTGCCTCGACGAGATCGAGAGCGAGCAACCGGCTAGAGTGGTCCCCGGTTGCAACCATGGATTTCATGTCCAATGCGCTGACACCTGGCTCTCTAAGCACCCTATTTGCCCCGTTTGTAGGACCAAGCTGGACCCGCAAATCTTCACTTCCCAAAGCCCCTGCTGAACAATGAAGCATTCATTATTCAAGGAATGAATAAGGGAAGCCAAATTTTCAATTAGTAATTTCATAATTATCTTTATTGTTTTCTTTGTCAGTTCTTTATAGTTTCTTGAACTTCCGTTACTAATTATTATTATTATTATTATGTGTCGTGTAGTGGTTCAGTGGTTGTGGTGTGTTATGGCCTGGATGAATTTAGCAGTAGTACCCGAAAATTCAGAAGCCATGTTTAATTTATGTGTTTATTGTTTAATTTTTATATTATGGGGTTTGGAGGAGATGTAACTGTGAAGCTTGTTGGAATTTTTCACTTTGTTGCGTAAAGTATTGCTTGCTGCACGTAAAAAGGGTATAATATAAATGAGACTGATAAGGTGCGAATGGAGGAGAAGACAACGAAAGAGCGGGGAATTGACGCTATCACGTAAATCCCAGACACGTAGGTGAGGGTTGTTGAAGCAAGTGGATGAATGAATGAATGAATGAATGGGTCGTGAACTGAACGGTTTGGTTTGCTTTTTCCATGGGAGTCACAGAGTGCGCAGGGTGATTTTGATTTTGATCTTATCACTCGAAAACACTATACAGCTACATGCCAGCTTGGAAAAGTATGTTTCTTTTTTTAATACACTTCTTTAATTAATTGAAATTACAGTTTTATATTTTAATATTAATACAATTTATCAAAATGAATTTCTGACTAAGAGCATCTAAAATGATGTTCATGTAAGTAAATTAATTTATGTCACCTTACACTTAAACAACTCAATTATTTTTTTTCCAATAGAAAATTCTATTAACAAATTAGTGTAACTTGCCAATATCATTTTTCTTTTAACAACTCATGAGTAATAATTATTTATATAAGTATTTTTTTATTAATTTAAAATCACATGCTACACACTAACATAATATTTTTTTGACAAACAAGTCATTAAACAACTTTTGATTGGGATGCTCCAAAGCACTTGAAAAATTACATTTAAATTTTATCTATTTTTATCGTCTCCATTGCCAATCGCTCTGTTTTGTTGAGTTTAGACGCGGTTAAAAACTAGAGTGTGCGTAAGAAAAAAGAACATTCCAAATTAAAGCAAGAGTATAGTTATTGCGGGGTCATGGAGAGTATTTGGCAAGACTTTTCTGGTTAGTAAGTCCCTTTAACCAAAATATATATGTTTACGAAAGTTTCTTATTTTAATTACGTGCAGCGTTTTAAAGAAACGTGTAACTCTGATATATGTTTTATTCAGGATATTTATATTTATATTGCAATTTCTTATTTTATTTTAAAAAATCTCTCTCTCATTTTTTTCATATTTGTCACTCTCTATTCAGTTACGTCATCTTTTGACGTTGCTAAATTAACACGGGTTTATTATTTTAATGCTAAATTAAATTTAAAAAAATTGACTACAGTATTATCCAAAATTTGAAGCTGATAAATGATTTCAAATATATTAAAATGAAAATTTATGCTAATTACTAAAAAAATATATGATTAGTTTTTATCAAATTCAAGATATATTTTTATATTTATTAAATAAAATTAACTGATAATTTATCTTCTTTATTGATTATTTGCATGGTATGTCCCAAGAAGAATTAACGAGTTAATAGGCTGCGAAAGAAATGGGCGAATGGGTCCCTCCCTGACTTTGAGGTTGGGAATGAAAGAAAACCAATAGCTGTCATATCGTAAGGAGCCCCACGGAGTAGTTAAGAAGGTGTTGCAACTGCACTGCACTTGCACCTGAGGTTTCAGAATCCCACAACAATACGCCAACGACTAATATTCCATTTCACACCTTCACCAACATCCTAGTCATTAACGCTTTTTTTTTTTTTTTATAACAATCATAAACGTTTTTTAGACTTCCAGCTTTTCAGTCAAAAATCTCTTTGATTTCTATGGAATTTAGAGAATTTTTATTTCAGTCTTTAATTTTTTTATGAGAAAAAGTTTTGTCATCTATATTAATTTTTTCCAACTTAAAAAAGTTTTGTTCGCTTCTCTTGTTAATATACGATACTAAGTATTAGGAAGCATTTGAAATATCTCACATGACATTTTAAGGTTGGTTTCTAATTTCCAATTCTAAAAAACGTTGCTTTCTTATATTTTATTTTGTCATTTTCTTCCCTATATTTGGGACAAGTATAAAATATGAATAGAAAACAATTATCCTTTGGGGCACATATCCTTATTTGTTTTTTTAAAATTAGTCACAAAATAATTCATGAGAGCATGATCTCATGCAGTCGTGTATGGTTTGACAAGATTCCTAAGAGGAGCGAATATGAAACGTCAACAGCAAGTAATAAATAATTTTTTTTCCAGTAATGCAGTAAAAAGAAAACTTTTTTTCAATACTGGTTAAAAAATAATAAGTTTTTTAAACATTAGTACGAACAAGTAGTTCGCGTCGTGTGAGTGAATTTGAGTTTTATCTTTTTGAGGAAAGTGTCAAATTCAAAAATAAAAATATAATTAAAAGAACAGATCTCATTAAGAATAATCTGATTTCAACAAAGATGATTTATTTATTGTTTGCAAAATTTAATATCACATTTTTAACAATTATTCTTTTATTTGTCTCTTAATTTTTAATTAACTTGTATATGCATTTATTGTAAAATCGAAAGAAAAAAGGGTAAAATAGAAAATCCAACAATTACGTTTTATAATTAAGAAAAATTATTATATTTCTTTATTTTTATCAAACAATCTTGAAAGACAAATAAAAAGATTAGAGGAAGTATATTTTTTTTAAAAAAGTTTATGTACTATACCAGGCCCTCAGAAGATCGGATTGGAGGTAACCAACCTTCACGTGTTACGAACAATTATCATCAGGTCCAAACTTGACCCTTCTATTAATATAGGAGGAAACACCAAAATGAGATAAATAACATTTTATCATTCATTATTATGCTCTTGACTCACATACTAACTTAAACGTTAAATTTTTTCTTTTTCAGGTACTCACCCACCATCAAGGAAGGAGTTCATACACAGAAAAGGAAGAAATATAAATCAGGTCCAGTGACACATGTCCTACTAAGAATAGTTTATAATCTTAGAGTATTTCTAAGGTAAGAAATTCATATAAGTTTCTTAATCATCTTTTTATGGTCCTCACATTACTTGTTATAAAATGATTCCCGCAATGTCATATCATTTATAAAAAATTCAGATAAAATTTGATTTCAATGCAAGAAATCATAAAAAATCACAAAATATCTAAACTTAATGAATGAACTCACTTTGTCACATCATTATACTCCAATAAAAAAAATTCACAAAAAATCATTTTTTAACTTAATAAATAGTAGAAGCACCTTCCATTAGAGATGCTCTTATATCAATAAAAATTCAACAAATATTTTCTAGTAACATTTTTTGCAGAGTCAGAACGAATGTTTTTTGATGTATCTCAATTGAGGGCGGCCGAGGTCGTCTTTTCATAAATTCCATGAACCCTTAAAAAGCGTCCTCTATTATTTTATTTATTTATCCCCATCAATGATTGACGGTACATGTAAAAATATACTCTCACATAACGAAAGTGAGGTAATTAGTTTTCATTTTTACTACGGGTTCTAATTCAATTTATTAAATAAAGATTGCTCGAGTATTACAAACTTTCTAATATCATATTTACTTTTTAGATTATTTTTTTCATTTTCAGCGCTATCAAAAGATTAGTGGTTCCTTACTTTACGTGGATTAACATTTTTTTTATGAGAGAGAATGTGGATTAACACGATGACGTCCAGATATGCATAAAAGCAATCAGAAAAGGACAAAATAAGAGATTCACTCGTTGAAAATGTCCCTCCTTATGATTAAAGATAAATAAATGTTCCCCAAAAAATGGTAAAATAGAACTGACCTAATGCGTTAATTCACGTAATTCATTAATTTATCATTTTAATAAATTTAATTACTCTCTCTAGTTTCAAATACTACTATATAAGAGAAGAAAAAAAAATTAACTTATCCTTATTAAAAAGATTAGTTATAATCATTTAATAGTATAAATTTCATTTAAATATAGATCTTTTTCCTAAACTACTTTTTCCTGTAACTTGCTATCAATAAAAAAATTACTGGAAACAAAAATTCAATTAAACTAATGATATTTTAAGAATTATTTTATTAAATAAATTAAAATTAATTTAATTTTACTTATATTTATGACCAAGAAAAATAAGTTTTTATTTATTTGTATTTAACACCGAAGTATATGCTAATCAATCAATCTGCGCCACTTTGTGTAATCAAATTTGATCCGTACACCGATTTTTTTTCTTCCATTGATTCAAGTCTACATCCTTAAAAATTCAATAAATTAACACATTTGTTTACATTCTTAAAATTTATGTATATTTTTTATTTTTTATCAATTATCTTATTACAATATATTTTCTCATTTACTAAGCAGTATAAAAAAATTATTTGATGAATAAGAGTATTTTTCGATCAAGAGTCAATACTAATCTTTTGGGATACTGAGATCCCTTTAAGGAAATATTTTATTTTAATAAATATTTTTTTATACACACAAGTTAATGATCGAACTCATAATTATATATTTAAAAAATAAGATTATCTCTCTCTCTCTATATATATATATATATATGTTTTTTCTTGAATATTTGTTTCATTGCTTCTAAGGTTTAATTTACTTGCAATTTCAAATATTTAAAATCTACAAATTCTTAATATTTGAGTATAACACTTGTCTCTGTTTCATTTTAAAATGTCAACATTTAGAATTAAGAATAATACAGTTTCTAACATCTCCCGCAAAGGCAAAGTACCGAGATTCAACTCCAATTTACCAACATTTCAACTAGAGAAATTATCGTCTTTGCCTATAGAAAAAAAAAAGTAGAGAATTTATTGTAAAAAAATAGAGAATTTTAAATACGCCCACCCGTTTAAAATATTAAGTTCCAGAAATGGAAATTCCAGCATGTTATTGTTAGGGAAGGGACAGGTTGACAACGATAGACTACATTGGCAAAGTGATAGATGCCTTTTTCGTTAATGACATAGTATAAACTATAAAGTAATGTTGGGCCTGTTGGCGGACCTAGTATTTTGTTTTGGGGCTTGCTTAACAGCTGCAAGTATCAATGTTTAGGTAATTACCTAATAATAGAGTGCATTAAATAATTACCTAATCTTTATTTTTCATTACTTTGTTCCATATGTTCCATCATTTAACTGATCAAAAAATATGTTCCAGCTTGTAAGGCTAGATTGACATTGGCAATTATGATTTACACCTCATTTTTACTATTACACCTTCGATTTATATTATTCTTTTGCAAAAGAAATTTATGGGAATGTTAAATTTCAACAAGTTTTGAAAAAAGAGTTTCCAAAAGTCAATTTTCAGAATTATAAGGGGTAAACACTAGAAAAATTTACATCAATGGGTCATGAGCAACCACATAAGTTATTCTAACATCATCTTAATCCAAAATCTTAAGACTCAAGTTTATGAGTTTTATACTCACTTATATATTACTCAATCTTTACATTTTCTCCCAATGTGAAACTTCACCTCACACTTTTATTGCAACAATTTTTCCCTCGATTGTGAGTCTTTTTCACATCGTTGGGAAATCAAGAAGTTAAATCGACAAGATTTACACCAATGGACCATACAAGGGATCCTTATGTTCATGGATCCATCTCTTTCATTTTATTCCTCTGGGCTTGTCAGTAAATTGAACCATCGACTCTGAAATTAATTGTTGTGTAACTGAGGAGGATAAACACCGGAGGAATTTATACTAATGGGCCATAAACAACTACATAAATGAGTTTGACACCACACTTTAATCCAAAACTTTAAACTCAGATTTTTAAATCTTGTATTCACTTATATGGTGCTCAAACTTCTCATTCTTACATGATGTGAGATTTCACCTACACTTATACTCCACCAGAAGGATTTAAAAGAGCAATATTCTCAACGATGTTGGAGATGCAAAGGTGATCATGACAAGAACCAAGGATCATAAGCGAGTGGGGAAGTTTATGGGTTTTTCAAGGACTTGGAGGTTGAGAAAGTAAAGGAGGAAGCAATGCATAGAGAGACAAACAAGGAAGCTAACAAGCAGAAAGGCTAAAAGGAGCAAACTCCTTTCACAATGAAACAAAATCATGTTTTTACTGCCATCAAGCCAACTTTTGCTCAGTCTTGTGAAAATTACTTTCTGAGATGTGTTAGAAATTTAACACTTTAGAAAATACTTTTTTAAAATGTGTTGAAATTTTCTTTAAAAAGGTGAAAAATGTTAATTTTATAAAAAATACAAATGGGAGGTATATTAGTAAAAATGAGTGAAGTAAATAACATTTGCCTTGACGTTTGTGTTGTTTATGTTCTCCACAGTACCTAGCCAAGTTTTCATGGTGTTAACGCAAAAGGAAAATGTGGAAATTCTATAAAACTGTATTATTTATGTTTCTATGTATAAGATTTTTTTTTTTAAAAAAATTGTTTTTCCTTTTTATAAGACTCCTTTAAGTTGTCTTGTATATTAATTATTTTTTTTTCTTAAAATATCCTTAACTACTTTACAATAAATCTTATGAATTAAAAAAAATAAAATATTATCTCTCTTATAATGATTGGAGAAGAAGACTAATATACATTAATTAATTAGATATAAAGTAATTAAGTGGAAACAAAGATGATGAATTCTAATATTTTTAAGTATAATTTTGAAAAAATAATACAAAATGATAACAAATTAAATAATATTAACTAAATTAATCAATTTTCTTCAATGATATTAATTAATTACAAATTATTTTATTTTGGAATAGAGAATGTAATTAAAAATTTGCTAATTATTATTTAGATATTTTAAATTTGATTTTCGTAATACCAAACTTAAAGATTTAGATATGCTTTGGTTCTTTAAACTTGGACTAAGTTGTTTTTATATTAGGATTTTTTTAAAGACAAAGTGTAATATATATTATAAATCAAATAAAAACTTCTGATATAAAAGAGTACAAATGATTGTTGTCATTAATGTTATTATCACCATTAATATTTTCATTAATATTATCATTATGGTTATCATCGGTATTATTGTTATATAAAATACTCTAAAATAATTATAATATAATACAGTACTGATTAAGCTTTTACAAATGAATTTATTTCGAGGTTAAAATTAGAAGAAAAATTATATAACTAAATTTAAAAATGAAAATTGATTACGCCAATATTACTAAAAAGAATCAAACTCAATAAAAAGATCACCCCTCCCCAATGCTTTGTTATGTGTATTTTTCATTTAGGGTTGGTTTGGTAGGAATGAGAGAAAGGAGAGGATGAGAGAAAAGGAGGGAAGAGAGGAGAAATTCTAAAAGGTTGGTGATTTGGTATGAGAGATTAGGAAGGATTTTTTTTTTTTAAATGATGGATCCCATGATAAAAAAAACTAGGTGATTTGGTACGAGAGATTGAGAAGGATTTTTTTTTTAAATGATGGGTCTCATGATAAAAAAACTTTCACCATAATATGAAAAGATTTGAGAAGAATTGTACTTAAATGAGCTTCTCTCTCCATTTCATGTGTTGAATTGGATATGGTATACATGTTTTTATTCTCTCTCTCCTCATTTAATATTAATTTATCTTTTCTTTCTTTCTTTTTTATATCAATCAAATTATTTTAATTTAAATATTCTTCTTTTATTTTTTTTCACCCAAATAACTATTATTTTTACTCTATTTTTCATCTATTTCTTTTCTTTTCTCTTTTTACTTATTCTCTTTCGTTGTCTCATTTTTTTCTCCTCACAACTAAACTCACCCTTAAGCTCTATTCGTTTTAAAGAAAAGAAAACCAGTGAAAGCTATAGCATCAACGAAAAGGAAAGAAATACAAGCTTTCTTCCATTCGGTTGAGCGGAAAGGCACAATGGAATTTGTACGAAAAAATGGTCTGCTCCACAATTGTAGATTTCTTCACAAAAATGAGAAGAAATGCGAAGAAAGAATACGTTACTTCGATGTTTCCAAAATTAGCCTTAGTGGCATGCGAGACAACGCGGGAGAGCACAAATCGATTGCACTTACACCATATTCGATTATGGGATTATGCACATTGCAAGTTATTTGAATATGGTGAAGTCTCATATAATAAAATAAAATGTTTTTAAAAAAGAAAAAATAATTATTATCATACTAAAAATAACATGAATAAAAATGAAGTTATAAAAATACTTAATTTTATTATTTAGTAATCACTTTAATTCAAAACTTTTATTTATTTATTTTGAGTCTCTTTTATCTGAAATGAACCACTTTATTTTTGATTTCATTGTTTTTGTTTGCTCTCCTTAGGATCCGTTGGTTGAAAGAGCAGAAAATGTGTGACAGCTGAGGCTGAAGTAATATTGGAAGTTGGGAAGCGAATGATAGAAAGGCATGGAAACGGAAGCAAGAGAATGAGAATCCAAAAAGGCTTCCGAAGGACACGTGAGCTTCAACTATTATTGTGGGCCCCATCCACTCGAATTATTTACGCTGCACAACAACTTCCAGAGGCCAACACGTGACACTTGTCCGACTGCTTTTATACGTGTCATTTTCTTGTTAATTTCCACTTCACACTCATGCTCTGCTCCTAAGTCCTAACCATCCTTAGTTTCATTGCAGGCTAAGAATTCATTTAGAATATTTAATGTATTAATTTTCTTATAAAAATATATTAATGTCATAAGCTTCTAAGGGGCAGAGATATAAAAAAGATATAATTTATATCATATAAAAATATACAAGTAGAGAAGTTTGACACGCGAAATCATTCGTGCTCTATTTTATACGTCGATGTAATCTACATGTTTCTTGTATAAAAAGTAAATAACTAAAAAGTCTCCATGTTCCAAAAGATTGGAGATTGGAGAATCAGTTCGCACCTGTTATATCTTGGAACGTGTGATTAATACTAGTGTAGCTTGTAAGTTCCCACTAATGATTCAGGAGCTCCACTGCTTTATTTTTACTACTAGACGGGATTTGGACAACTAGAGAAATTCAGGTCAATTTTTTTTAACATAGTTACTTAGATTTAAAAATAATTTGGTGGATGAAATTAAAAAAAAGTTTCCCTTTACTTGCCAATGTTGACATGGCTGCTCATAAATATTTCTTCCATCTCATTATAATTTATAATAAAAATTATTTAAAAATCATTATTATATTAATTTTTAATATAATATTAATTATTTTCTCACTTATATTTCTTATAATATAATATAATGATACATAAAAAAATATTTAATAAATTAAAGAAAATATTAATTAATGTCCTTAACACATTGATTAAACAACTCTTTTTATAAAAATGTGTAAAATTATATTATCTATAACTTTTTTTATACTCTTTTACAATTCACTTAATAATTTTTTTTTTGGTATCTTAACAAGTACCATAAAAACACTAATTAGCAAAACCCATAAATTTATGTGATATTAAGAAAACTAAGAGATTAAAAACCCAAAGAAATCATTTTATTTTTTTCTCAAAATAATATATCCAAATTAAAATGACTAAAGCTCGTAAGTTTTTGTATCACCATTTAATTAATTTTCTGTCTCAGTTTTTCTATACATGTACAATTAATTAAGATACTAAATTTCAATTAAAATTAAAATGTAAAATAATTAAAATATATTTAGATTATAATGGTAAACAGTAACACTACATGTTCTTATATTTTTTTTCTCTTAGTATTTCCGTTACTTTTTTGAAAAACAAATAAGAAAAATATACTTAAAAGATTTGTTTAAAATGTGATATCAACTTGTTTTAGACGTTGGTAATTCTATAATACACTGCATTTCCTCCGTTCTCAAATATAAAAAAAACAAATATTTTTCTTGATTTTAAATATAATTTTTTAACTAATTTTATTTTATTTAATGTGATTATCTTAAAAATATTATTCATTTAATTAATGTATTATTTTTATTGACTAATTTTTTTATATCAAATTTTAATGAAGAATAAGTTAGAAAAAATATTGTTAAATGAAATTAATATACTTAAATTTTTTTAATTAGCATACACCATTTTTTTTATTTTGAGACCTAAAGGAATATATAATACAATTTAATAAAATTAATTAATTTTTTATAAATATAAAATATGGGCTTTTTTTTATAAGACTGGAAGGAGTACATAACAAGAAGGTTAGCCCATGAATATGAAAGAGGAGTGGCTAAAGAAAAGTGAAAAGTAATAAAGAAAGGGGAAATTAAAGGAGCGACAGGTGTCGGAAGAAGGGTTTTGCCGTATTCGGCATCATCAATTTAATTCAAATCAAATTCAAAGATCTTTTATGACAACACGGACCTTCCGTTACACCGTTGCCAGAAGATAGCAAAACTAATAATAACACTCCTTTCAGGGAATCACCACCATACACGTGACCATTTTCTTTTCGCTTGACTCGAACATAAGTTAAGTCAAGGCGCACATGGATGAGATCGCGACAATCAAAATGAAGCACCATCATTCTCTATGTGTGTGCGGTGTAGGTTGGTATTATCCTGGGGCTTGGATGAATGCTACGTGTGAAGGTGTTGATGTGTGATTTGTGGATGCATAGGATGTAATAATGATGTGGAAAGAATATGATTCTACTTCTAATGAATATAAGTGTCGGGTGTATAAGGGGTCTTCTACTCCTCTCGCGGTGCTTTCATCTCTAGATTAGTACTCAGACCTTATAAAAAAGAAAGAATAAGAGAGAGAAAGCGGAGATGAAGGATGGAGCCCAAGTTGTGCTGAATGATAATGGTAACTACGGCAAATTCTCACACCTACTTGCTTCCCAAGATCGTGATTATCTTCTCTCTCCAACTGGGGCTCAGGTTCTCTATTCTTACAACTTTCTCTAGTTTTGTAAGAGTTATAAAATTATTCAGAGAGTCCTTCGGGTAATAACTGAAAATAAATACTAGTATACAGTATGTATAAACAAAAAAAAAAAGAAGGTTAATCGTATATACTATGTAGTATGCTTCTATGGGTTCTATCGTTTAGTTCAAGTTTCGTCTGAGATGGTGGCCACTGGTCAGTTTTCGTCCTATATATTATCTTGATCTTCGTATGTTTTAATATTTATATGCTTTGTATATTTTATCAGATTTGCTCATGATCCTCTCTCTAACAAGTTTTGAACTTAGTCACAGATAATAACAAAATTTTCATATAGTATTTTAATTAATGATAATATAATACTCGATCAAGTAAATAATATGATTATGTACATCGTAATTTGTTTGATTCTCCTTTAACTTTCTTTTATTTGGAGCTCTTTGCTGTGGCTTATGGTGTAGTTTTTGGTCAGGAGTTAGTCTTGCAAAATGTTAGAATTGCTTATTTTTTAAAAAACTTGTCTGGTGGGTTCCTGCTGCGGTAGCCGGTGGCGGGTGAGCATATATTATATATGTTCAATCGCGTTTTCTTGTAACTACCAAAAGAAAATGTCATTTTTAATTACTCTTATATCGGTGAAAATTTATTCATATAATTAAGGTAGATGAGCTAAATAATTTAGTCCAATTGATTAAACATGATTCGTGACATATTTAAACTTTCCAGTGTCTATTTTTTATTTCTAATATCAAATTTATTTTTAAGACAAATATTATATTAAGCCTAGGTTGCTCTTAGTGAAGACCCAGAACTATGTCAGTTGTTTTCCTAGAGAGATTGTAATAGGTAATAAAAAGTTTATCGATTTATCTATTTATACGTTTTATAAATTAGAACTTAATTAAAAGCATTTGCAACCCCAAAATTATGAAGGGTATTGGACCTAGCTGTAGGAAAGCCTATCTTCCACCTTAAAAATCAAGTTCTAGGGTTTAAAAACGAAATTAACATATTAATCTTATTTAAAGGATGTAACTTCTCAATATGAAATAGCTACCTCTGGTTATGATATATGTGGTCAGCTGCAAACCCGCATGCAGAATATGCTTCTTTTTTTTTTCTCTAAGTATGAATCGGATGGGTAAAATTCACTTCGTTTGACCTTTATTAGTATTTGAGAACCAATAACGGCAAGTAAGAACCAGACACATCCGATGGAGTATTTTACCCGCCCAAATAAACGGGGTAGCTAGCAAGCGAGGTAGGGTATACATAAGTTGTGAGAGAAACAGGTTTGTATTGTAATGGCTGTCTAATGGGGCTTGTCCTCTATAAGCTTTTGATATAGTAGGCTATTCCTTTACTCTTTAATTTTATGAAACCATCCCCAAGAAACTAAGCTTACGATTCTGATGAGTTGTACCATCTTTAACACTATTACTCTACGAAAGAGAGAGATGGTTAAATTGGAAAAAGAAGCTGTTTATACAAACCATCAAAGAAATCTTCTTTAGGTTAAAGATAAAGATACTGTCAATGGAGTGTTGTAACTGTAAATTGTAATTGTAGTACTCATAAAAAGTGGGTCTCACACTATAATAATCTACTGTAACTTATTAAATACTACATATTAACCAGTCCTTCTAATAGTCAATTGGTTAAGTCACTGTTCTTTGTATTTAAGGTTAACTGTCTTTAAAGTTGCTCAACTAATAAATCGTGAACCACATCATATATATATCGAAAATAATTACATTTTTTTAAGAGTAATAATATTTGAACATCTTTTTATTTTGAATATCTCTTTAATATCTTTTATTTTTATTTATCTCTCTTTTCCTATCATTTATATCACCTATTACACCTATTATCTATTTTTACTTTCTCTCTTTAGATGTTGACTAGCATAAGGTGAGTTCATATATACTTTTCCTTTTTTTTTAACGAAGGAAGATGATTTATTTCCCAGCATTCTGTTAAATGTATTGAGACACCTACCAAACCTGTTGTTAAAAGCAAAAAATGAAATTAAAGATGAATGGTGATGATATTCTTGTTAGCTACGGAGTTGTTTGATTAGTTAGATCATAGATGCAAAACATTCAGGAGCTACACATGTCCAATATTTTGTAGTCACTTTCAGTGTGTCATGGAGGACCAAGCATTGCAACCAAAGGACAAGTATCACCTAAACGGTTCCTGTAGCCTAGTCCTAGCTATTACGCTTTGCGTTATACACGTGGCCCATTATCCCCTACAAAAAAACAGTGGGCCATTTCGGTGGCCAGTCCTTTTCATAATTTCGGATAGCACTGGATTCTCTTCTGTTCTTATGTACCCTTCTTAGTTGCTTTTATACCTTTGTCGGTGTTATTCAATTTGTTCAATCTTTTTTAAGTATGTCTGAATTCTGATTAAGAGAGAGCAACGCATTTATTTGTTTATTAGTTGGTACTAGTAAATAAATTAAATTTGAGTTTCACTGAATACAGTAGTAATTTGATGTTGCTTTAAACCGAACCGAATTATGGACACCGACAGTAACTTGAAGATCATGAGGTTACAATTTACAAATAAAAGGTACTAGTTGACAAAATGAGTAAGGGAGTTGTTTTTACAAATAATTTTTCTCATAGGGTCCATTTTAAAAGTATTTTTGGGAGGGTCTTTTTTTTGGGGTATTTTGCTAGTAGGGTCGGCGGGTTCCTTTATTTTTAGGGTATTCCGTCAATAGGATTGGCGAGTTCCTTTATACAGTAAAGCAGCCATTGGAGATGGCGTAAAGTGGCAAATTTGGAGGCCACGTGGCTTATTCCATCATTCGTAATGGCAAAATGTGTTTTTGTACAATTTTTTTTTGAACTTGAAACGGGTATAACTTTTGATAGGAATGTCCATTTGAAACCCATAATATGTCAAAATGCTCGAAATTGAATGAGAAATCCCCCTTGGGAATACGCCACGTGGCCTCCAAATTTGCCGCTTTATGCCATCTCCAATGACGGAACCTTTGACTGCTTTACTACATAAAAGAACCAGTTAGTTCTATTGGTGGAATACCCTAAAAATAAAAGAACCTGCGAGCCCTATTGACGGAATACCCAAAAAAAAGACCCTTCCCAAAAATACTTTCAAAACGGACACTCTAAAAAAAATTGTTTATAAAAATAATCTCCTTACATCATTTTGCCACTAGTAGTATTTAGTGGAATTCACTTCACCTAAATTCTATCAATAATAAAAGTTAAGTGAAAGAATATTGTGTCAGGACTAAGAGAAAATGTGTTGTTTTTCTTTTATCAGCCAAGGAGAAATGTGTTATGTGCTGTTAACTTGTTATCTTGCCCTTTTGATTAATCTAGAATCTTGAACTTTGTTCATGTATCTTTGACACCTCAGACACATGGTCATCGCTGGAAGGCAGCCGTACGGTGTCTGGCACGGTTTTGGTCTCTGGTATGCCAGTGACACTTACGAAAACGTATCCACGTGATGTCCTTTTTTTCTTTTTTAAGAATTTTCGTGGGAGGCTTATTTTGGATATGGCCTGGGCCTGGTTCAGTGTTAAACTGATGAAGTCCCTTAAAAGTATATTTAGTTTAGTTTAATGATGATATTAATGTGGAAAATAATTTTATATCTTCATTTAATAATAAATGATCAAATTATCGGTGATATATGATTTTTAAAATAATTAATATAAAAATTAATAATTTTATTATGCATGATGAGTTGTGGTTGGATGATGATATAAATTTTTTATAGAGTTACAGTATAATTCTTTTTCTCTATTTATTTTTAGTTAGAAGAGGTTAGCTTTTGATTTATTTACTTAAAAAGTATTTTTATGCTTTATATACTAATCTATTTAAATTTTTTTATTATGGTATCTTAAAATTATATACTTACTTATCCATTGAGACACACACACACACACACACATATATATATATATATATATATATATATATATATATATATTATGTCATCATATTTTTAAAAATTATTATTAAAATAATCTTCTAAGGTAGGTTAATTTTTTTAACAAAATTAGGCAAAGTCTAAATAGGTCAAAGTTGTGAACTTTAACATGTGGTGTGGCCCATTTTTACCCTAGTTGCTGCTGTCCACAGGAGCTGGTTTTGCTGTTTGGAATTTGGATGCATCAAATTAAGAAAAATTTAACGAATATATGATACATTTAATAACACTATTTATTATAAATTCATGCCGTTATGTTGTGGCTTATCATAAAAAAAACCACTACTTTTATGGCGCATTTAGTAAGAAAATTTAACGAATATACGATGCATTTAATAACACTATTTATAGTAAAATTCATACCATTATGTTGTGGCCTATCATAAAAATCATTCTCTAATACCGGGTCTAATTTAGATATGAATTTGATTTTTTTATGAAATTGATTGATTTGATATCTTTAGGATCGAAATTAATTGATGATGCTATTTTTAAGAATTAAATTAATTGATAATTATCGAAATAAAAAACTATTTTTTTATAATATTAATAGACAAATAAGTTACCTATAAAAAATAGATGCAAACAAATGCGGTAAGAACTGAAACATGTACACTTTTGAATTCACGTTACATTAGCACTTTTTTTTTTTTTTTGCTGACTTGTTGAAAAACCACTTAATTACATTGATATAATGATAGTTGCTATTTGGTTAAGTTTAAGTTGTAAATTGTGGATGCAGGTGAAAGTTTCTGATCTTGAAGGGAGAGTAGTGGGTCTATTATTCGCTGCGAATTGGTACCCACCATGCCGTGGATTCACCCAAATCCTAGTTGGAATCTACGAGGAGCTGAAAAGCAGAGTCCCTCAATTGGAGATTGTGTATGTGTCCTCTGATGAAAACTTGGATGCCTTTAATAGCTTCTATGGAAACATGCCGTGGCTTGCAATTCCGTTCTCCGATTTGGAAACAAAGAAATCCTTGACCAGAAAGTACGACGTGGAAGCCGTTCCGTGCTTAATTTTGTTGCAACCTGATGATCGTAAAGAGCACGTAACAGTTCGTGACGGGGTTGAACTTATTTACCGTTACGGAATCCAAGCTTATCCATTCAGTAACGAGAGGTTGGAGCAGCTGCAAAAGGAAGACAAAGTGAAGCGTGATAATCAGACTCTCACTAATTTACTAGCAAACCACCATAGAGACTATGTTTTGAGTCACACTCACACGGGACTCAAAAAGGTAAATGGCTCCAACGCCTTTAATTATCTCGCTTGCATGCATGCTACTGTTTTCCACGTTTTGTTATTTAATTATCTAATCCTCCATTAAAGATTACACTATATAATAGAAGTTTAATTTTCATTATGCAACTAAATTCATGTTCTCTAAAAGTTTTCATCAAGCACTACAGAAAGTAGAGACTATATAGATATATTAAAAAAACTAGAAAACTACAATTTTAATACTATTTGTGATTATTCTTAATTATAACATTTTTATTAAAAAAATTTAACTCTTTCTTTTTTGAGCAATTTTAGTGACATTTTTTTAATACTATTTGTGATTAGCTGAAATTTAACGGTAATCACTAATTTTTGTAGATCCCATATCTAAATTTTGACAAATTCCAGGCAAAGAGAGGGTTAAGAAGGAAGTTTGAGAGCATTTCTCTTGTTTTGAATTTCTTCGCTTCTTATTTGGCTTGTAGTTATAGAAAAACTTGTAGAATATCGATTCATATATGAATAGGAATATATATAATTTGTGGTGCACGCAGTTTTATTTGAACTGCATGCAGAGAATCATGGATCCTGTTCCGGGTGACGGGTGTTGCTCATGTACACAGGTACCTGTTGCTTGGCTAGTGGGTAAAACAATTGGACTCTACTTCTCAGCGGAATGGTGCGTCCCATGCGCCAAGTTCACTCCAAAACTGATTTCTGTTTACGAGAAGATAAAGCACGAGCTAGCCGGAAAGGGAGAGGAAGACTTCGAAGTTGTGCTAATATCCAGCGACCGCGACCAAGCATCCTTTGACTCCTACTACAGCACCATGCCTTGGTTAGCCTTACCTTTCGGTGACCCAGAAATCAAGAACCTCGTTAGACACTACAACGTGCAAGGGATTCCCTGGTTGGTGATCATAGGCCCTGATGGTAAAACAATAACCGTACATGGCAGGAGTTTGATAAACTTGTACCAAGAAAATGCGTACCCTTTCACCAACGCCAAAGTGGAGGAGCTGGAGAAACAGCTTGAGGAAGAGGCCAAGGGTCTTCCGGCATTGGTGTATCATGAAGGGCACCGCCATGATCTGAATTTGGTGTCTGATGGAAACGGTGGAGGGCCCTTTATTTGCTGCGTATGTGATGAGCAAGGGTCTAGTTGGGCCTACCAGTGTCTCCAATGTGGCTATGAAGTGCACCCAAAGTGCGTCAGAACTGTGGAACGTCATGACAATAATGTCTAGGAATTTTTTAATTAAATTCCTGTGGCAATTAATTCTATATCCTGTGTTACCGTCCAAGAGGGGCGATAACTTGACTTGGCTGTATCCTAATCTGCACCAGGGAAGGGACTGGAATGCCCTTTAGATAAATTAGATTACGTATCTTTATGGTGCTTTTCTACTTGTTCAGAATATGTGTGACTGAGAGTCATAAGAAGGAAAGGTGATACTTGGGGAATCATCTATTTGGTTCTCCATAGCTTTTAAGAAAAACTGTTGTTACTTGTTCGTTATCAAGTGTCTTTCTATAACTAACAATGACAATAAAATTTATAGTACGTACTGTATTTGATATGTTTAAAAGTGAACAAGTTGCATTGTTCGTTGATATTGGTCAATATATGGTCATGATGCATGTATCTGTAATCATCTTGGAAATTTTATTTCTGCGAAAACAAGCTGGACACCTGGTTTAATTTCTTCTATTGAGGCAGAGGCTCTTCCTTTACTTGCTGCAATAAAATGGGTGTAAGATTTGAATTTTATCTCAAGTGATGACCGCAAGCAAATTGTGGATGCTGTTAACAGAAATTGTTTCCCAAACAATGAGGCGGCCGGGAGCCATTTCGAAGGAGTACCGTCATGAAGTTTCCTAAGTATAGAACTTTCCTATAAAGTTGATCGGTAGACAAGTTAATCAACTTAGGCATAAAATTTTTCAAGTGTAGAATTTTTCTACAAAATTTATTCGTAAAGAAATAAATCAAGTAATTCATGTTTCAGTTAGTGTGTCTACATTTCATACTAGCATACATTTTTTTTTTTTATTTCATTTCAAATTGTATTAACTCACTTATTATATGAATGAAATTATATGATTTTTTTTCTGTAAAAAGAGTTAAATTTTTTATTATTTATTATATTTAATAATTCTTTATTTTAAATTTCTTAACAAATACGTAAGGATAGCAAAACGTACTTACACATATTCGTTCGTCGCCAACTGTCACTACAGCCACTCTTTAAAGTTTGATCTCAAGATGTTAGACTTCTAAAGAACTTGAATCTAAAACATTATATTAAAAAGAAAAATTCCCTGAAGTGTACTGTCCTGTATCGATTAAAAATAATCGAGTTCACACTTATTAAAACTTGATATCAATTAAAAAATGATTTTTTTTACTAAAACCTAATATCAAGCATAATTTTTTGTTTTTCCTATTAAATAAAAAATATTTTAAAAATAATCTAATCAAATAAGACATAATTAATTAAAATTTATTTATATTTAAGATAAAAAATAATTTTTTTATTACTTATATTCAAAAGGGAGTATCTCCCTTATTATCATTAATAACATTAAATAATTGGGAATAACAATTCATTCATTAAACTTCAACCAAGAAAAATAACTTAATAATCACCATGGGGATAGTTAGAATATAGAGAACTTAATGATCTTAAGGTCTTCAGTACTTCAAAAAATATACATGACATAATTTTTTTTTAGAGTTTGAGAGATCTTGTTAGACCATTCAAGTATGTGTAATCTCCTCCATCTCTAGGTTAATTAAGAGTTATTTTTATATTAGTCTCCAATATCAATTTATTTTCATGATTATCATTTTGATCATATCCTTTAATCTCCGTAAATAACATATAAGATCATTATTATAATTGGATATATTATTGTTTGTTGATAGCTCAAAGGGTTTGATTGGTCGATTTTTGAGTCATAGACTATGATAGATACTTGACTCAAAGATAATTGAAGGATACATAGTCTCTAGCCTCAAATGCTATGGTACAAGTATGGACTTCAGCTTCAAAATGGTTTGAGGACACACAAGTATTTCTTTTGTTTGAATTGATTGGAAAAGAAAAAAATAAAATAAATATAATTTTTTATGAGTAATGAAATAAAATTCATTAAAAGGAATATGAAATGAATCATAACGGAATAAAATCTTCATTCCATTGTTTAGATATGAGATGGTGGAAAGGAACAAATTTTTTATTCCATTGTTTCAATAATAAATGTGGAAAATTAAATAAATTTTTAATTATTATAAAAAACGAATTTTAAACATGATGAAAATTTATGTAAAAAAAATGAAACAAAAACAAAAAAAATCCGTTTTTGGTCTCTGAGTCGGGATTTTTTTAGTAACGCTTACTTTACTTGAAAGTGGGCCTCAATTCCTTTTGTATCATCCCGCGCTTCCTTCCTTTGGCATCATAAAAGCCGAACCGGTTAACACGTCGTCGTTTCAAACTTCCCGTTACAGTTTTTATCCCACCATTCAGCGAAAAAGTGAACAAGTAATCAAATAGAAATGCTACGTTTCATTCCTGTGGATGTTGCCGCGTTGCCGCATCCCGAGCATTCCAATTTCAATTCCAAACCGCACCTTCTCCTTCAGTTTTCTCTCTGCTACGAGCTATAAATTTATTTCTGCCACCGCGAGCGCCGCTTCTGGCTCCGCCGGCGACACAGACTCCGATGGAGAGCCAAAATTGAACTTCTCCGGTGTGCGGTTGGAGGAGGCCGTCGATAGCAGAATCGGATCTGGAAAACTCAGACTCGACAACTGGATCTCTTCCCGCATCAATGGCATTCGTAGGGCAAGAGTTCAATCAAGTATCAAATCAGGACTCGTTCATGTCAATGGCCGTGTGGTTGATAAGGTAATCTCAGAGGCGCGTTCATGCATTAGATTCTAAAGCTGTTTTTACTTCCGTTTTGTGTCGTACTGCGAGCAATTGCAATTACGTATATATGACCAGCTCTGTTTGTGTTTACGAGCGTGTTTGGTTTCTCTTGAAAAGAATTTCAAAGTTAATTTGAATTTGACTATTTGTTTATTGAGATAAATCTGCATGTTTCAGTCCTGGAAGATATACTGTTTATGTGCGGTTTATTTATGAATATGAATGTGATTTGTGTTTAGAATTTAGAAAATGTTTCCAGTATTTAGCTGATGCTCACAAATTGGAGGCGTTTCCTTGCGGTAATGATAGCCTAGTTGAAATTGAAACTAAACCTGTAATGCTGGGTTTTTTTGTTGCGATAAGAGACTTCAAGAAACCACCATTACTTATGATACGTAGGTATCACGATGAGTAGAGTTTAGACCGGGTACTATACTCTAGTGTTGTTCATGGCCGCTATGGCGGCGTTACAGTGCTATCGCATAGCAGAATTTCTTGAATCGCGATTGAGACTTAATCAACTATTGCGACCCCTATCATTGTTGTGGTTGTGGCATACGTTCTGCATCCTCTTGTCATGTCTGGCGGGTCTCCAGCCAATTGAACTTTTGAGCTAATATTATGTCAATTTTTATCCATTTATTTTTATTTGCACACAACTTAAATTTGTATACGTATGACATATATCATATAGTTCAACCGTTATGTGAGTTCCGCTATATGCCTGCAACACTATATGATATTGCGGGTTATTGGCTTTCGGCAATTATCCGCAATCCGTAATTGATAACACACCAGCATACTCCAATCTCGTGTTTAGAGAAAAAAAATTCTGTGAATTCATATCCACACAAGTAGTAAATTTAGTGTCCATGCTTGTACCCTATGTTGACTTGTATACCAATATTCATTTCACACTCATTACATGCCTTTTAGTTAAATGAACTGTGAGGATGGCAACTCTTGATTAAGTAATCATAACTTTTTTTCCCATTTGAAATAACTTGGTTCCTTTGTTATCTCTTGGTAGCTTTTAACAGTGCTCGGTCTTCCTCTCTTAATTTGTGTTTTAGTTGCACGGATCAGTGACATCTTTTAATTGATGATCCTTGAGCAGGTTTCTTTCAATGTCAAATCTGGGGATGAGATCAAGTGCACAATCGCAGAATTGCAGAATTGCAGAATTTGAGGGCTGTGACAGAAAATATACCTTTGGATATAGTTTATGAAGATGAGCATGTTTTAGTCATAAATAAACCTGCACACATGGTAATTCCGAACCTGACTTGTAAGATTTATGAAGTTAATCTTTTTAACTTTAATTTGCAGCCAAGTAAAAATTATTGACAATGCATTGTTAATGGAAGCTAATAGTTAGATTCTCAATTTCATTATTTGGTCAATACATCGGGGATGCTTGTCAATGGTATTCTTCATCATTGCAACCTTCCAAATGTTGAATTTTCTAAAGAGGAGGAAGCTCTTTCAGATACAGAAGATTCTGATGATGAATTCAATAGCTATCGCTCCCTGGCAAGTTTTTGTGAGGGGTTAAATTCTAGACTGTCTGTGGCATCAAATTCAATTCGCTCAGGGATTGTACACAGATTGGACAAAGGCACGAGTGGGTTACCTGTTGCAAAGGTGCATTCTTAAAACCTAGTCATTAGCACCCAACTTTAATGAAGAATGGAAATTCTTGTTCATATTTCGAAAGATCGACATTTGGTTTTGTACTTGTTATTTGTATGCTTTCATATCAGGATGAACATTCACATATGAAATTGTCAGAGCAATTCAAGCAACATACCATCAAAAGGATTTATGTCAGTCTTACTGCTGGGCTACCCACTCCAGTTGCTGGGCGTGTTGAGGTTCCAGTTGGCCGTGATCCTAATAATCGGATTCGTATGACTGCTGTAGCTGGACCAGTTAATTCTAGAAAGGCCCGTCATGCTGCTAGTAGGTGACTAATGGTCCTTTTACACTTTTTTTATATTTAGTTATTTCCTAAGTAATACAAATTATTTTAGTTTCATCCGGTCATATTTGAGTATTGTGAAATTTGGTACATATCAATTAAAATATTTATAGGAAAAACTGTATAATTTTAAACATGTGTATGTACACATAACATGAACTTCAAGTTTTTTATTATTCAATCCAAGCGATCTTGCTAATTAGATCTTGCCCAATGGCCATCTAGAAGATATTTCATCCTTGGGCTTTTCCCTTGTAATCAAAATATCAAAACTAAAGGAAATAGTTGAATATTTCTCTTGGCGTGATCCATTCAAGTGTTTCGTCATTATGTTAGTTATGCTGTCTTCCATATGGCAGGATACCCTTAAGGTATATTTAAGGTTCATAGCAAGTGCTACTCCAGGGGCATGTATTCATCTAAAAGTTGATTATTTACCATCTGTCAGGTACAAAGTAATTGAGATACTTGCTGGGGGGAGTTGTTCTTTGGTTGAGTGGAAGTTGGAAACTGGACGCACTCATCAGATACTTCATGACACAACTTTGAGGAAATGGTTCATGGTACAATTTGATGTCTCACTATTGTGCGAATCAGATTCTTTGGGCAATTAATGAAATTTGGTGAAATAATAGCTTTTCCCTTGATATTGGATTGAAGCATTGTTCACATTATTTTCCATATTGTATCAATTGAAGAATGTAATGATAAACAATGCATGTTTTATTTTTAAAAAAATTGGGCAGATTTCATTTTATTTCCCTGATGGTCTCATGAATTCAACATTAGTTTACCTAGTTTGAAACCCTATGTTTGCCCAAACAATTTTCAGTCAACCTATAAACTGTCTGAATATTTAGAGACACGACGTGAAAAATCTTAAACACACAAATCTTCGGCAGGAGAATTTGTTTTTTAACTGGAGAAAACAAAAAGGAGAGTCTGTTTTGTGAGTAATGGGATAACATATTGCTGAAAAATGCTGAGGTAAATTGGAGAAAACAGAGAACTGGTTAAGTGTGTGTTCTCAATGCAGCATGAAATTATATTTATGATTCTTATATTAGTTTTTACTACTGTAATTGGAAATTTGGAATTAGGGCTTGTAATTTGGACTTATTAGTATGTTTCTTTTTGGATGGCAATATATCTGAATTACACAGTTTCACATGGAGATCTGGGAGGTGTCACCACTGGGTCTTTCACATTTATTTGCAGACATTGCTGGTGTAACTTTTAGTGGAGCTTAATTTTCCTTTCTTTCTCCATTGTACATGTACTCAAACGTTACACCATTTTAAATGCATAATAGATGCCAATATTTTGAAGAAAAACCTCTCATCTTTTTGAAGAAAATTCCCCTATAATTTGCCTCCAAAAACAATCAATATTTTTTTTGTAGATTCGCACCTATGCTAAGTATTTGGGAGTTCCTCTACTGGGTGATGAGGTGTATGGAGGGACAAAAAACATGGTCTTCTCACTGCTAAGGCCCCGAACTCCCATCAGTTTGCATAGCAAAGTTGTAAAAATGGTTTCTAGGCTAGATAGGCCTTGCCTTCATGCTTTGACTCTCGGGTGAGAACTTGTTAAACCTTGCTTCCCATCTCTTTACATAATAAACTTGATAAGGTGTTGTGTATTGTTTTGTAGGTTTCAGCATCCCCATACAGGGGAGCAGGTGCACTTTTCATGCGAACCCCCTGCAGACTTCGCTGAGATCTTGAGCCAGCTTCGTAGAATTGGTAGTGAGACCGTTTCTTTCTCAAAGCGTTCAAATTTATGACGAGGGCACTATATTCATATTCAGTAAGCAGGTTTTGATTTCTTATCAAACTACTTCGCAATACATTTTTTCATATTTATGGACTTGTTAAACGAAAATCTATATGTGCGCATCTATCTGTCTATACATTTTACCAAGTAGAAGTTCTTTCATCATTCTTCGCTCTTTTTTTTTCAAATTTGCATATTTATTTGATCTTTGATTTTTAAATTTTTTCAAAAGCAATAAAATAAGAGAAACTAAAAGATAATAAAAATGATTTTTTATGGTAATTACAATTTTTAAGATCATATCTATATGATAAAAGATAAAAAAAGTGAAAAAAAAAATCTTTTTAGAGTAGATGATAAAATAAAAGTACAGAATGAGAACTTCATTTAGTTTGATTTGATTTTTTCAAACATTATTTGAATTTTTATTTATTAACTTAAATATAATGTTAATATGTTGTGTTAAAATTTAATAAAATTGAAAAATAAAAATAAATTGTTTGAAAATAATTTTTTAAGCCGTGCTAAAAAAAGTATAGAGATAGTTCTATTCAATTTGATTTTGTTAGCATGATTCAAAATTGGCATATTAAAAATAACTTAAATATATTTTGAATGATGAAATTATGACATCTCTTCGAATCATCTTTATTTATATTTATAGACCACAAAAATATAAAAAGAATAATTTTTTGATCTGAAAAGCTTTAGAGAGCGACAAAAAGGCACACTATTTATATTAAATAAATATAAAGGCTGAATTATGACTAAATGACCGTATGTTTTTTAGCCGGAAGGAATTTTAATTTTTTCATCCTGTCCTACCCTTCTAAGTTTAAATCTGCAATAATATTGATTCCTCCTTTTAGGCTTCTAAAAAATAGAACTTTTTTATAGGGAAAAAAGTAAAACTTTTCCTAATTAGTTTATATGAAAGTTCTATTTTTGGTCTTTATTCTTTAAAATCATTTTTTTTCTATTTTTAATAGTATTTTTTAAATCACTTCGCCTTAAGATTCGTGTAAAATGAAAACAATACCATTTACTAAAAGATACTGAATATATATATATATATATATATATATATATATATATATATATATATATATATATATATATATATATAAATTGAGACTTTTTTTTTCAAAAAAATATTTTGTGATTTGTTTTTTCAAAGCGAAAATTTCCGTTCAATATCACACGGCAATAATATATACAAAAGGATATCAGAGGAAAAAAGAATATAATCATTTTTTCCGATCATGATTTCTAGTATATTATAACAATGTTAAAATACATACTCATATTCTACCAAAAAAAAATTACATACCGTTGTTAGTTCATTCTTCATCAGTAATTAGTTCATTCTTCATCAGTAACAGTACCTATCCTTTTTTTATATATAATTAATTATACATATTATAAGTAGCCTCATCAATATAATACTCAAACATGATTGATTGAGGTAAAAATAAAATTGTAATCTTAAAAGAAAAAAAATTGTTGTAAAGCCAAGACTTTAATTTTAGAGTGTTCACTTTTATTATTATTATTTGTAGGGATCAAAGACAATATTAGAGGATTTATAATAATTCACGTATCTTATTCAACTAATTAAGTTAAATCCCATTTAAGTTACTTAAAAAGGGAATTTGTTTTCATCCATCACTCACTCAAAATTACTTATTTGTAATGTACATGGAAAGAGATTTGTGATGTTAATGGTTAACGCTTGATCCATTGCATGGACATGTTATTGAAATTTAGGACATTGGTGTCAGCATGGTCTGGTTAGTATGCCTTAAGTTGGACATGTTATTATATGATAGTAATTAAACTATAATGTGTAGATGCTTTAGGGTCTAATAACAGTGAAAATTGCACTAAGGTACTGGGTTTTGGGTGTAATTTCAATAAGGATGATTTGAAAATTTTACCTGGATAGATTCTTGAATCATTTTGTGTTTTCCTTGGGTGTGACCTTGAATCCTTTAGTTAGTTCTCCCTTGTTTTTTTTTTTTTTTTGTACCTATGATGATTTAGATACTTATTACTGTAATGTGATTTTTCACCTTTAACAAAAAGACCTAGTGTCGGTTTTTTTTTTCCAGCAAAAAAGTGTTATTTGTAGTGGTGGTTTTTTAAGACTGAAGCCAATGTCTCTCAAGTTAATAAAAATTCCTTTTTCTCCATCAAGGGTGTTATATTTCACCTGGAATTGGCCAAATTCAAATAGAAGTGAATTTACTTTAATTTTTTTGTTTGATTTGACATTTTAGTTACATGACCACGAATGAGCTGAGACCAATCAAAGTTCTTAGTAATGTCAGAGTGAGCAATCTTTAACTATTTTCATGAATTCATTAACATCACTTGTTGACTTAACATTTTCAGCCATTGTCAGTCATCAAGTTCAATGGGTTGAACTATGTTGATTGATTTGAAATCATTAGGTTTCAATTGAGTGTAATGGACTAGACTTGAGTACTTGACATTTGTGATGGATGACAAGAATCATTACATAGACTAGTACAAAAGCTGAGAAGCCTCCCTTTGAGGTTTGGGAACGGTCTAATAGACTTTCCTTAAACTTTGAGACCAACATTAGTTGAAAATGTTGGTCATCCATGGCCACAACAGATGATGTTAAGGAATTTATGAAAATTGTTAAGGAGTACTCATAAGTGAGCTGATAAACAAGATAAACAAGAAACTTGACTTGTCTTAGTCCATTCAAGATCATGTAGTTGAAATGTCAAATTTGACAGCAAAGTTGAAGCTAATGAATATGGAAGTGCGTCTTTTCTTGTATAATTCACCTTAAATTCTTGCTGAATTTGTCAGTTTTAGGTGAATTATAACACCCTTAAAAAAGAGTGAAACTTCAAGGAAATTAAGGCCATGTTAATTCAAGAAGGAAAGATTAAAAAAAGTGAAAGACAACTCTATTTATCTTATGAGGAATCCAATAAGAGCAAGTTAGGTAAGGAAGCACATGGGCAAATCATTAAAGAAGGATTGACGGTCAACTAGGGAGAAGTCTGTAAAAGTTACTTTTCATTTTATTGTTACTTGTATTTATTGCTCGAAATGTCTTATTCAATGGATATCCTTAAAGTATTTATTGACGAGGTAGAAAGGTAATTCGAGAGAATAGTGAAAGTTGTGAAGTGTTATATGGGCGGTGAATGTTATGGAAGAAGTTCCAAGTAAGGGCATATGTATACAAAATACAATGCCTTGTACATCGCAACAAAAGTGAAGGGTAGTGTATCTGAAAAGTAGAATTGCACTCAATTATATATGATTAGGTCAATGTTGAATTATACTAATGTATCTTTTACATCGTTCCAAGCAAGGCAATTCCTAATGAATATGGTTAGATTAATGTTAAATTATAATATTGTACTTTTATTTAGTTAATAAGGTTACTTAACAAGGTTCCATGTAAGTCAGTTCTTAAAACTCCTTATAACTACTTATGAACAAGGAAACTCAATTTAAGACAGCTTCATATTTAAGGTTGCTTAACAAAAGTAAAGGTGTATAATTTACATGAAAAAATGTTTGATGTAAAAGAACCTGGGGCATT